>NC_034604.1:19639510-19655773 GCF_900095145.1 Mus pahari | reverse complement strand
AGAAATCTTTCCTGTGATTGGAAATAGGTTTGAAATGAAGTAAACTGATTGGAGGTTGTCACAGCTGCTTTCACGAATCATGCCAAGGGCATTATTATCTCCCTNCCCATCCCTACATTACTAAAAAAAAATATATTTATAATGTGCAAGACAAATACGGATTGAACAAAATATGTTTCACATTTTGAGCTATAGTCTAAATATTAATTAATAGCTTGATCAGACTAATGAATGGAATGTTCGCATTCTCAAATTTTCAGCCAATATAGGTGCTTCCCAAAGCCCATCCTGAAATGGGAAAACCCAGGCAGCCATTTCCACATTCACTGAGAGAGGCAATGGGTAGGAATTCACAATCAAAGACAACTGTATTCCTGATGCACTCAACATACCAGCCTTGAGCACTCTGGGCAAGATGGGGGTCAATGTAGCAGTTTTTGTCCCAAATTATAACCCTCTCTGGTGTTTTTTAAGAGTGGTTTTGGGCTGGAGAGATGGCTCAGTGGTTAAGAGGACTGACTGCTCTTCCAGAGGTCCTGAGTTCAATTCCCAGCAACCACATGGTGGCTCACAACCCTATAAAGGGATTACCTTCCCCATTAGTCACTTGGTAGCTGCATACTTTCATTGCTTATGTTCAAATAATCCTTACTGTACTCAGCAATGGCCCCAAGATTAAAAGTAATGATGCTGGCAATTACGATATGTGGAAGAGAAGACTATTATCATCTGTAAGTAAAAAAGTGGAAGGCTTTCATTTGAGGGGAGGAAAAAAATCTGAGGATGTTAAGGTCTACAGTAAGAATGAATCTTTTGTGAAATTGTAAAGGGAAAAATGTATTACTAATCTGGCATCTCAAAGTGCAAGTTATGGACACAGTGCACAGTAAGTACTTAAACAAGGAAATGGTGTTAGGCTGACCAAGTGATAGAGCATTGCAAAATCTTCTGAACTGCAAACAGCCACAGTGTGACTTTGGCTGTACAAAAGGCTTGGAGTACTGATGCTGTCATCCTTCAGCTGCTTCAGTTGTCTCCATTCATATCCACAAAGGGCTCCTGCCCTAATCACAACCTACAACTGTATAGCCTGCAGTTCACCAGCAGGACATGAATCTATGGAAGTCTATCCCTTTTGCCTATATAACCTGGCCCTCCTCTCATCCTTATCTGGTCAGCCTATGCATCGTTGCAGCATAAGTACCAATGAAATCTCTAGATGGTTTTGCATATTTATGATTTCTGGATAAAGCAGGCTGACTGGTTTCCCTAGAGCTGTTACTAATGAGAGTGGATAGAAACCAGTGACTGGAACAGCTAGCTCCATTTGTTGAAAAATGACAAAAATTGCTGGTAGTTGATTTGCTGGCTGTGAGGAGGGCAATGAAAAACTGACACAAGGACTCAAGTCGATGGCACTGTTTGGAGCTGTTAATGTTAGAACTGAGAACTGCTAGTCTATCAGCTAGGGTAATGCACTGTGCCTAGTCATAATCTACCTGAATTTAACAAGACTATCAGCTGACTGATAAAGTTCTATGCCTTGGAACATCCCTTCTGGATACCAAGGAACTACTGAACTTAGTACTGCAATACCACAGCTCCATTTTTGTTCAATAGATGAGAAAATAGTTTTTACATACATTTCTTTAAAAAAAATTTTTTTCATGTGTTCAGAGGGTGTGAAGTGATTACAGACCAATAAAATTTTGGTCTGTGTAATGGCTAGTTTTGTGTCAACTTGACACAAGCTGGAGTTATCACAGAGAAAGGAGCTTCAGTTGAGGAAATGCCTCCATGAGATCCAGCTGTAAGGCATTTTCTCAATTAGTGATCAAGGGGAAAGGCCCTTTGTAGGTGGGAACATCCCTGGGCTGGTANATTAGTGATCAAGGGGAAAGGCCCTTTGTAGGTGGGAACATCCCTGGGCTGGTAGTCTTGGGTTTTATAAGAGAGCAGGCTGAGCAAGCCAGAGGAAGCAAGCCAGTAAGTAACATCCCTCCATGGCCTCTGCATCAGCTCCTGCTTTCTGACCTGCTTGAGTTCCAGTCCTGCATCCTTTGGTGATCAATAACAATGTGGAAAGTGTAAGCTGAATAAACCCTTTCCTCCCCAACTGCTTCTTGGTCAGGATGTTTGTGCAGGAATAGAAACCCTGACTAAGACAGTCTGCATTACTGTTAATGCAGTAAATAAAGTTGAACTAATATTGCAGTGTGTACCATTGGGACTCATGCTCACTAGGAAAACGCAAACTAGACTTCTACCATCAAATTCCAGAGACAGATATTAGCATGAACATAGGGCACATGTGTGAGGTCAATATTAATACCTTTTTAATTACAGGACTTAAGGTTTCTCTACATCCTCTAAAATAATTTCTGATATGCAGTTGGTAATTTAGACTCAGTAAAGGTAGAGCTTCTAAGATGAATATATTTCACTCTGACTTTTGAGATCTTCCACATTGATATTTAAAATTGATAAACTGCATTAATTTTATATTTTTATAATATAAATCTCTGTGAACTGTGTCCCAATAAGAGATTTTCTTAGATCACAGCAAAGGTAAGAATTTCTATTTTAGCCTATTAATTCATTTAAAAAAATTACAAGCAATGAAGGTTTTCATACAAATCCCAGAGCACCTTAGGATTTCCTTAATACCAGTAATTCTCAGCTCTAATGTAAATTATAAAATTAATCTTCCAATGTTTTTTAAGTGGAGCATGGACTGAACATTGATTAAAACCTATTTTGTGGTCATTATAGCATTGATAAGATTCTGGTCTAGTATGCTCTTTGCATTTGTACACGGCAGGTTTTCCCGCATTGACGCAGTCTTCCTCCTCAGAACGAATCTCTTCCTTTTCCCTCCCCCCCTCCCACTTGCTCTAACCTGCCCCCCAAGGCGGATTTTTATGTGTAGCCCCGGATGGCCTCAAACAGAGAGATCCACCTGCCTCTGCCTCCCAAGTGCTGAGATGAAAGGCGTGTGCCTGCCTAGAATGGATTTACTTAAAATCACCAAGATCAGATTTGTTGAACATCTGCTTCCCTGAACATGAGCTCAGAAGCTTCTCTTCTATGTGGGTCCTTGAACTAGTCAGGTCCGGTTGGCATGAAGTGGAACAGCCTCTTGAGGGGGAAGTGAGGATGATTAAAGATAGAAAAATGATGCAAGAGACAGATAGTGGAGGGCTGCAGGTCATTACCACGCCAGCAGTGAGTGTATTTCTCATAGCCTTTTTTATACTACAGTACCATGGGAAGCAAAGCCAAAAGCCAACATTAACAATTTGCTGAAATATACACATAAGACATCTGTTCCCATCCAATAACCTCCCTGTTCCTTCCACCGAGGTCAACAGAACATTCAACCCCCTGACTTGAGCCTCAAGCACACCTCCTCTTACTGGTCCACGCATCAGCAAGCTGGGAAACCTGCCAACAGACTCTGCCCTGCTTTGGTTCTGCCTGGGAGGCAGACTTTTCTCCCCCCCCCCCCCATTTCAAAGAAGGTACAAACGGCTCCCGGCAGATCCTCTGATATCCAGTAAGATTGGTCACAGTGCTGAAGGTTTCACACAGGTATCAATCACATTTGTAGTTTTTGACCAGTGTGGACTCTTTGATGGTTAACTAGATCAGAGCGCTGACTGAAGCTTTTGCCACACTGAGCACATGGATATGGTTTCTCTCCAGTGTGGATTCTCTGATGAAGGGTAAAGGCTGAGCACTGACTGAAAGCCTTCCCACACATACATTTATATGGCTTCTCTCCAGTGTGAATTCTCTGGTGTTTAATAAGGTCTGACTTTTGACTGAAACTTCTGGTGCACTGTGTACATGCATATGGTCTTTCTCCTGTGTGAACTCTATGGTGGAGAATAAGGTCAGAACTCTGACGAAAGGCTTTGTTACAACTACTACAGTGGTAGGGCTTCTCCCCAGAATGCACTCTCTGATGTTTAGTGAGGTCTGAACTTTGACTAAAACTCTTATTGCACAGATTACACGTGTATGGTTTCTCTCCAGTGTGTACTCTTTGATGCTTTATGAGATCTGAACCGCGACTAAAACTTTTAGAACAGCTGTTGCAAGGGTATGGTTTTTCTCCAGTGTGGATTCTCTGGTGGAGAATAAGGTTGGAACTCTGACTGAAGGTTTTGCCACACTTATCACACTCATAGGGCTTCTCCCCAGTGTGGATCCTGTAATGTTTAACAAGGTCTGACCTCCTACTGAACGTCTTACTGCACTGACTACATGGGTAAGGCTTCTCTCCGGTGTGAATTCGCTGATGATTAATAAGATCTGAAAGCCTACTGAAGCTTTTGGTACACTGGTTACACGGATAGGGTTTCTCTCCGGTATGAATTCTTTGATGCAGAATAAGGACTGAGCTCTGGTTAAAAGCTTTCCCACATTCACTACACTTATATGGTTTCTCTCCAGTGTGGATCCTTCTGTGTTTAATAAGGTCTGAATTCTGACTAAAACTTTTGTTACACTGAGCACATGGATACGGCTTCTCCCCAGTGTGGATTCTCTGATGGAGAATGCGATCAGAGCTCTGACTGAAGGCCTTCCCACACACATCACACTTGTACGGTTTCTCCCCAGTATGGATCCTTTGATGTTTTATAAGATCAGAACTCTGACTGAAATGTTTGTAACAATGGTTACACATATAAGGCTTCTCTCCAGTGTGGATTCTCAGATGTTTAACCATGCCTGAGTGCTGGCTAAAGCTTTTACTACAATAACTACATTGGTAGGGTTTTTCTCCTGTGTGGATTCTCTGGTGTATCATAAGATCTGAGCTCTGACTGAAGGCCTTCCCACACTCATCACACTTGTAAGGTTTTTCACCAGTGTGGACTCTTTGATGTTTAATAAGGTCTGAGCTCCGACTAAAACTTTTAATACACCAACTACAAGGATAGGGCTTCTCTCCAGTATGAATTCTCTGATGCAGAACCAGGGCTGAGCTCATCCGAAAGGCCTTTCCACATTCCTCACATTCGTAAGGTTTCCAATGAGTTCTCTGGTGCCTAATAAGACCTGTACTCCAAGCAAAGCTTTGGTCACATTCATCACAGCTATACTGTCTTCTTCTGAAAAGAATCTGATCATTCAATTCATCTCCAAATTCACAGAATTCTTTGCCTTTGGAATCATGGAGAACATCCTCTGTGATGCTGCCAGACTCTTCAGTCAATGTTTCAATCTTTCCTGTCATCTCCTCCTCTGTAGCTGGCTCTCCAATCTTGATCTTAGTCTCACCATCTGGAATAGTAAACAAAATCTAAATGGAAAATGTGCTCCATGTTGTAAGAAAGTTCCAGGTAAAGCAAATCAGTATTTACCTGCAGATGTTACAATAAGAGGGGAGAATGCGGTAACAGGTGGCCCCACATGGTTGACAGACTGCAAGGCGGTGGACTCAAATGAAATGGGAGGCTTCCCAACATTGAAAAATGCTGAGGAAAACTGGGAAGATTCAACAAATATGGATCACACATTTGTAGAAGGCACTTACCAGATACAAGGGTATGATTTTCACAGGAGGCCTGGGAATAATGAGATTGATTCACTACAATAATAAAAGCATGATTAAAGCTGATAACTTATTAATATACTTAAACAGCACAAAAATGTAGGAAAGGGAAGATGGTTTGATTTTATCTAGCAGTGCTCAGATACTTAGGCTAAAGGTAAGATGCTGAAGAAAAATAATGAAAGGGAAATAAAAACCTTTCAATTCCTTTGCACCTCCCTTTAAGAAACAGTATGAAGCTGTTGTTATACCATAGAACACATACTGTGTTCTAAACAACTTAGACAAAAAGTCAGGGCGTCTTCAGGACAGCCATCAGTTCAACCTGAACTTCCAGGTAACAATATCCATCTAGTGCAAACGAACCCTGACACTACTTAGCCTCTTCTCCAGATGGAACTAAATTTGGTATCACAAACAAGGGGGCCAGAGCAGTAAGATGGCCGAGTTGTTTCTACTTGCTCAAATGGCTCTCATTAATGAGAGTAACAAGAAATCAATTTTGACACAAAGACTGCTTTCATGTATTTACATGGGTGCCAGTACACTTAAGAAAATCATGATTATTTATGTGTATGTGCTATGTCATGTGTGTATACTGTCCTTAGAAGCCAGAGGAGGGTGTCAGATCTCCTGGCAGTTGAGAACTGTTCACATGGTTGCTGGTTGGTGAACTTGGGACCTCTAGAAGAACAGCAAATACTCTTAATCACCGAGCCATCTCGCCAGCCTCCAAAGACAGACTTAAAAAATTAAGGGCATAAACATAAATGTTTAGACTGAAGTCTGGTGCCATGACAACGTAGTTAAGCCACAGTGGTAAAGTACTCACTAGGGTCTATGGGTTTTAGAGTGGGTTCAAGAGTATCAGGCATGCATTCTCTTTTGTCAATCAAGCCTCAATTTAACCTAAGTGGTTGTCTGCCTTCAGAAAAGCTGTGCTGCTATTATACTGGTGGCCCCATCTTGTTTGGTAAATTAGCACTGTAGTTTTTGGGGGTTCACAGCAAAATAAGAATATTGAGGCCTTATCTCTCAAGTAGCCTCCACAGTGCCTTCAGGTAGCACTATGAACCCTAGGCAGCAGTGAGGAAGCCTCCAGCTTATCTTCAGCTTACTTTCTTGCTACCACCACTCTCATCCTTAATCAGAGAGACTTTTCTTTGCAGAGAACACAGACTTACAGCTGATCAAGATGTCTAGTCTTAAACCAGGACATCTGTTCCACAGCCTTTAAAGCCTGGGGGACAATGTGGAAGAAAAAAGTGGAAAGAATGCAGGAGCTGGAAGAGAGGGACAAGAGGTAGGAAATACTTTTTTTTTTTTTTTTTTTTGAGACAGGGTCTCACTTTGTAGCCCTGGTTGCCCTGGAACTCTATAGACCAGGCTGACCTCGAACTCAGAGATCTACCTTCCTCTGCTTCCCAAGTACTGAGATTAAAGGTGTGTGTCACCAATGCCCGGCATAAAATACTATCTTTAGGTATGACAAGACCATTGCAGACAAGATCTCATAGGAGCTGTGGTTGCCCATACTGGGCTTGCACAAGTTAGAGTCTGTTAAAACCTAATTATAGACCAGGGAGAAACTCAACGGACCCTACTCTACCTACTGAACTACTGGTGACAGATGGAATCCGGAGGACAACCATTGCCTTCAGTTTGTATCAGTGAGCCCACCAGAATCCAATGGATAATTCCAAACCTGTTTGACACACAGACTCTCTTGGCTGAAATCATAAAGCAAACCAAACAGGAATGAATGTGGGAGAGGGACTTACAGGGAGGAAGGGGCCTAACAGGGGTTGCATAAAAAGACAAGGGGTAAGATAAGAGTAACAGTGTATTATGTACATGTATGAAACTGTCAAAGAATATATTTCATCAGCAAATACTAAACAACAAGAAGAAATTGCAGGCATCACTGAACTACTGCAGCACTAGCAGACACTTTAAGTTTCCAGATGGCCACCGTAGCACACAGGTCCTCTTTATGCCAGCACACTGAACTCCTACCTCCACATATGCAATACATGAACAATACTACAGCTTACCAATTAAACTTCCAATCGAGTGAGGTTTCGTGGCCCTTTCCTATGATCCTACCACTTATGGAGAGGAGGCGGGAGGACCAAGGATCAAGATCATTTTCTGCTATTAGATTTGAAAAGGTAATTCCTGCCTGGCTTGGTGTTAAAAATGCACCTATGAAGTGGGACTTTGTGACATTTAACTAGCCATACTTTGGTTTAGTGGTGGTTTTTAACATACAAGGGACTGCACTCAGGACTTTTCACCTTCCAGTCAAGTGCTCTATGATTGAGTTACCCCAGACCTCTAGGTAACTTTCTTTTAAGTTATGGAGCACATTTACCTCTTTTAAAGCATGGACTGTATTTATCTCCAAAACCACAAGACTTTGAATGATATGGAGAATAAATACCTAGTTCCTTTTCTAGAGTGCAGCTTAGCAGTTTCATCAAAAGTCTGGACTCAAGAATGCTAGTGAACCTCTTCACTCTCCTTTACCATTAACTGACTTTCAATGTGTTTCTGGGTGAGTGGTCTAGGCCCTTTCCACACACTGAAGTTCTATTCCAAATCTCCATAGGGCCAACTGAAGATGTCTAGCCTTCCATGGCTCCAGGGCATCACCAGACTCCACACCACCTGAAGGCATAAGATCTGTCCTGACAAGGGGGGGAAAAAAAGGCTGTCCATGAGCAGTGATCAATGGCACAAAGAGATTTAGTTTGGTTAATTTCAAGGCCATCATTTGTTGTGTTCTTACATCCCTAAAGATCCCTTCTGGTGACTCATCTGAGGCAAGCATATCTAGAAGGCCATCACTTTCTTAGAAGTTAAGGCAAATCAGAATTCAGATAGAAAAGCAGAAAATCTGCTCGAGAGCCCAATGTCTGGCTATCTCTTCCTTACTGCTGAACTCTTTAGCTCCCAAGTTCTTGGTATAAACTATGACTCCACTTGTCAGAGAAAACTTGTCCACCCCAGACTCCTTAGCAGTAACTCCTCGGGGAGCCTCTTTAGCAGGAATTCTCCCAATCCCCAATCAGCTTATCAGGATCCAGTCTGCTCAGTGCAGAATCCTGAAAAGCCTGTTCCCTCAGCACTGAACTCTAGAGAGTGACTTCTGGAACCTGTTCTTCACCACCTGACCCTTCAGGGTCACCTCAGCACTGACCTTCACAGTGCCATTGCCTTAGCACATGACTGTACCCAACTCCTACACCAGCGTGACACCCAGCAGGCCTCTGGCAGTGGTTTCCTTTGTGGAGCCTGGCTCTTGGCTCTAAACTCTTCGGTACCTGAATCTTCAGCAAGAACTGTCTGGAAGTAAGCCTCAGTTCTGTACTGTTCAGCACATAACTCACAAGACTCTTTATTTTTCCCTTAGACATTGGCCTAATTAACTTCAATCCAAGCAAAGCAGACAAAGTGCTAGTAATTTACCTGATTTCGGCTCCTAGTAATCAGAAAATTTCCCCCTTTTATTCAGTACGGATACAGGCCTAGGCAGGTGGGAACTTTCATATATATACTCAAGATACACTGCAATAACTGGTTGATATAGGAGAATGAGACTCAGGGTAACAATTCAGTTGGTGGGAAAGTTCTACAGAACAGTTAATGGCAACTTCAACACAACTGAGACACCATTTGAGACTTCAGTCCCTGCCTCCTTAGCATAGATCCCTCATCTTAGCTATTTCCAGGCAACAGGGGTGTGCTAAGTACTATTAAAATGAGCTAGAAATCACTATTAGTGTCAGTGGTAAATTCTTTACATTTATTTCCTGTGAACAAGACAAGACGCTGACTCCTATCCGCCTTGCTGCCCTGGCTAACTTGAATTTAAAAAGTAAAAATAAAAAACCAAAACCAACCAACCAAATAAACAAACCCAAAAAACCCTATCAACCAGCCAGCTAGATGACCCTCAGGCCATAAGCAGCCATAATCTCTAAGACTTCAAAGACATCCTGAGAAAACAACAGGAAGATCACAGCTGTTTGCACAGGCTCACAGGACTGTCTGAAGAAGTTTTGTCCAGAGGTTTTATCACAAGCCTCAATATAGTCTATATGACCCTGCAACCATTTTCGTCTAGGCCGGAGAAGGGTGTACTGGCCCTGACAGTATCTAGGAGATACTGCCATGACTAGTGTTAAAAAGAGCCTGGCCCAATAACTGCCTTTGCTGCTAGGAGGAAAGGCTGTGACTGGTCTAAATAATTAGCTGCAAGTGGTCTAAATAAAAAAATGTGATGGCTTAAACACCTCTTCTTAGATTAAACAAGCCACTCAGGTTTTTTTCTGTTGCCGGAAGTGACGTTGTAACATTAGGCACGATACAAGGCTGCACTCAAGTACCTTCTCCTGCCTCCCTTTAGTAGTGTGGGCTGAGCTGGTAGTACAAAACAGTAACAGAGACACTTCAACAGTGGAGACATGGCAGTGGTCTTGGTTGCTGATGGCAGGCCAAGTTGCTAACAGGCAAGGAAGCCTGCTTTCTGAAACAGCTACTAAACAAATGTGGTCAGGACAAGAAGCAGGGCAGTGGAAAAGAGAGCAAGAGAAGACAGAGCTGAGCTGGAAGAATGAACAGCTGTAGGGAGCAGGACAAGGGAAACTGCAGGCTTTAGCTGGTGGAAGAGTTTGAGTTTGGGGACGAGGTACAATCAAAGGCCCTTTGAAACCCTGTAGATGGAGCAAGGAGTGCTGGACCTTGTTCCTTGTCCGGGTCCTGCTAGGCAAGACAGGCAATGGACTGGCCCCAGGGCTCTTGACAGTTTCATTGTAAAGCTGTGGTCAAATGTTCCAGATACTGAGATGTCAGATGCTTCGCTGACTGTACCAGCATGTACCTTGCAAAAGAGGAACTAGAGGTCCTTTCAGCTTCCAGCAGTTCTGCTGTCAGATGAACTGAATGGACTAGTTTTTTTGCTTCCTGTCTTAGTCAGGGTTTCTATTCCTGCACAAATATCATGACCAAGAAGCAGTTGGGGAGGAAAGGGTTTATTTGGCTTACACTTCCACAATGCTGTTCATCACTGAAGAAGTCAGGACTGGAACTCAAGCAGGTCAGGGAGCAGGAGCTGATGCAGAGGCCATGGAGGGATGTTCTTTACTGGCTTGCTCAGCCTGCTCTCTTATAGAATCCAAGACTACCAGCCCAGAGNAGAGATGGTTCCATCCACAAGGGGTCTCCCCCTTGATCACTAATTGAGAAAATGCCCCACAGCTGGATCTCATGGAGGCATTTCCCCAACTAAAGCTACTTTCTCTGTGATAACTCCAGCTGTGTCAAGTTGACACAAAGCTAGCCAGTACACTTCCCTATTCTACCAAAAAAGGAGCTGTGATATGGCTCCGTGTGCTGGCTTGGGTCATCAGCCATGGCATCCCTCCTCACTCCAGGTTTTAACTCTTTCTCATCCCTGGCCTTGCCCTTCCGAGTTCCAGCATAAACCCAGGAAGAACCTCTGGTCCAGTTCGCTTAGAGGTCCCAATACCCAAGGCACTCACAGACTGTAACGGAAGTGGGTGTCATCTCTTCCTATTCCACTTGTCGGCTGCCTACTGCTCAACGTTGCTACACCCTAAGGGAGATAATGGCAGCCAGAGACCAGCACTTGACAAGCTTCTCCTTATCTACCTATGAGTTTTTCTGGGTTGTGCCAAAGGACCTCCAGCCAACTGACTGGCAATTTGGACAGCTATATTTGAATATTGTTCTAATTTAAGTTCAGTTGCTAAAATATCTTGGCAACAAGCTACTTAGGAAAGAAAGGGTTTAGCTTATCTTAAAATTCCAGACCATAGCCCATCACTGTGGGGGAAGTTACAGTGGCAGAGGCTTTAAGCAGTTAGTCACAACACATCCACAGTTAAGAGCAGAGAGATGAGAGGTGGGCATGCCAACCTGCTGGCTTGCGTGTACTCAGCTTGATTTCTCCACTAGGGAACACTGCAGCCCCCAGTGGGTTGGATCTTCCCATATCTATTAACTTAACTAAGATAATCCCCAACAGTCGTACCCATAGGCAAACTCAACCTACATAATCCCACAACCATAATTGAGACTATTCTCAGTTAATGTAGGTTGTATCAAGTTAGCACTTAAAGCTAACTATCACAAATATGATTCCTAAATTTGGCCTGCAATTACCTTCCCACTACTGAATCATTAACAGGCAAAAAGTAGAAAAAGTATTACTGCACAGTTGACCATATACTTGGGTATTAAATACTTTGAACTCTGGAGCCTCTAACACTTTTTCTAAAAGGCCATATCTGTATTTCATCTATGCCACTTGGTTTTTTTTTTTTTTTTTTTTTTTTGGGGGGGGGGGTCAACTTAACATAAGCTAGGGTCATCTGGGAACAGGAACCTAAACTGAGAATAAAAATACTTCCATCATGTTAGCCTATAGGCAAAAAAATCTTGAATAATGATTGATGTGGTAGGGCCCAGTCTAATGTGTGTGTGTGTGTGTGTGTGTGTGTGTGTGTGTGTGTGTGTGTGTGTTAGCAGATGACCTGGGTGGTATAAGAAGCAAGCTGAACAAGCTATGGAGAGCAAGCCAGTTCCTCTAGGATTCCTGTCTCTAGATTCCTGCCCAGATTTTCCTTCACGATGCACTGTAAACTCTAAGCTGAAATAAACCCTTTCCACTGCAAGTTGCTTTAGGTCACCGAGTTTATCACAACAACACCCCAAGCTTGGTACAATTGCTGCAGAAGTTAGTTTTCTGTTGCTAAGATGTTGTGATAAAACATATATACACACAAAAATGAACAAATGATGAATTTAAAATTATTTTGTACATGATATATGAGCAATAGTAAAGCATCACTTGCAATGGCTGGAGCACTGGGGCTTGAGGCACTGACAGAAACACATCTAAGACAAACCATGATCAGAGAATTAAAACAAACAAAAAGCTTTATAATGGAAAACTATACACAAATGATGAAAAAAAAAACAAAGAAAATAAAACACGCATATACATTTAAATCTAAACATATCAATCATGTTATAGGTAAACTACTCCAATAAAAATAATTTCCTTGGCTGGGCAGTGGTGGCACACTCCTTTAATTCCAGCACTTGGGAGGCAGAAGCAGGTGGATCTCTGAGTTCAAGGCCAGTCTGGTCTACAGACTGAGTTCCAGGACAGTCAGGGCTCTATAAAGAAACCCTGTCTCAAAAAAACCAAACCAAACCAAACCAAAAAATTCCTTGAAAATATTAATGTTTTAAAATTAAGCTTATTAGTATTTTATACACAGAAAAGTCTATAATCTACTGTTTTGTTTTGGCTATTACATTTACTTATGTATCTACAGATATAGACAATTCAAAGAATTGAAACTAGCAGGGTAGTGGTGGCACAGGTCTTTAATCCCAGCTCTTGGGAGGCAGAGGCAAAGTATATCTTCAAGTTCAAAACCAGCCTGATCTACAAATCGAGTTCCAGAACAGCCAGGGCTACGCAGAGAAATCCTGTCTCAAAATACCAAAACACTGAACTAACCAACCAAACAAACAAACAAAGAAGGAAAAAACGAAAACAACAATGAAAAAAAAATGAAAGCAAACCTTTTTAGTTTAAGAAAGGCAAAATGGCCAGAAATGTTCTTAGAATTCCCAGCATGCTTTGTGTTCCTGTGCCCTTCTAGCCTCTTTCTCTACCTATTCTAGTAATGTATATGTTGAACTCTGTGTTTATTCTGAGCCTTTGTTGAGATATTTACCAAATGTTGGCATTTTAAAGAAAATATTGTTTGGTTTCCCATATGTTATCACAGGAACTGTACCCCTCCCTACTATCATTCATATGTTGAAATCCTAACCCTCAAAGTGACTGGCATTTGAGATAAGGGCCTTAAGGAGGTCAAAAAAGATCACACGGTAGAGTTCCAATCCAACAGAACTGATGTATATACAAAAGGAAGAGATACCTGGGATGAACACACGCAAAGACATGTGTGGAAAAGTCAGAAGATAAATTGTGGAAGTTAGCTTCCTCTCCTGTACCATGTGGGTCCTGAGCCTCAAACTCAAGTTGGCAGTCTGGATGCTAAGTATAGCTCTAAGCCAACTCACTGTCCCTTAGAATGACTAAATAAATTGTTGGTTTGCTATTTTTGTTGTTCTTTGAAATGTTCTATAGTTCAGGTTGTCCTGGAATTCATGGTAACTCTCCTGCCTCAACTCTTTTTCTTTGTTTGTTTGTTTTTTGTTTTTCGAGACAGGGTTTCTTTATAGAGCCCCTGGCTGTCCTGGAACTCACTCTGTAGACCAGGCTGGCCTCGAACTCAGAAATCCACCTGCCTCTGCTTCCCAAGTGCTGGGATTAAAGGCGTGTGCCACGACTGCCCGGCCCCCTGCCTCAACTCTTGAGTGTTAAGAAATCAGGGATTAGCTGTGCCCCCCACCTCCACCCCCCACATTTTTGTTTGAAGCATGGTCCTGTGGTATAGCCTTGGCTAGCCTTGAAACCACTTTGTAGCCCAAAGATGACTCTGAACTCACAGCAGTCCTCCTGCCTAAGGCTCACCGGTGCTACCCTACCTGGCCAGGGTTGCTACTTCTGAGTAAGAATCGACTTCATCCCAAGGACAACAGCACAAAGTCAATCGGCTTCTATTCCAACACTAGCAAGGTTGATTCATATGCAGAATGGTCATGGTACAGGATAAAGGAAATATACAGCTTCAAAAATATGGATCTCCTCTCTCCCAGGAAGAGAGCCTATTACCAATTCTATATGCCAAATAGTCAACAACCAAAGTCAACACTACACAGAAAGGCAACATTTCCTGCAGAGGGACCAGTCACTGTGTATTGGAGGCAGATTCATTGCATGGGGTCAGTTTTGTCATGAAAATGGCAGACAACTGTTTTCAAAGAATTAAATTCATAGTGTAGATACAAATTTATGGAAATTCTGTTTGTTACTATGCTATCCTACATAATACTACCCCCCAAAAAGGAATCTCACAGAAAAGGAGGTATACCAGTGAGCTCATAGTCTTATAGCTCATGTTCCATCATCCAGAAGAACCTAGACTGGGATTACAAAGGTTAAGTGGGGGGTGGGGGGGTGGGTGCTGTCATTTACAATACACTGTGTGCCCTAAGCCAAAAGACAAAAAAAGCTCTATTTATTTTAATGGCCAAAATATATATGCAGTTACAGGAACCAATAAGGTTCCTACTGCTGTAATGAAATACCATGACCAAAAGCAACTTGGGGAGGAATGGGGTTTTTTTTAGCTTACAGATTCAGAGTCATAGTCCACTGAGGGAAGCTATTGCTGGAATTCAAACAGGGCTATGGAGGAGTGCTGCTTCTTGGCTTGTTCAGCCTTCAGCCTGCTTTCTTATAGCACACAGGTCTATCAGGGAGTAGTACTTCAGGTAAAGAGTGCTTCTCTCTCTCTCTCTCTCTCTCTCCCTCCCTCCCTCCCTCCCTCCCTCCCTCCCTCCCTCTCTCCCTCTCTGTGAGTGTGTGAACATGTGTGTGCTGCTTCCTGGCAGGTTCCACTCCACTAGTGCTGCTGCTGGTGGTGGTCATCCCATGGTACTGGCTGCTGCAACTGGGATGTACTTTCCCCAGTCAAAGCTTCGCCTCATGGTGTCAAGCTTCAACTTCTCCTCATGACCCCTTCACTCCTGGGCTTTCAACTGCCACACTCTTCAACCCTCTCCAAGTGCCAAGTCTCAGTTGTTTTTCATGACGCCTTCGTACTTTCAAAGCCAGTACCCTCTGGGTGACTCTTATACTACCAAGTTCACCTGCTAGTACAAGCTACACTTTTGGCTGCTTCAGGAACATAGTTTCTGTGTGCTGACCCTGAAGAAACACTTCCAAGAAGATTTCACCTGAGTGATGCTGGTCTCTTCTTCATCGCAGCTAATTTCTTAGCTCCAGCTAACCAGCATCAATTGTCCCAGTAATGCAAAGGTCTCACTTCAATGGTGCCAATTTGTTAACCACCAACTGATCAGAATGACAGACTGTTAATTCAAAATAGCAAACAGCCATGATAATCTTTAAACTTCCTTCTGACACTTCACAGTCAGGCCTCCATTTTCTGCATTGCCCTCAACATTCTTCTCTTGCATTGGTTTTTATTACACAAAGTTCCAAAGCCTTTCCACAATCCTCCCCAAAACATGGTCAGGTCTGTCATAACAATACCCCACTATACTGAACACAAGTACCCTGCATGGAGGGGACAATGTTTCCCCCAGAGGACATTTTATAAAATGAAAATCTTAGTGCCAGGCATGAGCTACCTGGCTGTGAGTTAATGTCAGGCCTCTCAAAAAAACATTGTCTAATGCCATTGTTCCTGACTACCCACAACTCTATGGAGGTAAGACTCTATTACATATAACACATTCTTGTTGCAAGACCTAGAGAAATCAAGCTGAAACTGACCTGCTAATTTTCTTCCTGCAGGCTAGATTTCATAGTGCTTGACAGTGCACCTCACACAATAATAGTGGGAGATTTCAACACCCCACTCTCACCAATGGACAGATCCTGGAGACAGAAACTAAACAGAGACACAAGGACACTAACAGAAGTTATGGAACAAATGGATTTAATAGATATCTACAGAACATTTTATCCTAAAACAAAAGGATATACCTTCTTCTCAGCC
>NC_034604.1:19629003-19639149 GCF_900095145.1 Mus pahari | reverse complement strand
ACAGAAGTGGATGCTCACAGTCAGCTATTGGATGGAGCACAGGGCCCCCAATGGAGGAGCTAGAGAAAGTACCCAAGGAGCTGAAGGGGGCTGCAACACTGTAGGTGGAACAACAATATGAACTAATCAGTACCCCCTAAGCTCGTGTCTCTAGCTGCATATGTAGCAGAGGATGGCCTAATTGGCCATCATTGGGAAGAGAGGCCCATTGGTCTTGAAAACTTTATATGACCCAGCACAGGGGAAGGCCAGGGCCAAGAAGTGGGAGTGGGTGGGTAGGGGAGCAGGGGCCGGGGGAGGGTATGGGGAACTTTCAGGACAGCATTTGAAATGTAAATAAAGAAAATAATAATAATAAAATAAACCCACAGGCCCTAGTGGAGAGCCCACTACTGTTGTCACATTAAATGGACATACTAAATATTCATGTTTACACACAGAAGTTAGTGCTGTCCTCAACTGTGGCCAGAGATGCATCTCTCTGCAGTGGCCAGCAGTTAATACAGAGACTTATAACTGGTCAAAGTACTGAGAATACGTGACCATTGAGTATTAAGTCCTAAACAGGACATTTATTATAACCTTCCTATTCCCTAGGCGCCAGGAACATCCCAGAAGAGAGGGCAGAAAGCCTGACTACGTTGGAAGATGGCGAGGAGTCCTGTGAAGTGTTATCCTTCAGACATGATGTTGTCACTGTCCTCATCAAAGCCCCGATTATGTATACAAGAGAAAGCCAATAAAATATGTCAACATTCCTACAGGCAGCTTAGGAAAAAGATGACATGAAGTAGGGAACATGTCTGGGGGAACTCATAAAGGGCGTTGAGGATGAACGAGATCAAAATACATTGTTTACATGTATGAAATTGTCAAAAAATAAACGATAATCCATTTTTAAAAAGAAGAGGCAACTGAATAAATACTGGATCGCTAAAACTCAAAACAAAACTGTAAGACTTGGCTTGGAGCACTAAAGACATGGTATCACTTACCAGAGTGTAGACAGTGCAGACTGCTGCTATCGCCCAAGTAACCTGAAATGCACTGAGACTCACCTGACAGAAAGTGATGGTCTTGAGATTCGTAACTGAATTGGATCTCCATAGGGCACAACTGGACACCTCAGGAAGCAACTGGAGAATTACCATTTCTTCTGGAGGATCCTCTTATCCACATAATGGTTTGAAGTCAGCAGGCAACTTGGTAGCCCTGAGCTCAGATGAGAACCATTGTACAGAGGAGAGACGTCATTTCTGAGACTAGAGTTTTCTAGATATGAAAAATGTAAAAGAGAAAAATATATTTAACTTCCATGTGCGTTTCCTCTTGGTGACAGGTTCCCTACCGATCACCTAGGAGGGGGACATTAACCCTCTCAGACACAATTCCCCGTATTAAGAGATGTTCAAACCAAGACTGGAGATGAATTAATACTAAAGTAGAGGCGTAACTGGAACGATAAATCAGTGAGGGGTATAATATTGGCTTTAAAAATTAAGATTATGTTATTCTCTCTCGTTCCTCCGATTCTAACACTCACAAGTCAGGTCTCTCTTTCCAGCTTGCAGGCAGATCAGTGTGAGCTCATCCTCTTCCTTATTCCACCAGCCCCAACATTTCGGACGTTCATGCAGTTGAATGAAAGGCCCAGTGAGCACGGACTTGCTGTCCACAGAACACTAGGCCAAGAACCCACCTGCTCTCCATGCCCAAGAAGCCTCCCTTACTCTCCGACGCTGAAGAAACTACCGGTCAAACGCCGCCACCCACAATTCCTTCAACTTCCGTTTGGCTGCAATGCAACTTCACTTGGCCGCTCTAGGAATGTGGGAGGATTATGGCTCTATGGTGCACCCTCCCAAGTACCTGCTCAGTGAATTAGGGGCAGGATGTCCCCTAAAGCGACTCCCAGCTTTAGTATAGGGGACCTGCTTGACTCAAAGCTCATACTTTGCTGTGGTTCTTGAGATGTCAAAACCCATCATCCTCTGGAAAAACTTTCTAGGTTCGGTTATTAACTCTTCGTGACCTCCTTCGTTTCTCTATCGGTTTCTCTTCTGACTCTTTCCCAAGTGAACTTTCTAAGTTTATTCCTCTTTTTTTTTTCTCCCTCCCTCTCCCTTCTTCTCTGCCACCCTTCATCTATACAAGGATTGAGCATGCTAATTAAACTTTCTACCCTAACTATCTTTTACATACAACCTCCCACAACTTGTCTTAGGATTTCTATGGCTGAAACGAAACGAAACACCATGACCAAAAAGCATGGGTAGGAAAGGGTTTGTTTTACAGTACCGTGTCACTGTTCATTATCCAAGGAAGTCAGGACAGGAACTCTAGCAGGATGGGAACCTGAAGTCAGGAGCCGATGCAGACGCTGTGGAGGGGTACACTTACTGGCTTGCTTAGTCAAGACCACCTGTCCAGGGATAGCACCACCCACAATGGGCTGGGTGGCCCTCCCCTATTAATAACTAATAAAATGCCGTATAGCCAGATCTTATGGAGGCATTTTCTCAATTAAGACTCCCTCCATTCAGATAACTTTAGCTTGTGTCAAGTTGACATAAGACCAGCCACTACACCGCCCCCTTACTAAGCCAAGGCTCAGGCCTTCAGTTTTCAGTCCTTCTGCCTGAGTCTCCTGAGTTGCTGGGATTACAGGCCTGTGTCACTAGACCTGGTATTTATTTAGTGTGTGTGTGCCTTTGCACATGCCATAACATAGCATGGAGGTCAGAGGCAAAACTGCATTAGTCTGTTGTCTTCTTCCATTTTGTTGAGTCCCAGGAAACAGATTCAGGCCATTAGCCTTGGCAGCAAGTTCCTTTATCCGTTGAGCTATCTTGCAGTCCTTTGTGTGGTGAGTTTTTTGATTGTTGTTTGTGGTGGTGATTGGTTATGTTGTTCTTTTCTTGTGACTGGGTCTAACCTGTATAGCTCTGGCTGACCTGGAACTTACTATGCAACCTATGTTGGCCTTGAACTCCTGGCAGTCTTCCTGCCATAGGTTCCTGAGTGGTGAAATTTATTACACTTCCCCTTTTTTGGTCATGAAATAATGATTTTTACTGGTAAAGCACCATTGTTCAACCAGAGAAGCACAATAGTAGTTGCATGTGTGTGTTGTATATACAAATACAGGAATGGGTCTGATGGTCTTGTAGTGTTCATGTCAACGAGTGTCTTGCTGGACTTTAATATTGACAAGACAGAAAGGAAGACAGGGATAAAGTGGAGGAAAGCAGTCAGGCAAGGAGTCACAAATGTAGGTTGAGCCACACAATCATGGAATGAAACCTCAGGTTAATAGTATTATTACTTTTTGTTTGTTTGAGACACTGTTTCTATTATGTAGCTCTGGCTTTTCTGGAACACATTATGTAGACCAGGTTGGCCTGGAACTCATAGAGATCCACCTTCTCTGCCTCCTAAATTCTGAGATTAAAGTACGTGTCTTACTAACATTAGAAGTATTCTTAAGATTATGTGAATTTATTCATTCAACAAGTATTTCTTTATTAGACACTGTGCCACAACATACATGCAGGATTTAGAATGGTCTTCAAAAACCTAAGCCTGAGCTCTTTCAGCTTGGAGATTCACAGGGGAAGTAAGCAGATGCACCTAGAATCACGTGTCCTGACTACAAAATGATACAGTGTTCAAAGTCAGAAGGACAGAACTAGGGTCAGAGAAAACAGCAAGAACATTATCCCTTTTGTTGTAGTTTGTAGTCATGGTTTTAAGAAAAATAAGCAATGCATAAAAATGACCAGATTTCCTTGTATTTACTTCACAATCTGGGTCCTCGAAAGATCACGAGTGTTGGTTACTGAAGGGCATTTCAGAACCATTTTAATTTAATTATGTATTTTATCAGGCTCAACACCAGTATTTTGATTTAATCCTTTTCTGACACTCAGGTAGACTCTATCTCTCAAAACAATGATCTTCGTAAAGCTGAGAAAGAATCATCAACAGAGGGTCCTTTATGGCTAGGTCAATGTGAGGGAAAAGTACACATGTATTTTAAGTCATTTGAACACACCTTGAAAACCCAATAGTCTCTTTCATGCACTGACTTAACTCTCAAGATTTGGTTCACTATAATCTTTGCAATTTTATCATGTGTTCAGTCACTGAGACACCCCCAAAAGTGCACATGCAGCCATAGAAAATGTAGTCCTTCCGGTTTCCTAGAGAAGCAAGCTTGTCCCCACTTCCGGCATGCGAGCAAGGAGGCTTTCTGGCTTCCCAGGGCTGTGCGGGTAATCAGCGGAGCGAGGTGAGTGCGAGGGCTTCGGGCTTCGGGCTTCGGGCTTCGATGCCTTCCAGGCCCCTCTGGCGGGGGCGCAATCCTCCCGAACATTCTCCTCTCTACCCCTCTCTCGGCGTCTGCTTGGGAAGAGTCTGGAGCAGTGCCTAGGCCACTTGGCAGGTTCGCGGGTCCCTTATCCTCTAAGGGTGCCTCTGCTCGCTGCGTCCTCCTGAGCTTCTTTTGCACTTCCTCTTCATTTACCAGCGCCTCCTGTGTGTTGGTGCTGGCAGGCTCCTTGCTGTGCACAAAGCTCCGTCCAGGGCCAGGTCTCATCACGGTCTTTGCTTTTCCTTTATTAGACATTTTCAAAGCACCAAGTTCTCTGTAGGTTTTAAAATGTACCAGTGTTTTAAAATCGGAGGCACAATATCACTGATTACCCAGGATGGCCCAGAACTCATGCTAGCCCAGGCTTACCTTGCGTTTGGAGAACTTCTGCCTCAGCCTCTCAAGTAGCTAGAACCAGTCAGTCCTGTGCCACGAGGTCTGGCTTTTTGTAATTTGTATTCACAATTAGATGTGTGCTTCTATTTAACACATACCTCTTCTTGCTGTTAAGTTCTATAATGGCAGGGGCAGTGTCTTGATAACGGCCCAGCCCTTAATGCTTGTACACAATAAATATTACCAATTTTGTAGAAACTAAGGTCCTCTTCCAAGGAGCACTTTGACTTTATGAGTAAAGCAGATACGGGCCAGCATTTCAGCAGAGAAGTCATCTGAGATTGTGGACCCTGGAGGCAGACCTATAATTCCAGCATTCAGGTGGTGGAGGCAGGAGGTCTTCTTGGTTAGGGACCAGGTAGTCACCTTCCAGAAATGGGGACCAGCTTGCTCCCAGGCTCAGCGCCTCCCACCTGTACTCTTTCACCATCTGCTGGGTGACACCGCCATGCAGCTTTCCTGACCAGAACCAGCTACTTTATACCCTTGCAGACAGATCTGCTTCCTCTCATTTGTATCCTGAGAAGTGTGCATGCTGCCCTGAAACACCGGACTGCCTCTCTCTACAGTCTTCTGTGAGAGAATGGGCCTGGACTTGCCCTTAGTGACTGTTCCTTTGGTATGTTTTTTCACAGTGACTCCTATTCTGTAACCCGTTCCTTGTAAAGTGGAATTTGCTTCTGACCTTGACTATCTTAGTGGGACAGTTTTGACATGTGTTTTTAAAAAGGAGATGATTTGGGTTGGAAAGGTAGTTTGTTCCTGCAGTTCTCAAGAGATGGGGCATGTCCTGATAGGAGAGCCTCAGAGGCAGAGGGCAGAAAGCACAAGGGGAAATGGGAAGACTCTTGCCTGTGGTTGCTGTAGGAAGGATCAGGTGGAGCAGCAGTGCACTGTGGGAGATGAAGATTTCTCTGCCTGTTTGGTGCTGACCTTGAAGAGAATAGTATAGGAAATGAATGGTCCTGAGGGTGAGAGCCTCACCGAGAACTTGGGAGGAGGGGATTCTGGGTCTGTTCGTTTGCAAGGAATGTCCACACTGAATTGCTTACTGCTGTGGGACTGGCTAGCCCTGGAAGGGACTGTTTGTGTGAAAGCATCGACATTAAAAGGTGTGCTTAGAGCCGGGCATGGTGGCGCACGCCTTTAATCCCAGCGCTCGGGAGGCAGAGGCAGGCGGATTTCTGAGTTCCAGGGCAGCCAGGGCTACCCAGAGAAACCCTGTCTCGAAAAACCAAAAAAAAAAAAAAAAAAAAGGTGTACTTAACATATTGTGCAGCCCTAGCTACTGTAGTTATGGTATTAACTCTTTCCAGGAGAGGGATTGTCTGACTTCAACGCTAGTACTTTTTTGTAAGCTACATCACTACTTGAAACCTGCTAGCTGCCGGGGGAATGTTTCTCAGTCTGTATTAGGTACCTGACAGTGTTGACCAGTGCATCTTTGAAATTATTTTTTGATTATGGCACATATAAATATATATATTTATATATGTATGGGCATATTATATGTGCACATACTTATGTACACATGTGCATACATATATATATATATGTTCAGTATTATAATCCTGTACATAACTTATAGTGTCATGTGATTCATTGGATTGAGTGATAGAAATACAATAGTTAGCCAAAACAATGTAGATTGTGTAGTCATGGACAAGACCAGAAGTCCCATTAAGGTGTGTGAATTAATTTATGTATTTTACTTATTTGTGTGAGCCTATGTGAGTTTATGTGGATCATGTGCATGGGAGTCGTTGGAACTAGAGTAATAGATGGTTGGTTGTGAGTCATTATGGAACTGAGCCTGGGTTTTCTGTAAGAGCAATAAGTGTGCTTAATTATCTCTATCTCACCTTCCCCATACCAGCACAGTGTATTTCTTGACAAAAAGTCAAGTTCTTTGAGAGAAATGCAGTTCTCCTTACCCTTGTCTTTTATGGTTTCTTGACGAAGTCAGGGTTCTCAGCATTGACATCTCAGGATCATTTGTGGATTGTGCTACAGATGAAGTTATTGCGATCTAGCCCGAGTGCATGAGATGAGTACATTAAAGAGGGCTTCATCCTAAAAGGTTTGTGTTTCTAAAAAAATAGCCAGAGGCACATGAAGGGCACATATATAGCATTCTTACTAATAATATACCCAGCTGACAGCTAGTGAGTGTTGCACTGTGAAAACCTAGCCTGGCCCATATATTTTATACACACACACACACACACACACACACACACACACACGCACACACACACACATTTTTATTTACATTTGAAATGCAAATAAAGAAAATATCTAATTAAAAAAAATCTTTTTGTAAAAAAAAAAAAAAAAGATTCAAATGAATCTTGTACATGTACTGTGTAACGAATGTAACGAATGTTTTCAGTGCCCTTAGAAGCCAGAAGGGGGCATTGGATCTTCTGGAACTCAAGTTACAAGACTGCTGTCAACTGCCATGTATGTGCTGGACTCTATTCCAGATTCTCTGGAAGAGCAGCCAGTGCTCTCAACCCCTGAGTCATCTCTCCTGCCTCCCAATAACTGTCTTGATAGCATATTATAATCACATTAGGTATTAAAAGTCAAAACCAACAGCTGACCCTGATCAGTAAATACCAGTATGAGCAAAAGTTGGTCAGAGGGAAGCCCAGTGACAAGCTGGATGGTTTGACACATGGGATACTTTTAGGTGATGGCTGGAAGAGGAAGTGTAGACTCTAGAGAGAAGAAATAAAACCAGTAGTGGTTAATTTGAATATGAGGAAGGGGTTAGAGAGAACTGTTAGATGTATTGGTTACTGGCTACATAGCCAGATTTAGGAACCTATTGAACACAGGTTCAAGCTGGCAAGGTTCATGAGATGGTTTCCCTATGCTTCATTTGAAGTCCTTTTAAGATGTTCCAGAAAATTCATCATGAGATTGAGCAACTGTGGGTAACTAGGTCTGGAGATCAGGTGGGAGTTCTAGACTAGGTGATGGGTATTAGCTGAGAGATATGGAGAGAGACATAATTTTACAGGGGCACTGGGAAGGAATGGAGGAGCAGAAATAAAAACTTATTGTTATAAACTTCTCTCAGTCACACGTGCCTGAAGAACATGTTATCGAGGCATAGTATTTAAAATAAAAATTAAGTAAAGGCTGGTGAGGCAGCTAAGGGTTTATGCTGACTGCTCTTGGCATAGGACCTCAATTCGGTTTCTAGCATCCATGTTGGCTGGCTCACACCACCTGTAACTCTAGTTCCAGGGAATCCAATGTCCTTTTCTAGCCTCAGTAGGCACTGCATACATGAGCACAACCCATACATCAACACACACCCCATATATAATTAAAAAGAAATTTTAAAAAGAAATTTTAAAAAATGAGTAATATCACATATACTGGGATTGAAAGGCTAGAAACATAACAGTGTGCTGATCACTAAGTGAAGAACATCATCAATGTGCAACCCTGGAAAATGCTGTGATACACCATAAACATCCGACAGCATGACACACATCAGTTCTTTGTTTTCCTCTTTGTTTATATTTTATTTGGTGTGTGTGTGTGTGCGTGTGTGTGTGTGCGTGTGAGCGCGTGTGCGTGCATGCGTGTGTGTGTGTGTGTGTGTGTGTGCATGTGAGCGCGTGTGCGTGCATGCGTGTGTGTGCGTGCATGTGTAGATCAGAGGAATACATTCAGGGATTCTCCTTTTACCCTTTGTGTTCCAGGTATCAGACTCAGGTCAGAAGTTTTGGTGGCAAATGTGTACTGTCCCATCCTGTACTTTCACGTGCCTCCACAACCCCCAGACAAGGTACCACTATGTAGCCCTAAAGTTCTTAATCACTGACTTACTAAGAAAAAAAGTAATTATTTCTCTTATTCTAAAATTTAACAGGGTTTGGGAGGTGCTTAGGAGGAAGAAGTAAGGAGGATTGTGAATTTTGGGACTAGTTCTACCTGAGACCCTTGTCAAAGAACTTGTCTCAAAACATACACTCTATATAGTGTCCATGTTGTTTATGCATGGATTTATGTTTGGCTATTTATGAAACATCTGTTTATATCTGCCAAAACACAGGAGAAATGTTACATTGTAGGTGTCTCAGACCTAACTTCGTTACTGAATAGTTCAGATATGGTACAATCAGCTTCCAGTCAAAGAGTTGCCTAGAAACCTGAATTCATCATTTTCTTTCTTTAGAGACAGGGCCTCAGTGTATAGGTAAGAATGCAGTATGTAGCCTGATCTGCCTGGAATTCACAAAGTCTTTCTTCAGCCTAGTAAATGTTGGATTATAGGCTTGAAACACTCTTCCTAGCCTTGACTACTCTATCTTCCAAACCCTTATCAAGTAGGACTCTAAGACCTGTTCAGTTTCTGTATCTTGATCTTCTATCCTTCAAGCTATTATGGTCTCACACCTGAATGGTTATAGCCTGTCTCTTCTGCACACTACTCTGCATGGGACTCAGACCTTCCAGCCATGCTTGTGGCCTTGGGGATCCACCACTCACACCGTGAATGGCTTAGCTCTTCTACTATAGGTGTATTTTCTCTTACTGTCCATTAGTGTTCCAGAGTGTGGCATAGACTTTTAAACCTGGGTACATAGATGTACGTGGGACATTTGTTAAAGCCATACTCTTGGGGATTCCGAGTGAATCTGTCTTAGGGCCTATCTTCCATGGCTGATAATTGAGCTATAACTGGAGATGACAACCATTAGTCTGCTATTCCTAAACTCCCATCAGTTTCTTCAGTGGGCCATGTTCTCTCACATCCATCCGTACCATTCAGATCAGACTCCTATTTTTTATCTTCCAGGCAGCTCACTTTGACTCTTCTGGCCCCCTCTCTCTGCTCTTAGTCACCGGTCTTTTCTTCATGCTTACCTTCCTTTGATTGTCCTGTGATTCCTTTGATCAATCATACTGTTTGCCTGTTTTCCCAAACTGAACTCAGAGTCCCTTGGAAGAGAATTTTTTTTTAAAAAAATTTTTTTTAAAGAATATTTATTTTATGTATGTGAGTACACTGTTGCTGTCTTCAGACACACCTGAAGAGGGCGGTGGATCCCATTACAGATGGTTGTGAGCCACCATGTGGTTGCTGGGAATTGAACTCAGGTCCTATGGAAGAGCAGTCAGTGCTTTTAACCGCTGAGCCATCTCTCCAGCCCCGGAAGAGAACTTAATATGAGACTTCTGTTGAGCAGTTTGTATATAGTAAATTTTAAAGTATTTGTGAAGTAATGAAGATAATTCATGACTCTTATGAAAATGAAGGAAATCCATGACTCTTGTGCTCTGGCTTTCCATCTTTATGCACTCATGGAAATTTCCCATGATCCTCATCCTTACAGTCTTTTTTTTTTTTTTTT
>NC_034604.1:19586874-19626473 GCF_900095145.1 Mus pahari | reverse complement strand
CTGTCCTGGAACTCACTTTGTAGACCAGGCTGGCCTCAAACTCAGAAATCCGCCTGCCTCTGCCTCCCGAGTGCTGGGATTAAAGGCGTGTGCCACCCTCCCCGGCTCTCCTATATTTTTTTTAAGTGAGTTATTAATTTCCTTCTTAAAATCCTCTGCCAGCATCATGAGAAATGATTTTAAATCTGAATCTTGCTTTTTGGGTGTGTTGGGGTATCCAGGACTAGCTGTTGTGGGGTGCTGGCTTCTGATGATGTTGAGTGGTCTTGGTTTCTGTTAGTAAGATTCTTAAGTTTGCCTTTCACCATCTGGTAATCTCTGCCTTAGTTGTTATAGCTGTCTCTGGCTGGAGCTTGTTCCTCCTGTGATTCTGTTAGCCTCTGTCATCACTCCTGGAAGTCCAACTCTCTCCTGAGTCTCAGTGGTCAGAGCACTCTCTGCAGGCAAGCTCTCCTCTTGCGGGGAAGGTGCACAGAGGTCTGGAGCTCATCTGCCTCCTGGCTGAAGATGAAGGCCCGAAAGGGGTCCTGTCCCAGAAGCTGTGTTGCTTCTGCAACCCATGCGCTCTCCTGTGCAGACTGGTCTCTGAGGGACCCGGGATACAAGATGGTCCTCTCATATCCTTACATTCTTGCCATCATTCCTAATTTGCAAAAACAACCAAGATTGGTCTGGCAATCCATTCTGGAATAAAAACAGCTAGTGATCAAGAGTGAGGCAATCCTAGGTTAATGTCCTGACCAGTTTGGTGACTTGGGAAAAATCAAGATGTTTGGCTTTTTCATCTGTAAAACAAGGGGGATACTTACTGCATAGGGGTATTGTTGAGAGACCTAATAAAGTAACTCTTGTAAACTGCCCATAGCAAGTGTTAGATTTTGAGTTCCTGTCTTTTGGGATATTCGATGACAAAGTAGAGCTAAATACTTGGCTGGCAAAGTTCAGTTCTGTTGTTTACTAGCTGTGTGCCTTTGGTCAGCATATGATCCTCAGAAGCCTCATTTGGAGAATGGACAAAACCATGATGGGTCTTACAGAGCACTATTCTAGTATCCTTAATGCTATCTAATGTTATTACTAAAGATCACATGATTTTTGGCCATATTAAAATCTTCTGCCTCACATCCTGAAAACAATCTTGAATTATTATTTTTTTTTTAAGATTTATTATGTAAGTACACTGTAGCTGTCCTCAGACACTCCAGAAGAGGGCGTCAGATCTTGTTACGGATGGTTGTGAGACACCATGTGGTTGTGGGATTTGAACTCCAGACCTTCGGAAGAGCAGTTGGGTGCTCTTACCCACTGAGCCATCTCACCAGCCCTTGAATAATCTTTAGATGATCATTTTTTAATATATAATTTTTTTATTAATTTTTTTTGTTTTGTTTTTTTTTTTAAGACAGGGTTTCTCTGTATAGTATAGCCCTGGCTATCCTGGAACTCACTTTATAGACCAGGCTGGCCTCGAACTCAGAAATCCGCCTGCCTCTGCCTCCTGAGTGCTGGGATTAAAGGCATGCGCCACTATGCCCAGCTAAATATTTTCTTTATTTGCATTTCAAATGTCATCCCCTTTCCTAGTTTCTTCTCTGAAAATCCCCTATCCCCTCCCCCCTCCCCCTGCTCCCCAACCCACCCACTCCCATTCCCAGTCCTGGCATTCCCCTATACTTAGGCATAGAACCTTCAGAGGGCCTAGGACCTCTCCTCCCATTGATGACTGACTAGGCCATCCTCGGTTACATATACTGCTAGAACCACAAGTTCCACCATGTGTTTTCTTTGATTGGTGGTTTAGTTCCAAGGAGCTCTGGGGGCAGGGGTACTGGTTAGTTCATATTATTGTTCCTCCTGTGGGGCTTCAGACCCCTTCAGCTCCTTGGGTACTTTCTCTAGCTCCTTCATTGGGGACCCTGTGCTCCATCTGGTGGATGACTGTGAGCATCCACTTCTGTATTAGTCAGGCACTGGCAGAGCCTCCCAGGAGACAGCTATATCAGGCTCCTATCAGCAGGCTCTTGTTGGCATCTGCCATCGTGTCGGGGACATCCCATCAAGGGATGTATTCCCAATTGGGGCAGTTTCTGGGTGATTGTTCCTTCAGTCTCTGCACCGAACTTCCTGTCTCTGTAACTCCTTCCATGGGTACTTTGTTCCCCCTTGTAAGAAGGATTCTGAGCTTCTGGGCTAATATCCACATATCAGTGAGTGTGTTCTTATCATGTGTGTTCTTTTGTGATTGGGTGACCTCACTCAAGATGTATCCCTTTTAGTCAGTTTTCTTCACAGGCACTGTGATCACTGAGCTGCATTTCGTAGCTCTGCAGTTGTTTTTTGTGTGTTTGTTTTTTTAAAGAGAGGTATACATAAGAAAGTGGCTCTCCTCCATAAACATGTATTTACATGTGGGTACATTCTTTCCCTGTGTAACATGAACACTGTCCACCTCAGGGGTTCTTTGGATTCACCTCCTCTCTGCCTCAGCCTTTCAGATTATTCTGACCAGGATGTTCAGAGAAACAACAGCCTTGGCCTGTCATGCTTCAAAAGGACAAAACAGGCTCAACTTTGTGAAAGTTGAAGAAAATGGTGTTTGGAAGCAGGATTTAAGTCTTCAGGGAAACCTCCAGAGCCAGGAGGTTTTTCGTCAGCAGTTTAGACTGTTTGGCTACTCTGATTTCACTGGGCCCCGGGAGGCTCTGAACCAACTGCAGAAGCTTTGCCAGCAGTGGCTGAGGCCAGAGGAGCACTCCAAGGAGCAGATCCTAGAACTGCTGGTGCTAGAGCAGTTCATGACTATCTTGCCTATGGAGCTGAAGGCTTGGGTGCAAGAACACAGGCCCAGAAATGGAGAGGAGGCTGTGACTCTGCTGGAGGAGCTGGAGAGAGAATTTGATGAACCCAAGCACCAGGTAAGATGTAAGTTCTTTTTTGCTGTTTTTGATCTCTTGTGTTCAATAGAGAAGCCAGGATAAGTAGCACTGACTCAGCTCTCAGGGAACTTAATCAGTTTCTGTCTCTTGGTAAATTAGTTATTCATTTACCCATTAGTTCAAGTCATAGGGGTTTGTAGTACTGTTTTTGTTGTTGTTTTATCTAGTCATCTGACAGTTTTCTGCTTCTTCTGTTTTGCCTTGTTGCTGTAGGGTTTTTCTCTTATCTGCACTCAGTCACACTACTGGTACTTGTTACCCTAGGACACAGCTCATGGTCAAGAAATGATCTGCAAAGAAATGACACTCATGGAAATGTCAGAGTCTCTAAGTAGTCCACTGCAGTCCTTGGAGAACCAATGCAAGAGTGAACCCCAGGAGCCCCAGATTTTCCATGAGAGAGATGAGGCAACCCTACCATTTAGGGTTGATGATGAAGGTGAGGATTACCAAATGTGCCAAGGCTTACTTTCTTAATGACTGTCACTAAGTATCATTGGGAAGTCCTGCTGACCTTAAAATAGTCAACTGGTTCAGCCTAGAATCTGAAATTTTAATATAATTTTAACTTGGATTAAAAATAAGTCTTTAATAAGATTTCCTAATGCCATATTCAAGTCTAATTTTTTTTAAAAAAGATTTATTTATTTAATGTATATGAGTACACTGTAGCTGTCTTCAGACACCAGAAGAGTGCATTGTATTCCATTACAGATGGTTGTGAGCCACTATGTGGTTGCTGGGAATTGAACTTAGAACCTGTGGAAGAGGTCAGTGTTCTTAACTGCTGAGCCATCTCTCCAGCCCTCTAATACTGGTTTAAAAATATTTTTGTCACACTAACAAGTTTCTAAGAGGGATGAGAATATTGTCAGAAGCTAAAGTTTCATAATAACTTGGAAAAGGAAAAACTTAGTATTAAAAATCGTCAGCTGCAAGCCAGATGTGGTGGTATACACTTCTAAAACCACTTGAAAGGCTGAGAGGTAGGAGGATTGCATGTTACAGGCTAGACTGGACTACATGAGATGGTCTCAAAGAAGAAGAAAAGTAGCAAGGCATTGACTACTATGTGGTATAACTAAAAGACAAACTCTAGGATGTACAGGGCTAAGGTAGAAAGTCTTCAAAAGAACACATATATAAGAGGGTGCCATGTTTCTTCTGCTCCTGCTAGGCCTGAGATCTGATCTTTTTTGAGGGTATAGTCACAGATGGCGTTAGAGATGTTCTCTGAAATGCTCGGCAGGCTAGATTCAGGAGGAGCCACCTTTAGGGTGCCAAAAGCTTGCCAGGAAATGTGACTTAACATAAACTCTGCTGGGAAGCTGCCAAGGAGGACAGTTTCTCTGAGATTCATAGGGGTGTGTGAGTGTCCTACATGCTGTAAGAAATGAACAGAAGTCTTCCTCCTCCACTGTCCTTCCACCTCTCTCAACTGATAAAATGCATGTGCTAGCATGATGCCAGTATTATAGATAGGACAATGATAAATTTGAAACAAGGAGGCAATAAATTGAAAATATCACAGGTGCCAAGGATTAGAGTCAAAAGGATTTTAAGTTATTGGCAACATTGATATGTACAGTTAGCCACATCAGCCTGTTTTATCTGTGCTTCTGATTTCATTTTCACCATGCAATCTTGTTACCTTCCCACAAAGCTTAACTATATTAAAAGAATGACTCAGTTCATTCAAGTCTATGTAATTTACATTACTCATTCTTATTACAGTTATACAGCAGTTACAGTGCTTGGTTAGTATGAATCTACCCAAGATGTAAATCTGTTCACTGTATGTTGATAGAGTTAGGAATAAGAGGACAGAAGCCTGAGGGCCTGACCTTAGACCTTGACAGTTCACCAAAGGAATCATATTAGTTTTCTACTGAGGTCTCTTTAGAAACACCCTTTCAACTTTGCTCCACTTATCCACTCTGATACTGCCCTCTTAAATACTTTGTGATTAAGCAGTAGGCACATTAAAAAGAATTTTGAAAAATGATATCATATACCTTGCCTTACTGGAAATTATCTAATAGAAAATATTTAAATGTCTGTATTAGTTTTTAATAAGTATAATGGGATACCTGAAGCAACTAACATTATAAAGAAAAAAAGTGGTTTATTAACTCATGCATTTAGAGGTTTAAGGCTATGTTCTCTTCATTGGCTCATTTCTGGTTTGGGCTCTTTCTACAACATTATATCATGATGTTGGTTATGCAAGTATAGACAGAAGCAAGTTATCATACAGAAGCAGAAAGCAGAGACTGCAACTCTGGGATCAGTTCTTGCAAGAACCAGAATACTGAGAGAAACACCTTAATCCTTTTTGAGGGCATTACAGTTGACTTTGGGGTCTCCTAACAGGTCTGCCCGCTTAAAGGCTCTATCAGTTGACATCACCATACGGGGGACTAAGCTCTCAACAGATAAGCCTTAGAGAATAGCACCCAAACCATAACAATCTCTAAATCTTTTAGGGCAGATATATCTAGTCCTCCTTTCTCTCTCTGTTTTTTTTTTTTTTTTTTTTGTCCTGAACCTGATACTCAATATAAAGACCAGCCATGTTCCTCTGCCTTCTGAGTGCTTGGGTTAAGAGTTGTGTGCCACCACATGTGGCCCTTACTTGGTTTTATTAAGGTCTTTATAGACTGCTCTAATTTCTTTTATATAATGCATCATAGGTTGAAGCTCTTAGTACCTTAGGGTGTGACTGTACTTTTTGGGCATGAGATTAAACATGAGGTTACTGTCTACATTATACCTGCTGTCTTTTGGGGAACAGGAAAAAAATCTTGTTTTTCTGAGTTATGCATCCTCTCTGATCACACCCTTTCACTTCATGTACTTACTGTACTTTTGTTGTTTTGTTTTTGAGACTTTGTAGACCAGACTAGCCAGGAACTCACAGAAATCCACTTGCCTCTGCTTCCTAAGTACTAGGATTAAAGGTGTGCACCATTATGCCTAACAGACACACTATTTTTATGTATTTATACTAGTGGTTTGTTGAGTATTTTATTCTTTTTGAGATTTGGGTTACAATCCTGTCTTGAAATTCTGGATGTAGACGAGGCTGGCCTCACTCAAAAATCTATCTGCCTGTCTTTGTCTCCTGAGTGCTGGGATTTGTGGTGTGTGCCAGCATCTAGCCTCTCCTCATAACTTTCTTTTTTAGTTATAGTTATGTATATGAGTACACTGTAGATATACAGATGGTTTTGAGCCTTCATGTGGTTGTTGAGAATTGAATTTTAGGACCTCTGCTCGCCCTGGTCAACTCCACTTGCTCAGTCCCTACTTGCTCCAGTCCAAAGATTAATTTATTATTATACAAAAGTACACTATAGCTGTCTTCAGACACACCAGAAGAGGGTGTTAGATCTCATTACAGGTGGTAGTGAGCCATGTGGTTGCTGGGATTTGAACTCAGGACCCTGGGAAGACCAGTCAATGCTCTTACTGCTGAGCATCTTACCAGCCCTTCTCATAACTTTTAAAATAAGTACAACCTTTAAGTCATTGATATAACTAATGATTTAAATTTCTGAAATCCAAGTACAGTACAAACTTCATTTCAGATTTTATCTTTGTTTTCTCTGGTTTTTCATGAGAAATGATAGAAAAGCCAACTTGCTCTCAGCTTTGCTAGGAATTCACTGTAATGCTATATTGTCTTCAAGGTGTTGTGAAACTTGAATGTGAGAAATACTTATTTTCATGTAACACTTCCTTTTCCACAGATGAATGAAAATGAGTTTTAAATATTTTTTGTTTCAGTGCAACTACAGCTCTGCTTCCAAAAAGACAGGCAGGTAGAAAGACCTTAAAATTTGAAGTTAGCTATCTTTTTTTTTTTTTTTTTAAAGATTTATTTATTATATGTAAGTACACTGTAGCTGTCTTCAGACACTTCCGAAGAGGGAGTCAGATCTCGTTAAGGATGGTTGTGAGCCACCATGTGGTTGCTGGGATTTGAACTCTGCACCTTTGGAAGAGCAGTCGGGTGCTCTTACCTGCAGAGCCATATCACCAGCCCAGCTGTCTTTAATCTTGACTATCAACTAGTAATCCTATAGTTTCCCATAACCCTTGAAAGCTTTTCTGGTTTATAAAATGTGTATTTTTAGAGGATTTTTGACAGAATAAAAACCCTTAAAAGAACTCAATTTATGTTAACTGTATCTAGTAGTTCTTGTTTTGAGATACTGGAAATTTTGATATAAAAGGACATGCTATAAGATAGCTGGATTTGACTAGGCCCTTAGGCAACTGTTTGCATCCTTTTTTTTTTCCATTTATACTTATGAGATGAATTATTAATACTCTTACTTAAGGAACTCAGAGTATTTCTTTTTAAATGTTTTTCTCTATTTACATTTATATTTGCTTATATTTATATAAAAGTAATATATAAATAATACATTAAAATATAAAATATATAATGGTGTATGAACACATAAACTTTGTAAGTAAAACTTTTATATAAATATAAAATATATATTCTATATAATTATATAAATATACTGCTTATATTTGCCCTATTTGGAACCTGTGAGAATTCGCAAATGCTTTCTATGTCCTGCCCACCTCCCTTTTTCCAATTCTTATCCTCCAAACACTTTATAGTATCACTTGCGTTCCAACTTTGCTAGATGTGCTAATGTACCACTCTTAAGACATTTTAGTATCACCTTTCCTCTCACATTAGCTAATCTAGAATAGTTTCTTCCCTTTCTGGTTTATGGCTGGTATGAACTGTTTGTCACCTCTAAGTATTGTTTTCTTGTTCACTATTCAGTATCTTCAATACTGACTTATGTTCTTTGTCCATTTTACTCTTGTGAGTGCTATATCCTATATTGGGAAGCTAACTGTCATTTCCCCAGCCATATCCCTTCCCTAATCCTGAAGATGAAACCCAGGGCCTTGTGTTTGCAAACACTCTGTCATTTGGCTGTATGTCCATTCTTGTTTTGTTTTGAAAAAAGTTTGCATGTTTGTCTGTATGTCTATACATGCACCACCTGCATGCCTTGTCCCACAGAGGCAAGAAAAGGATGTTGGAGCTCCTGGAACTGAAGTTAGGTATGGTTGTGAGCCACCATGTGTGTGCTGGAAACTGAAGTGGGTCTTCTGCAAGACGAATATGCACTCTTAAACCACTAAGCTACCTCTCCAGACCCAGCACTTACCTTTTCCTTTGGTTTATTTGTTGATCCTTCTCTAACACTTTTTTTTTAACATGAAAAAAAAAAAAAAAGATACATCTTATTCATATTTTTAGATAGCAAGATGGCGACTGTGAAAGTATTGACAACAAAGCAAGAAATTATTGAATGTGTTGCATCAGTGGCCATGGCATCTCCAGGAAGACTTCCTAGGGAAACTTCTCCAGTACAGATAGTTGAAGAAACCATGGAATGTCTGGACAACAATGAGAAGCAAAGAGGAAGCGATGATATAAGCAACAAAACAAGTCAGCTTTCTTCTCAGGAAGACTACTTCAGTTTGGCAACCTTTAACAAGAAACCCCCTACAGAACAGAACATCTTTGAGTGTAATAAAGGTGACAGGATCCCTAGTCAAAACTTACATGGTACTACACGGCCCAGAACTCATACAGGGAAACTGCTCTATGCATGTATAGACTGTGGGAAAGCTTTTTGCAATAGGTCAAAACTTATTAGACACCAGAGAAGTCACACTGGAGAGAGACCTTATGCATGTAAAGAATGTGGAAAGGCCTTTGGTTTCAGAGCAGACCTTGTTAGACATCAGAGAATTCACAGTGGTGAAAAACCCTATAAATGTTGTGACTGTGGAAAAGCTTTTGGGAGCAACACAGGGCTCATTAGGCATAGGAGAATTCATACTGGAGAAAAACCTTACGGTTGTGATGAGTGTGGGAGAGCCTTCAGCCAATGTTCTACTCTTATTCAGCATAAGAAGATTCACAGTGGAGAAAAACCTTATAGTTGTGATGAATGTGGGAAAGCCTTCATCCAGAGCTCTGCCCTTATTCAGCATAAGAAGATTCACAGTGGAGACAAAGGTTATGAATGTACTGAATGTGGTAAGGCTTTTTGGACAAGTTATGTTCTTAGGGAACATCAAAGAATCCACACTGGCGAGAAACCTTATAAATGTAATGAATGTGGAAAATCCTTTAATAGAAGCTCAGCACTCACTGTGCACCAGAGAACTCACTCTGGGGAGAAACCTTATGAATGTAATGAATGCAGGAAAATATTTAGGCATAGGTCGGGCCTTGTGCAGCATCAGAGAACGCATGCCAGAGTTAAGCTCTAAGGGTAAGTGGTTGTACAACTGTGAAATGCAAGGAATTCACTTTGAAGGCGAGATTCCACAAAAGATAGAGAAGTTTCCTTATAGCAGGACTTGTCTTTCCAGCCCAGTTCTGTAAAAAGAGATCCACACAAAATGTTTGCATATTGAAAGAAGAATTTTATCCAAAACTTGTCTACAAAGAATGGTATTTTCTAAGGGGGGGGGGAGACTGACCCATTTCTGGATGAGGACTCTCACCAATCCACTCTTCATCCCACTCTCCACTGCAGATAGAACTGCGATTGAGCACCTTCATGTAAGTCCATGATTGGGGCACAGATCCTGTAAGATCTCTCTATAAGGTCTGTCTGTAAAAGTGTTTATATCTGACAGGAGTAGGCATGTTTTAAGAGTTACTGAAACCTGAAATGTTGAATTGAGGCTATGAAATGTCATGTCCTGAATCAGTTTAATATCTGAGGAATGGAAGATCATTCTGTCCCTTGCTAGTGCTTTTAACCCTGAGCTTCCTGTTACAGTATACTTATTTAGAATTTGTTGGGCTTAGCCATTGGGAGAACAGGCTTGGTCACTGTCTTCTCCAAACTAAGGGCTAATAGAATACACATATTTAATTAAATCAATTATTACGGTAAGTGTGTGGCAGTAACTATGCCAGTTAAATTCAGGATTTTATAAATATCAGAGATTTTTTTCTGATCTATGAGTAAACTAAAAATTTCTTGGATGTGATATTGAGACCTAAAATGTAGAATCAGCAGCTTGGCTAATGGCAGAACAGATGCAGAGGTCATAGCAATACATAGCATGATGAGGAGTGGATATTCCTGTTTCATGACTGCACTCTAGTTCCTACTGGAGTTGTTTTTGTGATCCTAGTTCAGAAGTCAGGTTGGTTTCTTTTCCTGTTTGTAATAGCCTGAGTTGGATAACATGAAATGTTTCACATCATAAGTGACCTACATGATCAAGAAGTATTCAGAATTAGCATGATTAAAAAAAAAATGGTGTTTTTAAAGTCATGCATATATACCAAGGAAACAGCATGCACTGGAAGCTGAAGGACACTGGAGCCCGGAGACTCCCTCAGCATTGGGTCTGCAGATAAGCCACTTGAGGGAAATACAGAGTCAATCCTTCAGATTCTATAAAATTCTTACTTGACTTTAACTTGGCAGTTTTAATTAATCCTTAATCGATGAGGGTAATTTCTACCTAGCAGAGTGTACCTTTTTTTTTTTTTTTTTTTTTTTTTTAAAGATTTATTTATTATTATATCTAAGTACACTGTAGCTGTACGTGCAGATAGATGCATTCATACAAATAAGTTTTTTTTTTTTTTTTTTTTTTTTTAAAGCTTGGTAATAATAGCTATTGTGAGTAGGGGAGGTAACAATAAATATGGTTCTCACTGCCAAAGGTTGTGCAATTAATATTTAAGAGCTACCATAAAGGGATCGTTCAAATGGACAGTGAATTGCCTTTTTTTTTACAGGTGACAAGCGAATGATTCAATGTTTTAAATATCATTTAATCCTTTTTCTAATTGTGAGTGTTGGTAAGTAAAGTCATCCATAAACCCATTACGCATAGCAAAACTAACTTTTGAACTACTTATTAGTTTTTCCCTAATCCTAATATTTTTGGTAAGAATCTTTAGTATAACTTTTGTTAACTTTACCATTTATATATTCAATTTGCACTCCAACTGCTTAGTAGTATCAGCATGTAATGGGAATGTATTGTAATAAAACTGAAATTTTAAAGTTTTGCTTTTAAATCATTCTGGTAAATAACAGAACAACATGAATGGAGTTAGGCTAGAGGGTGGAAAAGGTAGAAAAGAGAAGTAGCACACTTAGTTTCTATTTCCTGAGTTAAATAAACAGCGTCAGGAAACTCAGACTTTAAGGTTGAATTGGAAGGGAATGAGAACAAGAACTTTTAAAATTCTCACATACTAAATTCACTAAGATATTCTCCTCCTTCAATTCTAAGAGCTAAGAAAGACCTTTGGAATGATTACTTTAAAATTATGTGCATGTGAATGTAAATGCCTGCAGAAGCCAGAAGAGGACCCTGGATTCCCCCTGAAGTGGACTTACATGGGTACACCACCCAATGTGGTCCTGGGAATGGAACTGGCCCAAGAGATGTGACTTTCTCCTTGGCAGTTCACAAGCAAAAGTAGGTTATTAGGCCATTGTCAAATGCCTTAAAAGTTCAAGTCTCTGAGTTTTGGTTGCAGGCAGTTAAGTAGAAAGGAGGAAGAAAAAGGATGGAACTGATTTAAGATCCATGTAAAGCAACTGCTGCTTTATAGACATTTTAGCCACCAGAGCAAGAGGGGAAAAAAAAGCATGGAGCAGAGAGAAAGGCATTAGTTATTTTCTTTCAGAAAAGGCTGTTGAAAGACAAAACAACTTTTTCTTTCAGCTGATGTTGGTGTCTGCCACATTTCGTAAAGATTGAAACTTAAGATCATCTTCAGCTCTTTAACATGAGAATATAGTCAAGATAACTTGTATATGCCTGTTGAATTCATAGAAAAGCACTAATGACCAAAGCTATTAATCATTTACAAAACATGCTTTTCTCAGCCATAACTCTTTAAACATGTAAGTTACTTGCATAGGAGATTTGAAGGGGATTCTTCTAATATTATGAGTCAGGTAAGTCTGCATTGAATTGATCAACAGTGAAAGATCAGAGTTAAGTTTGTTAGACTTGAGTCAGGGATGTTACAGAAAGCAAGTACTTATTTTTATAACTCTCTTGGGCTTCTGTTCCCTACCAGCCTCACCCACGGCTGGGGATCTAGGGATTAAGCCTGGAGCCTTAAACATAGTAAGCTTATGATTTATAATTGAATTATATTGTCTAGCTCCTTGGTCTATAAGCAGTATTAGATTTTGTAGTAAAACTTGAAATATAAAAAACGCATTACCTGTAACTTTACTACCCAGAAGTAACCAGTATAACATCTTAACTGTGTATTTCTATTATTTTAATGCATATGTTGTACATGTGATCATGTTGTATAGATTGTGTATTTAATATATTATGAATCCTTAACACATTTTAACAGCTTGTAAGACTGCATATTCATGGTTTAAGTATATTTCTGTGTAGAATTTCAAAGTAAAAGGCAGTGCTTAAAGCATCTGGTAGTGATTGCCAGAGATATGTATTCACATCCATCAGCAAGAGAGTCCTAATATGCTTGAATCCTTGTTCATTTTATATTAAAAATAAGTATCACTTTCATTCTTACTTCAATATGAAGTTGTAAGACTGGACATATATGGATCATTGACTGGCACTTCTGGGATGTTTAAATGTTAATGAATCTTGTTCATGGATAGTCTTACGTGCTCCCTGAATAGGGTTCTGATTTCAAATTCTGACCTTGTAGCTACAAGTCTCCATTTCCTATGTACAAAATATGATTTGTACTAATGACTAATACATACACAAAGCCCTTGGCAAACACCTTTTATATTTCCTTCTGATCTATGTAAGAGCTCCAGAGTTATTTCCCTTTTGTAAACATTATCCTACTTAACATCTACATTAGGCATTTGGCTCATTATTTTTATTGATTAGTACATACTCACCTATAAATGTCCAAGACAGTATTACTTTCATATCCTCATAAAAATTATTTTTCTGTTTATACATAGATTTGAGTTTGGTATGTTATTCTTCCAAACAGCTTTTTATCCCCAATATTTTGAGATGGGGGTCCTAGGTCCTATTATGTAGCTTCAATTGGCCAGGAATGCTTCAACCTTTGTCTCACTGTCCAGAGTACAGGGATGATGAGGCTTAAGTTGATCAACTTCCCCCTTGCACTGTACTTTACAGTACCTTGCTAGTGCCTTACAGCATTCTTCTGATGGATTCCTCAGAAGAGGGAAAGTCCTGACTAACAGTAATTACTACTTTTGTTGTCCCTTTTCTAGCATGGTCCTTACATTTTTTTCAAGATACTGCTAAATATCGCTAACAGAAGACATGTGTGAGGTATCTGGAGAAAAAGCCAAGGACTCAGAAAGTGACAATTTTTGAATACCCAAGCTCAGGCAGTTATGCTAAGATGGAGAAATGGTGGAGAAGCAGCGTTAGATACAGTTGCCGTAGAATCTTCTAATACATCAACTCCAATATTCTAAAGAACTCAGAGAGTCTCTATCTGGCCTATTCTCTTATATATTCCACTCCTACCATTCTCTCTGTAGAAATTTAAATGTTGTCTCAGGTTGGGCCAGGAAACTAATTATTCGCCTTTTCCATTAGGCCACACTGACCAAAACAAAGCTCTTCATGGTGTTGTGACTAAGGACTTTAGGTTTTTAATCTTCATAGGCTCATCTGCAGTGCTTGAGAGTCTGCCTGCAGTCATACTTCTCAGAGATGTGATAGCAATTCTGAACTCAGTAGGCAATGTTCCATGTTTTGTTCCTTCCATTAAACAAAAAGATCTCTTCCTTTCCTGTTACCTGGCTTTCTTTCCTGGTTAACCCTTCAATCTTCATATCATTTCAATTTCCTTTATCCAAGTTCTTGGACAAGGAAATGGGAAAAGTGCTTAAGCAGCACTCAAAGTCATAATAGACTGACCACATTGTCATTACCTGACTGGTAATAGCTATTAGACTATAGAAATCCTTCTTCCCCACTCCATTATATTCCTAGTTCCTGACACAAAATGAGTATTAAAAAATAACAGGACTAACTACTTGCTAGCATGTGAAGCACTAAGTTAGTTCCCAGCATGGCAGTGGGGAACAGAGGAGACTCTTCACTTGTATAAATTAACTTGTATCTTTTACTTTTCAAGTTCATTTCATTTTGGGCTTGTCTTCGGATCAACAAATCATCAATGAAAATGTTTTCTCATTGTCTGTTGACTGTTAAGTTTTTGAGTTCCTTAAGCAATCTCTTAATGCCAACCATGCTGTCTCACAAACCTGGTACACTGACAGTCAGATGTAGTGGCAGAATGAAGCCTTTTCCCGTGACATTCTCATAGATAATAAGGTCTCAATATTGCATTACTTCTTTTTTTCCTGAGTATTCCTAATGTTAAGAGCAAAGCTCAAAGTAATGGTCTTATTATTTCTTTCTGGTTAAGTCACAGGAAGTTTCAAAGAAAATTTCATTAGCATTGGGGAAGTGCCACACAAGGCAAGTTAGATTAAGACTGGTTTTTTTTTTGTTATTTTTAAATTACCTTGGGATCTTGCTCCAAAGTCAACCTTTTGACTGATAAAGATAAAAATATATGGATGTATTTATGAATTATTGTATTAAGTTACTTAATAGCATGGACTCTCTGATGGCGCATCAACACTGACCTGTGCCTAAAAGCCTTCCCACATTCATTACATATATACGCTTCATCCCCAGAGTGGATTCTCTGGTGCTGAACAAGGGCTGAGCTCCTTTTGAAGGTTTTGCCACAGTCATTACACTGATAAGGCTCCTCTCCACTGTGGATTCTTTGATGTCTTATGAGGTTTGAATTCAGACTGAAGGCCTTTCCACACTCATTACATTCATAAGGTTTCTCTCCACTGTGTATCCTCTGATGGGTAATCAGCTCTGAACTCTGCTTGAAAGCTTTTCCACATTCATTACATTCATATGGTCTCTCTCCTGTATGAATTCGCTGATGTCTAATAAGCTTTGAGCTCTGGCTAAAGGTTTTTCCACATTCACTACACCCGTAGGGTTTCTCACCAGAGTGAATTCTTTGATGTATAATTAAGTAAGAACTTTGACTGAATGCTTTTCCACACTCATTACATTTACAAGCTTTCTCACCTGTATGAATTTTCCGATGTCTAGTGAGAGCCGAGCTCTGATTGAAAGCTTTTCCACATTCATTGCATTCATATGCTTTTTCACCACTATGGATTTTCTGATGAATAATAAGATATGACCTCAAACTAAAGGCCTTCCCACACTGATTACATTTATAGGGCTTTTCTCCAGTATGTATTCTCTGATGTTGTGTTAGAGAGAAATGTTGTTTAAAGCTATGCCCACATACATCACATCTGTAAGGTCTGTCATCTGTAGAAACTTTCTGACATGTTACAGAGTTTGTACTTAGAATCAAGCATCTTTGAGATTCATCAAGATGGTCTCTCTTTGCTAAGGATTTGTGTGTGAAGATCACTTGACTAAAACTGCCCCTGTGGAGAGGTGAACTTCTTTGCTGCCATTCTAAATTGCTTTTGTGCTCACTGACACCTCTAAATGAAGGATCCCAAGAGAATTCTGGTGCTTTTTCTTCTGAAATGTCCTCTTTTGCTGTTGATTCATTATTCTTAGCATCTGAAATGGTAAAGCAAAACAAAATTAGTAAGACCTCAGAATTTATATTTCTTCAGTTATTCTGAAGTCATTTTTTTTTTTTAAATAAAAAAGAAAGGATTTTGCTATGTTCCACAGATTAGCTTGATACTTCTGGTTTCAAGGGATTCTTTTACCCAGTTTTCCAAGTAGTTGGGATTATAAGCTATGGCTAACTTAGTCTCTTTTTCTATAAGAGAAAATAAAAGGGCTGGAGAGATGGCTCAGTGGTTAAGAGCACCAACTGTTCTTCCAGAGGTCCTGAGTTTGATTCCCAGCATCCACATGGTGGCTCACAGCCATCTCTAATGGATGCCCACTTCTGGTGTGTCTGAAGACAGCTACAGGGTACACATATACATAAAATAAATTAATACTTAAAAAAAAGAGAGAGAGAGAAAATAGAAGGGTCTAGTTAGAAAGATGTAATCGTTCCCTGGGATCTTTTTTCTCTTTTCCATTGCTAAAGTCTGTATCTTCCTTTGAATTTTATCTTTTTTTCCCTTTAAGACTTCAACTGATCACTACTATTATTTTCAATCTGTTTCTAAATTGACTTCCTGTAATGGTTAGTTTTTAATTATTAACCTGACATAATCTGGGATCAGCTAGGAAGAATGTCTCAGACTATCTACATCAGGTTGGCTTGTGTGGATGTCTTGGGAACTGGAGGTTGTCTGGTGTGGTGGGGGCTGGGGGTGTCTTGATTATGTTAATTTATGTGAAAAGGCCCAGCCCATTGTGGACTATATAGTTTTTAGATATGGATCCCAGACTGTGTTAATGTGGAGGAAATAAGTATAGCAGTAGGCATGCATGTGCATACTTTCTCTGCTCTTGACTGTGTATGTGACTAGTTGCTTCAAGTTCTCACTGTCTTGACTGTTCTTTAATGAGGAAATATAATTTGGAATCATGAGGTTAAATAAATCATTTCCCCTCTAAGTTGCTTTTGCCATGGTATTTTATCAGAAACCCAAAATAAACCTAAGACAATCCCACTTAACAGCTTAATCACCCTTCTCTCCTTAAAAATCCAAGCTCCTTGACTATGTATCTGTTGAGCAGTCTCACATTCACAGTAAAATTTCTTTAAAGGGTTTGTCTACAGTCTATAGCCTAGCTTCTAGTTTCAAGCCTTCTTCTTGACCTCTGCTCCTTCTATTGATAGAAGTCTTGTCAAGGCCACTAATTTTATAACTGTATATAACTGAATGGGTACTTTCTGGATCCTAGCCTTTCTATAGCATGACACGGAGATCCACACCTTCCACTGTTCTGTTTTTCTTGAGACAGGGTTTCACTCTGCAGCCCAGACTGGCCTCAAACTTAGGGCAACCCTACAGCCACCCAAAGGTAGGATAAAAAACATGAGACACTACATATGACCCTGCTCTTCCCCTCCACCCCCCTTAGATTTTCCTTTTAGAGCTTGTAACTCAAAAACTATGTTCCCTCAGCATCTATTTTGGGTTTTCCTATATTCTCACTGTTGAAACTCTACCCTAGATGTCAATTACTACTTATATTTAAGCTCATGTCTTCTCAAATCTCCAATTCTACTTCAAGCTCTAGACTATCATACTGAATTTTTGCTTGTATTTGGACTCAAATGCCCCATATCAAACATCAGATTTCCCCCCCCCCACAAACAATACCATTATTAATCAAGTTGTTTAAGACTAAAACTTGATCATGTTCAATTTTTTTTTCTTTCTTGATTGCTTTTAATAATGACCACCGCCTGCAATGTTCTTTCAATGCTGAGGAACAGATTTCAGCTTCAGTCTTCTCTATTCCCCAGAGTAATACAGGTTTCCTCATTTACTGTGGTCTCTTAATAAACCTCTAATCTTGCCTTTCTCAAATTATTTCTATACTCTGGAGCTGAGTTCTAATAATGCCACTTCCTTATCCATTTCCGTCAACTGCACCCTTTATATGTAGGATATGAACAGTGTGACAGGTTTTAGCAACTTGTACCTGATTTCCTCCTTTAGTTTCTTTCATTACTCGTTATCAGTTCTCAAGTCAAACTGAAGTACCTATAATTTCCATAATGGGCTATATTCTTTCACTTTAATGGCTTTCTACAACCTATTTACCTGGCTTTCTCCTGCTTGTAATTCAAATTATAGCTTAGGTATTTCTTCCTCCAGGAAGCATTCCTTGAATATTTCTTTAAATTTCATTCATTCATTTCTTTCTTTTTAGATTTATTATTTCAAGTGTACAGGTATTTTGCCTGCATGTATGTTATGGATCATGTGCCTACATGGTACTGGAGGTGGTCAATAAATGGTGTCAGATCTGTAGTTACAAATGGTTGCAAACTGCCATTTGAATGCTAAGAACTGAACCCAGGTACACTGCAAGAGCCACATATGCTCTTAACCGCTAAGCCAACTTTCCTACCCTCCATGATTGTCATATTGGGCTTGGTGTCACTTTATGTGCTGCTGTAGCACCTATAGCCTCCTTACATTCCATAATGTACTGTACTAGGATGCATCTGCTTTTCTATGAACTACTAATGAAGGTCTGAAAATTACTTGAAGATGGAAACATAGTATCTACCATTATTAGACATTTTTAGCACTCCACAAAGTTAGAAAATGGTTAAGTGACTCAATGGCAGGGAAACTCATACAAGGAAGGATAACTGCAACTCCTGGGAGGGTTGCTGACTACAAAGTTGCTCAAGTGGGCACCTCTGGTTTTGATTAATACAAATGTTCACATGCAACAAGTTTATAAATGCAAGTCTGCATCTTCAAAACCAGAGGCCTAACTTGCATACATTTGAAAATAAGTTTCTATTCCTACCACTTTTAGAGGAAAGACAAGGATTCCAGGATTTCAGCTGTGTCTTCAAAGGCCGGACTTGGATGCTTGTTGAATCTTGGGATGTTTTGAGATATGTCAAATCTTTCCATGACACTGATGGTCCTTGCAGATTATCTGGGACCTGAAACCAGTACAATATAATTAGTAAAACTCTGACATGGTTAATAAGGCCAGTGCCACAGATGAAGGATAGGGGAGAAAAAAGGTAGAGGAGGTAAAGATGTGCTACTGGGACATCAAGGTCACAGTTCCTCAGAGACAACATTTTAACCAGAGAAGATACTACACCTAGGGCTGCAATTTTTCCCCCAAACACATATCTCTGTTCCCACCTGCTGCCCTGGATCATCAAACTCTTTCTCCAAATCCTCCAGTAGAGTCACAGCTTCCTCACCACTTTTTGGACCATGTTGTTGAACCCATATCTTCAGCTCTTCAGGTAGGATGCTCAGGAACTGCTCCAGCACTAACAGTTCTAGGATCTGCTCCTTCGTGTGCAACTCTGGCATTAGCCACTGATGGCAAAGTTCCTGGAGTCGTCCCAGAGCCTCTCGGGGCCCAGGTGTTTCATGATAGCAAAACTTCCTGAATTGCTGGCGAAATAGTTCTTGGCAAGATTGGGTACTCCCGTTCTGTTTACATTTCTGACTCCAAGAAAAGCTACTATCTTCTATTTTCACTAGTATTAATTCTTCTTCTTGATGGTCCTGAGGTTTTAAAGTTGAAATTGCTCTGGATTCCACAGCCATTCTGGGCTGAAATAGCTTACAAAAAGCTTAGTACAGTTGGGTTTTGTACTTGGGGAGGAGTTCCTAAGTGACCTCTTCTTTCCTGCAATACATGAAAGCATTGTCACTTACAGCATAGGGAAAGCCTCTAAAAACTTGTAACATTGAAAGTGAGTTAAGTTCAAGACTAAATATATTGAAGTATTAATAATCATATCTCCTACTATATCAAACTCCTACCACTGACAGAAAAAATTTTAGAAGTGTAAGAATGCAATATTAACATGGTGACATTATCTCCTTTTCAGTTATCTTTCAGTCCTAATTAAATTCATGACTCTGTAAACCAGAACTTTTCTCAGTGCTGGGAATGAACTCAGGGTCTTAGGAACGGCTAACACTTTTACTTTGCTAGTAAGCTACATCCTTGCCCCTCTTTGACAGTGAACCCAGTTCATGCTGGACAGGCATTCCACCACGGGGTCGCATTCCCAATCACAGAAAATTTTAATAAAATACAGGCTGCAGATTGTTCCTGTTTGTTTTTAAGGCAGGGTCTCTATGAAGTCCTGGAACCTGCTATGTAGTGTAGTGAGCTCAGAGCTTTCCTGCCTCTGCAGTTCTTTGACTAAAGGCATGCAGTACCAAACCCAGCTTTTGGCAGAATTTAATGCTAGCTCTAAATTTTTTTCTTTAGTTACCGTTTACAGCATGTAGTGCTGGTCTGCATTTAAGGAAGTAACATTTTAAAATCCGCACTGAACATAAATTTGTTTAAATTATTGTGTATTTGCCAATTGGTCCCATTCATACACTGAAAATTTCAGCAAACATGGAGACCCTTACTTTGTGTGAGCTTTGTTCTGAGCCAGTATTAAGAAAAGGATTGGCTTAGGAATGAACTTCGTGAGGAATGCTGTAACTCTGAAATGCTTAGCTTGGATTCAAAACCTGCTACAATGGACGCAAAAGGTCGACTTCGGCTCTCGAAAGCGTGAGTCTTCTAAAGTCACACGAAATATGGTAATAATCACTTACTAGATTTGGAGATGAGGGACAAACGCTACCTGACACGTAAGCAGAGCCGTGTATGCTCCTTCCATTTCGGTTAAACCCCGGCCCTGAGCTCACAAGGCTGAGCAGAGAGAGCCCTCCCCACCACCCGCCAGCGCGCGACAGTACGCATAACGTCGTCTCCCAGGTCACACATTCCCCCAGCCCCACCCCCCTACCGGAGAGACCCCGAGCCCTGTCAGGCAGCCTCCAGTCCGGACGCCTTGCTTCCCCGACAGCCAGCGAGCGGTCACCGTCACTCAGCCCGCGTCCTCGCGATGCCGGCCCTCCTGACCCCCGTACTGCCTGGGGCGGCGCTCCCGCGGCTCTCACCCAGACGCCCCGCGCCTCCGCGCTTCTCAGTCGCCGGCTCCGCTCTCTCCCTGTCCCTCAGTCCCATGGGGAAGGAGCCCGCGCGCCGGCCAGCGAGACGCCCGCTCCACACCTGCCTTCCTCAGCGGCTCGCCGCGCGCACACCCTAGCTTTGAGCTTCCGGGTTAAAGCACAGCGTAGGCGCGTGCCCGAGAGGCTACCGAGGCGCTGTCCAGCCGAGAGCGGCGGCTCGGGGGGTCTCTCCGGGATCTGCCAGACGCCTCCCCGCCGGACGGAGCCCCAGCTACGGCGCAGGAGCCGCCCGGGTAGCGGACGTTAGCCACAAAGGCGCCTGAGGCACGTCCCCGCCCCTTCCGCTCGCCTGCGTCCGACCTCCCGTCCGTCCCGCCCCTTCCGCGCGCGCGCACACAAAAGTCTTGCACCCACCCCACCCCACGCCGCGGGTTTGCTGCCCGCTGTGTCCCATTGTCCGGCCTCTCCCCACTCACTCACCCAGTTTCCCAGTCCCACAAACAGATTTTCCTCTCTTACCGCTGTTTTTCGTGGGCTCTGATGAGAGTAAATCCGTGGGTGAATGGATGGAGTAACGGTCCAACCGCGCTCTTCACGCTCTGGGCGGCAGCCGCAGCGCGTCCTCTTGTCACTGCACAAAGCCAAGCTGCTGTGACTCAGGTCGCATCCCAAACACGCCTTTACGGAATATTGACTGTTTCTGTGTGTAAATACTCTGCCTACCTGTATGTACACCACTCGTTGCTGGTAGAGGCTAGAAGAGGGCGTTGAATCCGGTGACAATGGTTGTGAACCACCTTGTACGTACTGAGAGAACCGAACCTTGGTCCCTCTACAAAAGCATCAAATGCTCTTCACCTCTGAACCATCTTTTTAGGCCCCGTTGTCTCCATTTTAAAATATTTACTTTTATTAATAATTATTATTAAAATTAATATTTAATTTTATTATTTTGTTTACGTGTATCTGTGCCTTTTATGTGCATGAGTGTGCAGTGCCTACGAAGATCGGTCCCTTGAAACTGTAGTTAGTTACAGTTATATGTGACTGCTTTTCTGGAAGAGAACAGCAAATGTTCTTAACTGGTGAGCCCTTTCTCCAGCCCCAGCTTTTCCCCTTTAAAAAACTAAGGTACTTTACTTTGTGAGAGATTGTATTTGTTAAGGACACCAAGTTATTTATTTTAATAGTTTTACATTTAGTTGTAATTATTTCAAAAAGTTAATAAACGGGTAACAAGACAATCACATAGAAACAACTAAATTCTCTTTTGTTGGGTAACCTGTGAATCAGATATTTGGAAACAATGTCCATTAGCTTCTAGAACTATCAATGATCTTAGGCATTGTGAAATAATAGCAGTTTAAAAATAACAAATAGATAAGGGTGAGGAAAATCTTCCAAGAAAGAAGCTACACCTGGAGAGCTAGGGATTTTACAGGTCCAGAGCCAAGCCATCTTGAGTCATCTTTAGCCTTTTCACGAGCCATTTATTACTCTCCTGTGGATCCGACCTGGTAGCTTTGTGGCCATTAGGTAGATCACTCAGAATGTACAGAGCACTACTTTCCCTTCAACGTGTTAACTTAGCAGGCCACTCACCCCGAAGCTAAGCATCAGCAGACAGTGTGTCCAAACCTGCAGCTGTGGTTTCTCTGTTGCGACCCCTGAATTACTGATACTAGAGAGACTTGAGTGTTGTGTACAGACAGCTTGCCTCTGCGTTCCCACCCCGCCCCCACCCCACACACACCTGGCCAGAAGCTCCCGTCCTCCCTCCAACTCATGACAAGCACAACAGTAGACACCTTGTTTCTGTGCTTCATGCTCCTGCAGCAAGCCCAGGGCTCCCTCACCCTCCCCTGGTCACTCCCCTAGTGTTAGAATGGCACTACCCATAAAACACCCCCTTAATGAGGACATTCAGAGGAGACAGCATGAGATATCCTCCCCACCTTTGTGTCTCCAAAAACCAACCCCCCTCCTGATAAGCAGCAGAACGCTCCAGGTGCCTGTCCTCGAGACCTTAGAGAAATAACAAGCTCAAGGGAGACTAGGGCCTCGAGTTTAAATCATGGAGAAAAGATAATCAGAGGTCAGGTCACAGACAGTTCCGACTGGCCATAAAATTAGTCCCTGAACAGACACCATTAACCCTCCATCCCGCTTCAGTACTATTCCACCAAATGAGTACAGCCCTCTACTCCCCTTTTCTGTGAACATTCATGGAATTCCTAACTATACTATATATAAACCCTGTATTTTCTGGACTCAGGGTCACTTGCCAGTATTCACATGGTGAGTGCAAGGTGGGCGATCAGAGTTCGAACTTGAAACAATAAAAGACTCTTGCAAGTTGCAGGACTTCGCAATTCTTGGGCTTGTCTGGGTTTCCTGTGGACTCAGGGCATAACATCTCTTGGCTACAACTTGCCTCTGATATCTCTACCAATATATTTTTAAAATGTCTTGATTTTTATGGCTTTCTTTGTTCTGTTACTATAAAAACTTCATGAAAGACCGTTTCCACATTGTAACATCTAATTTGGAGTAATCTAAACATGTGCTGCCTGACCATGACCACTCATATTTATCTCCAAATTTAACTACTTCTTATCCCCTTTGTGTCCAACCAATACTACTTGATATTTGTTGTCTATGTTGGGTAACATAAAGACATAGCTATATAGCAGATGTTTTACTGCTCACAATGCCATGGTGAGGAGTTTAAGCACTATTTGGCAGAGTCTGGCAGGCCTTGCTTTACGATGTCAGCTCCAGTGCTTCAACCAGGACTGGAAGGTCTAAGTGGTGTCTCTTATGCTCCTGGACTTGGTGCTTCCTTTAGCTAGAGCAATCTGATGCTCCCCATCTAGGAGTCTCACCATGTATTTAGCCTCTCATCTGTCATCTAGATAGTCAGCCTGAATATTCTTCCATGGTAACCGGCTTTTACAAGAGTGAAAGAGAAAGAGAAAAACCTAGATCTGGAACCAGTATTACATCACTTCTGCTGTATTATGTTCGATGACAACTAGATTCGTGGAAAGAGGTACTAGACTCCTCCTTTGACTTGGAGCAGCAGCTTGAGTATAAGAGGAATATTTGGCAGTTATTTTTGCATTAAATCTATTGTATATTCTTTTTTTAAAAAAAGATTTATTTGTTTTATGTATGTGAATACACTGTAGCTGTACAGATGGTTGTGAGCCTTCATGTGGTTGTTGGGAATTGAATTTTGGGACTTCTGCCTGCTCTAGTCGGCCCTGCTCGCTCCAGCCCAAAGATTTATTTATTATTATACATAAGTACACTGTAGCTGTCTTCTGACACACCAGAAGAGGGTGTCAGATCTCATTACGGGTGATTGTGAGTCACCAGGTGGTTGCTGGGATTTGAACTCAGGACCTCTAGGAAGAGCAGTCAGTGCTCTTACCCACTGAGCCGTCTCACCAGCTCCTATTGTATATTCTTATATTGAGAAGCTATTGTTTGTGAATGGAACAGCTGAAAGGAAAGACTATATCATCTGCTACAAAGCTTTTAGTTACTGTAATGGATCCTTAATAAATGTCCTTATGTTTATATTTATCCTCTGCCTTTGGCCTAGATAGCTATAAGCTGGAACTTAGCATCCTGACAATGTTGTTAAGGCTCAAGATGTCTGCCTGCTTTAGGTCTGCCATCTCTCTGCTGGGTTTTCTCTAGTCTAATTTCCTTTTCTGGCATGCGAATGGTACTCTCAGGTCCACTGCCTTCTTCTCTGTTTTAAGACTAAGGAAACCCTCTTCCCAAGCAGATTTTTCCGTGTGTCTCATTAGCTAAAACTGCAGTAATAGCTTAGGTGATGGGTGTAGGATTATGCCAATTACGATTCATACCCCAGCACTGAGGAGTGAGCTGTCCTCTCCTGAAGGACACACATCTTATTATGGTGCATGATATTAGGACTGTGTGTGGAAGGCAGAGAGTGGGATAAATGAATGGATACCGTATATGCAACAGTGGCATCCATCCCAGTAGGTCATTTGGTTCCTGAGTGTGTATACGTTGAAATGCTAAGAAAAAGGCCAGGCTCAGAGCATTTCTTACAAGATGGTTTCCAGGCCATCTATTTCTTGCTTGCCATGTGGTAGGCTGTTTTCCCCATCATGAAGGAATGAACTCTTTGAAACCTGTGGAGATTTCTGACTGGAATGATAGGATGTACTTCAAAAAACAAAAGAGAGGAAAGGCTAAAGTCATCGAAGTACCACTGTGTTGTGTAAGCTGAGAACCTTGTAGTCATTGGTGTGTCCTGCTGGAGTGTCATGGAGTAAGGAAGTGACTCCTTACACTATCTGAACAGTGACGCTGTAGACACAGGGGATGTAGCCTGGACACAAGAAGATATCTAAAAAAAAGAGCTGACAGAGCCAAACTCCGTCTCTTTCACATGGAAATGACGTCCTTGAGTTTTGACCATTCAGCATCCCTTCCAAATAAAAAGTATCAATTTTCTGTTTTTTATTTCTTCCTCCGGTGTTAAGTCAATGATGCTAGTGCCTTCCTTATACACATGGGAGATGCTTTACTGTGACATCTCATAAATTATTGGACACAGGATAGGGGAATAAAACATAATTATTTTGGTGCCCTGTTTTAGTTACTCTTGTGTCAAAAATGCCCATAGAGACAACTTAAAGGAGGAAGGATTTATTCTGGCTCACAGTTGGAGATGACTTTCAGTGGGCAGAAGTGGGAAAGCCATGGCTGAATGCCTTCGTCTGTGGACGATGGGGAGAGCAGAGAAGCAGCTGTTGACATCACTGTGGATCAGAAAGCAGGGAATGGCTGGAATTGAGATCCAGGTTAACAGTCTTCAGTTGCCTTTACCCACTGAGCCATCTCACCAGTCTACAAGATAATTCTTATTATCAGTTAGTTTGGGAACTGTCTTAGGATTTTATTACTGTGATGAGACACCATAACCAAGCCAATTCTTTGTAAAAGAAAACATTTCACTGGGGCTGACTTACAGTTTCAGAGGTTTAGTCCATTAGCATCATGGTGTTCAGAGGTTCAGTCCGTTATCATCATGGTGGGAAGCATGACAACGTGCAGGCTGTTAGTGGAACTAGAGAAGGAGCTGAGAATTCTACATCTGTGGATCCACAGGCAGTGGAAGGAGACTGTGTGCCACACTTGGCATAGCTTCAGCATCTGTGACCTCAAAGCTTGCCTCCACAGTGACACACTTCCTCCAACAAGGCCACAGCTCCTAATGGTGCCACTCCCCATGAGCCTTGCATTCAAACACGTGAGTCTCTGGGGCCATTCCTATTCAAACCACCACAGAAACTGTGATGTGGCAGCTGGAGTCTTGACCTCTGTGTCACACATTTTTTTTTTTTTAAAGATTTATTTATTTATTATATGTAAGTACACTGTAGCTGTCTTCAGACACTCCAGAAGAGGGAGTCAGATCTCCTTACAGATGGTTGTGAGCCACCGTGTGGTTGCTGGGATTTGAACTCCGGACCTTTGGAAGAGCAGTCGGGTGCTGGACTTAAACTTCTTTTTTTTTTTTTTAAATGGGAAATTGAACCCATTGACCAAATAAAGGTGACCAGATTCAGTTTTCTTTAGGCCTCAGGCAAAACCACAATTTTCTCCACACCTTCTCAGTGTCTTTTACTCAGGTACACAGGTTGGCTTTGAGGATGACCTTGACCCCTCCACCTTCTGAGTACTGGGGTTCTAAGAGTGCTTCACCAGACTGTTCATGAGGTGCTGGTGGCTGAACCCAGGGCTTTGTGCACGCACCCTGCCAAGCAGGCTGCATATTAGCCATAATGCTTTGTTTGAGTGGCATTTTATATAGCTAATGGTTATTACCTCTTCAAAAGCGAAAATGGCCACATTTTTGCTCCTTCTAAATACTCTGCACCTTTAAAGTGTTTTGAAAAAAAAGTGTATTGGTGTACTGGATTCCTTTAAGGCTCTGATTTTACTCTAAGGTGTCATTTTTAGAAACGATGAAAGCATACGGATCAAAATACCCACTTTTTTTACTGTCCACCGGATGCAATTCTGTTTTTTCTAACCTGAATTGTACTCTTGAACACATGACTTTTCACTATCTACCCTTCCCAAACTCTAGCACTTTCTGCTGGTGACAGCCGTTTGATGTCCCAAGACACTCATTTCTCTCTCCCCTCTCCTCCCTTGCCTCCAACTAGTTCAGCTACAGGACCTGTTTTTTTTATCCGGCTTCTGTCAATCAGGGGTTTAGCATTCCTATCTCTTTGCATTCCTTCTCTGAGGAATTCACTCTCTTACTGATATAAATTCCATATTGCATCCTTGACTTGTCTACCATACCAAAAACATTTTGACCCTTTAAATATCTTGTTTGTGCATGTCAGTGTGCATGTGTGTGTGAGTCCAAGAAACCCAGAAGAGAGTGTTGGATCCTTTAGAGCTGGAGTTACAGATGATCATGAGCAATGTGGGTGTTGGGACCCAAACTTGGGGTCCCAGAGTGGCAAGTGCTCTTAACTGCTGGCTATTCTCGACAATCTAATTAAAAAAGTTTTTATTAGCATGCATTAATTATATATAACGATGGGATCCATGGTGAAGTTCTTTTTTTTTAAATAGTATGCACTTAGACATTTTTTAAAAAAAGATTTATTTATTTATTATATGTAAGTACACTGTAGATGTCTTCAGACACTCCAGAAGAGGGAATCAGATCTTAAGGATGGTTGTGAGCCACCATGTGGTTGCTGGGACTTGAACTCTGAACCTTTGGAAGAGCAGTCAGGTGCTCTTACCCGCTGAGCCATCTCACCAGCCTATGAAGTTCTCATAGTAGATAGAAACTGTCCAGATCACAGTAGCTGCCTTCCCCACTTCTCTGTCAACACTTAACTTAGTCCCTTCCCCCAGGACCTGCTAAAGCACTCAGAAGAAAGTACTTAATTACTTTAAAAAAAAAAAGGTTTTTTTTTTTTTAAAGGGCAAACCTAAATAAAAGGGCAACCTGTGGTGATTCAGTTCATTTTCCCCTTGGCATCCGAACCAGAAGGAACAAACCTTTCGTGTGCATTTTTTTATTTTTTTAGAAAGAATGTCCAGGAGGTAGCTCTGAACTCTTGTGACCTCTGTAGCTCTAGATACATCCAGGTAGCCACACAGTCCTTTTCTAAATTAAATTCTAGACGTGTAAGTTCACTCTTAAATAAGTAGCAAATATGCCTCTAGCATTTGCTAACAGTACTGATAATGTGATTTAAAAAAATTTTTTTTACTTTTATTTTTTATCCAAAATGTGTTTATTGGGAAGGTTCTCATTCCTTTTGAATCAGGGGCTGTTTCCTCCTGAAGGAGCATGCTTCTGTCAGCCTTGCTTTGCCACCTGTAGGCTGACAGAGGACGGTGGAGCAGCCAATACATAAGCTTGTGCATGGCTAAAGACTGTGGTGATTTTAATAACATCCATAAAGTAGGAATTGGGGCTCTGCACCAGGCGATTTTTCCTGTGTTTCTTCTTCTCCTCATCTGAAGAGGCATGTTCTTGTGTGTGTGTGTGGGGGGGGGGTCATCACTGCCGGAAGGTTGATATGTGACTTATTGTTTTCTGTTGATAATAGTCTTGAAGAAAGAAAAGAGGAAAAAAAACCCCTAATTTTCTATATGCAACTACTCGTTAGCATAGGTGCTATTAATGATATTGCAATTAGGTAATTAACGAGGCCCTTTGCTCAGTTAATTTACTCATTCTGTGCTTAATTCTCTCATTCTACTCTACCCTTTTCGTTTGCCTTCATTCTGGAGAATATCTTTAAAGATTTCATTTTATTTAAACGTACGTCTCTATGCATGTCTGTGTGTATACACCATGTGTTCAGGAAGCCCTTGGAAACCAGGAGAGGGTATCAGATCCAGGACGGGCATCAGTTGCCTTGGAGTTGGGTTACAGTTGACTGTGAGTTGCCTGGTGTGGGGCCTGTGAACTGAACTAATAATGTCTCCCGATAAAGCAGCAAACACGCTTAAGCACTGAGCTGTCTCTCCAGCCCCGAGACAGTCTTTAAAAACCTTCTTGCTCTTTATTCTTGAAAAAAAAAAATACTAAGCTGACAAGTCAAGTCAGTTTATTCTGTGCTTTAAATAGTAACTGATCTTTCCGTTTCCTGGGAAACTGTACAGGAAGTAAGAACTGAAATAAAAATTGTTTAAAAAGCATGCCAGGAACAACTCCTTAGGTTTAATTCAAGGATGCTATTAACTAATGGTTTATAGGTATATGTCAGCTTGGTAGAATAAAACAAATAATAATAATAATATATATATATATATATATATATATATATATATATATATATATAGCTATTGATCAACTCAAATCCAACCAAATAGACATCTAATTGTATATCTGTCCTAAAATTTATTTGCCTAAAATTACTGTTTCCTTAGTCTGCTAAAAGATTATATTCTAGTAACATCTTAAAGGATTGCTACATGGCGTGAGGCGACAGAAAGTCAGTCTGAGCAGAAAAGGATTCCCTCCAGGGATAAATTCTTCTGCAAAAATGGAGGATTTACACAGCCACAGAATCAGTAAGTTCACCAACTTAAATATATTTGTCGGTTTTTGTAGCTGTTCGATTTCATTCAGTAGTTATCTATGTTAGTAGGTAAAGGGTTAGTCTTGAAGTATACCTCATGCTAATCACGTATAATTGGGTTGAAAGGTCATTAAGTGTGTAGATGTGAAGTGATCCAGGTTTCTTGAACATCTTCCCCACCCCCAGCCCCAGGTCCTCTTGTTCTTTCCTCTCTTTCTCCTCCCCTCCCTGTCGAGTGAGGATGTTGCTATATCACATCTTTATGGATTAGCAAACAGGCGATAATTGGTAGCAGTGCATCCAGCTGTTGATTGGTTGAATCCAATTCCCATCTCTGCTGCTTTGAAAACAGTCTGCGGGAGCCAGCTTTGTTTACCACACTTTACAGAGGCGGGGAGTTAAGGGGCCTTTCTGAAAATGGTGAAGGCGGAGCACAGCCATCTGGTGACATTCTCTGGAGCACGCTGCCACCTCCTGGCCACACATGGCAGGCCTCTTCAGAAGAAGCTGGTAGAGCCTACAGTGTATGTAGTTTCTCATCATAGCCACTAACAGAGAACACCTTGTCAACACAGAAATTTAGATTTTTTTTTTTTAATGCCTACAGGTGTCACACAATTGTCAAACCACAAAGAAAACCACATGTACATTCGAAGGAAACAAATCATCTGCAATAATTTCTATAATGAATACAGAGATGATAGAAAAAATTATCTCTTGAACAAAACTTGCCTTGGAGAATTTCACTATGTTCAGTGACACTCTTTCTTAAAATTTTTTTTAATAAAAATAGATTTCCCCCTAATATATTCTAATTATAAACCAAATATATCTTAGATTCCCTTCCTATGAGCCCTCCCCCTTTCTGCCTCTTATCAGAAAACAAATAGCCATCCATCTAAGGGATGCTAATGAAATAAAATATAGTAAGATCAAACAAAAACCAGTCTACCATAATAGTACAAAACAAATAAACAGAGTGAAAAGATCCAAAGAAAAAGCACGAGAAGCACAGATAGACACAGACACACATGGTCACACCCACAGGAATCCCATAAGAACACAAAAATAGAAGGCACAATATATACACAAAGGACGGCAGTGATACCCTTAAGATTCCATTTTCCTTTGTAGTTTCCTAAACAATTTTTTTCATCTGTTTTTCCTCTAAGACAAGGTCTTTCTATGCAGCCCTGGCTGTCCTGGAACTCTCTCTAGTCCAGGCTGGCCTCAAAACTCAGAAATCCTCCTGCCTCTGCCTCCCTAGCCCAGAGATTTATGGCGTGTGCCACCAGGCCCAGCTTGTAAAGTGAGTCTTTAATTGACGGAATATATGAAAGCAAAATAAATTTGGACTAACTGAAGCTGTTGCATATTTACAGAGCCACTGATCTATAAAATATGTGCTGTAACCTTAAACATTTTGATACTTCTTTAACTAGAAAATGTACTAAGCACAAGTGAGCCAGACATACTACTTAGTCATGTGACATTAGAGTAAATCAAAGTCATGTCCAGAAACCTATTAGCAGGTGAGACAGAGACAGAGGAAGAATTCTAACACACTGGAGAAGGCGCAGTATATAGAGAACATTGCAGGCATGAATGAGACACTCAACCCAACTTAGGACTATGGAGGAGAAGCAAGCTGCTCTCTACAGACAGAGATGTAAGCTTATATGTTCTCCCTATTATCCATTATCAATTTTGCTTCTTTCATCTCTTGGGAAAAAAAAAACCATCTTAATGTGGCCTCTTCCCACCACTCCACTGTTACAGTGTAAGTACTTTCCAATGGATGTCAGGACCAACTCTGAAAATGTGTGTATTTGAGCTCTCTCTGAAATCAACATTCAGCATCTTGGCCATGGTTGCTTTTGACTTTCATAATTGCCCATTGTGATCTTGCCACTCCTTGTCTTACCATTTAAGTTAATGTTCTGTAGAAATAATTGCTTCCTTAAATTGATTTTCATCTCCTTAGGCCTATCAAGTTTTGAGGATATAATTCTCTTCTGCCTGTAAATATTTCATCTAAAATGAGAGCTCAAGTGTCCAGTCTGAAATAAATAAATAAAGTGAACAAATGGGCAGGCACAACACTCCTGAGTACAGCACGTACAAGCTGCTGGAATATGTGCAGCACTGTAACAACCTGCAGATCCTTGGTTCATGTTGGAAGGCATCTGTCTCCTGTGGAAGCCACTCGCCCTCCTCTGCTGGCTGCTTGCCGCCTGTGTCCTCTTTCTTACATTTTGTATTCCTTTCATAGCATATGACTTTGGTAGGCCTCAGAGTTCCACTGTTTTGGTCATTTGTACTCAGTTAGGGGCTACTGAAGCACCCCTTTGTCCACCTCCGACGCATCTTACTAGCTGTTGACACCGACTGCATGCTGGCCATCAGCTCCTGCTAGCCTTCCCATCACACTGCCCTTGCAGGAGCTGCCGCTCTTAGGCCTCGGCAGGGTCTGCTAGCTCTTCATCAGACAACAGTCTCTATTTTCACTTCTGCATGACAGGCTCTTACAGCTGTGGCAGAGAGAGCTAAATCTCTCCCAGCTACCAACTGGTCACCAAAATCCTTCTTGGTTACCTCATTTCTAGGGCTTTGTCTTTGTGAAGACAGAGGCGGTCTCCTTCCTTGTTAGAAGCCATCCATACCATCAGGTCAATACAGTGAGTTATATTCGGAGTAAGAATCAATAGAAGGGCTTCAATGATGATCCAGTCATGATCCTCAAGGAAGGGCGGCTCCAGGGGTGTCAGGGAGCCTGCCAAATTGTCCTGTCCTGCCCAACTGTCTGCTTGGTTGTCTTGTCACTGCTGTAAACCTTTTCTTTTCATCCTCATGTCTTTAGCTCTGACATCTCTTCTTATCCCTAATGACCATCCACACCACATCATCACAAGTGGGTCAATCCAGTTAGAGACTCGTAGCTTGATGAATTTGGGGAAAGGAGCTTTGTTATCCGTCAGATCGAGCTAGCTTTCTTTTTTGTTTAGTGGCTTCTGGGACCTGAGCAGCCTTCCTCTGCAGGCATAGCTGTCGGTCGTATTTATGTTCTTGCTCTGGATGCCGCAGGTAAGATGAACAAGTGACTGTGCACCATGACCTCTAGAATCATGGACTCAAATACTTCTTCCTCTTCAGGTATTTTGTCACAGTGATGGGTAGCTAAGTTACCCAGCATGTCTAAAATTTACTCCCCAACCCATCCAGATCACTATATATGTGTACTGTACTACTTATTAAATAGCTCATCTTTGCCCTATTAATTTCAGAGGGCACCCTACCCATATACTACATCCTTATATACATGTGATTTTTCTTTATATTTATTTATTGCTGGCAGTACTGAGGATTGAACCTGGGGAGCCTCATTCATGCTGCGCAAGCACTCTGGCACCAGGTCATGTACCCAGCCCTGTATGCTTTAATTCTTAGTTTTCCCTTCTGTTTTGCTCTTCTGGTTTTGCCTAGTGATACTCATGCAAACACATATAAAGCTTCTTACCTGGCATGTTGCGTTTATGATTTTTTTGTGATGTCTGATGAATGGCACAGGGTTGTAAACACCTTGTGCTTTGGAAGTAATGTATGTATCATTTAGTTATTCTTACTGTAAGGAGGGAGATAGTGTCCTGTTAGTTCATTTTTTTTGTGAATGTCAAGACTAAGGTGCAAATGGGGTAAATTAAATGAACTTCACCTCACACAGGAAATGGTGGAAAAATAATTATTTCTTTTATATATATATGGAATAATAGGGAGCTGCAAAAATGCTAGGTTGCATGTACCCTTGTCCTGTACCCCCAAAGGTTAGATCAGCTAGATCTAAGTATTGGGGGAGATGCCCTTAAGAGTTACACATAATGTAAAGATCAGTAACATGTATAGTTCTATCATGGAATCAAGAGTTCTAGGATGGGGCCAATTAGGAGCTGAGAATCAGCCTCTCCAACTAGACAAGGACTTTTTGGCAGACCCTGTCTAATGTGACTATTTTGGAATTTGGGATCTAGTGAAGGTTTTCATGTGCCTGGGGATTGCTTAGAGAGGTAAACCTTGGATATTTTGAAAGGTTCAGCTCTTAAAACAGTAGCAGTTACCTATCCTCTGCCTTCAGCCCTGTGTTAGGCAACTGTGTGTATTTTCTTTTATTATTATTATTATTATTATTATTATTATTTTCTTTATTTACATTTCAAATGCTATCCCGAAAGTTTCCTATACCCNCCCCCCACNTCTGCTCCCCTACCCACCCACTCCCACTATTTGGCCCAGGCCTTGCCTTGTGCTGGGTCATATAAAGTTTGCAAGACCAAGGGGCCTCTCTACCCAATGATGGCTGATTAGGCCATCTTCTGCTACATCTGTGTGTATTTTCTTAAGACAACTTTTTTTGTTGTTATTTAAGACAGGGTCTCATGTAGTCCAGGATCGCCCCCAACTGTGTGTTTCAGAACATGAGATCCTCCTGCCTCAATCTCCCAATTGCTTCAAAATAAAACAAAACAAAATCAACAAAAGCTTCTTTACAATAGGATTTTATTCTAGTTATTTATGTGTTTCTTTGTTTTTGGGCTCATTGATACTTCTGAGTTGATGCTTTATTGGATCTTATTTAGTTATTTATTTATTCATTTATTTTTGGGCTCATTATACTTCTGAACTGATGCTTTTTTGGTCCCAAGTTTGGTATCTATGAATACCAAGAACTCACCACTTAAGATCCATAGCCAGCCTGCCTTTTGCTCTATATACATATCACATATGCATACATATGTATACACAAATATACTTTGGCTTACTTTGCAGGAAGAATTAATTTACCTCACTTTGTTCTGGGATCAGAAACCCATGATGCAGCTTAAAAATAAGTCAGTATTTGTGTTCAGACTTAAAAAACAGGAACTCAAAGAGCTGCCAACCTACAGCTAACTTTGGTTTTTCTTTTTGTGAAACATTCTGCCATTCTTACCAGCGGTATTATCATTGTGTGCTCTGAAGTCATGAGGAAATGTCAAGGACAAAGATTAAGATATCACATGCAAAGTCTAAGTGCATTTCCCGGCAACATAAAGTGCCTCATTTGTTCAAAGGAAAAGCAATAGCTTGTAAGCAACATCAGCTATGGCCATTCAGAGTGGCTCATACCTACAACCATGGCAGGGGAAGCTGAAGCAGGAGGATCAGGAGTTCAAGGCTAGCCTGAGCTACATAGAGAGACCACCCACTTTAGCTATTCGCTTGTCCTAGGTATGATTCATTTCTGGGAGCTTAATAACAAAATATCCCTTGGTGAAAGGAAAGGGCCTCATAGCCCATCAGATTGCCCCCTCTAAATTTACACATGCAGAGTTTCAGAGAAACACACATTCATAGTTCCATTCAAGTTGTGTCATGTCCATTAACAGTTGGCATTGCCTTTGTTAGTGTTCAATCAAGTGTCAGACTCCAGCCACCCCAAAGCTGGCAAGCTGGCAAAGAAACCAAATATAGCTTGGCTTCTTTAGAAGACAAGGCATTGGTGTGTTTGTGAATGTCAGAGAACAACTTGTAGGAGTCTCCAGATAGGTCGCAGAGATCTAATTCAAGTTGTCAGGCTTGGCAACACTTCTCGACTTGTGATGCTTTCTAGGGAAGAGCTTTAAAAGCTGGTCATGAGAACACAAGGTGTAAAATTGAGAAGTACATAAAAGCAACCTTCAATCAGTGCCCCAGGTACATCACTGGGTCCTGCCCTGTGTCCATTGCTGGGTCCTGCCCTGTGTCCACCGCAGGGTCCTGCCCTGTATCCACACTGGGTCCTGCCCTGTGTCCACCGCAGGGTCCTGCCCTGTGTCCACCGCAGGGTCCTGCCCTGTATCCACACTGGGTCCTGCCCCACGTCCCACTTCTATGGCCATTTACCTTCAACAAATTTTTATGAACACCGATTTAAGTCACTAATGGAAAATGATTTAAATGAGGAACAATTTCTTCTGTTCTCTCTCCCTTCCTCCCTCCTCCACCCCTCCCTTCTTCCCTCTTCTCTCTCTCTCTCTCTCTCTCTCTCTCTCTCTCTCTTCTCTGTCTGTCTGTCTGTCTGTCTGTCTGTCTGTCTGTCTTGATATGACCTTTGAAAAATGGAAAAGGCTTTTCCTCATCTACTCTGCTTTTCTGAGACTGGAAACAGAATAAGTTATCATGCCATCTGATGGAGTGCGTTCATGCGCTCTGAGCTTGCTTGGTGTAGACCTGAGGCTTTATGAATTATGGAAGCCACTTCTGGTAGGAGGAAGGCTCCAATCTGAACTAATCATTGGGGTCCAGCCATCTAGGGTTCTCAAGGGAACAGCTCAAACTAAATACCTTCCCTAGCTGAGTCATCAATCTAAATAAAAGCCCGTCTGTTCATTAAACTGAAAGGGGCCATCTGCTTGGTTAATCACGTGTCTCTTTCCATTAGGCTGGTTATCACTGTCTAGACACCTCTTTACAAATTATAAGAAGCTTGAACTTTAGGGTAAATAAAGGCTAATTTTATCTGGAAGCGTGTATGGGTTATTCCGTTTGGTTAAACAGTCTTCGAGGAAATAAACCAAATTTGGTATCATTTTACATTTGACAAAGATAGGCTATTTAGAATCTGGATTGACATTTGACTTTTGGTGAGAACCTTTGAGCACTCTCAGATGAACTGTTTTGTGTTTTGTGTTTTTTCTTGTCGTAGCTTGGCAGAGGGGATGGGGTATTTACAATTCACTGTTTAATCTTAGAGCCTGTCAGTATTCTTTCTTTATTAAGCAATATGTACATTTTGTAATGGATCCAACTAGAAGACAAGGCGAAATTTTGATACCAATGTTGATAGTCTGTTGTGCATGTGTGGAGTGGACTCAAGGTTGAGAGGAAACAAATAGAGCTATAGGGAGTACTTCTAGAATGTGGTGGGGTGTAACACGGGCACAGGGAGGGGGTTCTCCAGATGACAGAACCTCTGCTTTCCTGTGTCTGAATGGCACAGGATCAGAAAGAAGCCAGGCTTTTCCCACCCCAGCCCTACACAACTTTAGCCTCTCAAAGCTAAAGACTTTAAATATGTCAAATCAAATGTTTTGGCAGCTGAGGTGCATAAGTAAGGTTGGATATAACTTAGAGGAGGAAATTCTTTATTTTATGTGTTTCTTCTGCGTTTAGGCTACTGATTCCATACACTCAGGGAGCTCAGTGGAGCCTGAGAATAGGATACTGTGTATCATGGCAACCATTCCAGCATTCAGGGAGCCTGGAGTGGGACAGAATAAACGGAGACCCAAGAACTGCTCCCTGGTTAAACCTGCCAGGCAAGGACCATGTGTGGGTCTGTGTGGACCCAACTTGCAGCCCTTCTACTGTACCTTTCTGGCCTTGACACCCAGGGAGAAAGACCACATATTCAGAAACGGGGCTTGAGGCCACATTGAGAATTCTAAGGCCACCGGGACTGGAACATGTTCTAGTATGGAGGTGCCATACTAGAAGACGAATCGTAAAGACGAATGCTGGGACAGGGAGGACAGATACAAGGACAGCCTCTGCATTCGGCATAGAAACAGATGATTGGAATGACTTAACCCAGCAGAAGCGAGATTGAGCATGTCCCTGGATACGTCATAATCAAGTTACACGTCCATCCCGGAGGCTCTAGAGCAGGGGTTCCCATCTTCCTAATCATAATGTAAATATCTGTTTCTTAGGTGACCTCTATAAAAGGGTCACTAGACCTCCAGGTAGAGAACCGCTGCTCTAGAGCAATATGGAAATGTTTTCTGTGTGCAGCATCCTCCATGAAATGATCAGGCTGTTGAACTGAACAGAAACTTCAGGTGTGTGCCACGAACTTTATCTGCTAACAAACTGACGTATCCGCACGGCCGTGTAACTTCTGCAGTGTTGCAGCACTGTTAACAGCTGTAAAAACTATTTGGCTTTCTGAAGGGACTGGGTAAATAAATCATGGTGTGTTCTTATGATGAAACTTCACATATTTCATAGGAAGAATGAAGGACAGCAATGTTACCACTGTGAAATCCTCCTTGAGAAGAATGAGAAATTTGTATACAACATATTCCTATTGGGTTTAAAAACTAAGACTCCTGGAGAAGATTACAAACCATTGTACAACTGGTGCCCATTTCTCGAAGTGACACTTCTGAAGCACCAAGTGTTGGCTCACATCATTGTACCCCTTGACTTCTGTTCTGTTACTTAGATTCTAATACTTTACATTTTTCAATTTTTGCTTATAATTACACAAATTACTATCACAGATGAAAGAGAAACGATCCTAGATTGATTGTGTTTCACTCCAGGCTCAGGCAAGTTGTAAGGCTTCCTTAATTGTCATCTAAACTCACTTTTAATTGTGACTTAACTCCTGAAAATAAGATTCTTTGGAATTGGAGAAATTCCCTTGATTTATGCATAGAGTTTTCATGTGCCCTTTGAAATGCCTTATTCAAATTAGTAAGTAATCAAATTGCCAAGTTCTGTTTATATAACTTGTAGTTCTAATTAGTTTAGGATGTAGTTCATTTATGTGATGCTGCCGTACAAGCCAAAAGTAGTGTTGTAATTTTTAATTAAATGGTTGTCTCAGATGAGAGCTACTGAATTTTTTAACCTTCTGCTTTTTGAATTTGAAATCTCCCTGTTTACTCTAGAGGACCAGATTCTGCATATCTGTTTCCTGAATTTTGCCACCCCACCCACCAGGAGTTATCAGATTGAAGTTGGGTGAGGACTGTGGGGGGGGGGCGATGGGGAGGTGTAGATATTTTGCAGGCAGGGCATTTGATTGGTTTGAAAATTGTTTATCTTTCTCTGGAAAGTTTGGCAAGCAGCAGAGTAGGGTATGAACAACCTGGTTTTTGAAGTTGGGCCAGACTTAGAATGTTGATGCACTAATTAGCAGTTATTTTATGTGACTTACTAGGTATGTATCCTGGACATTAAAATTTCTAACAGGCAGTTGGCTCACCTGTAAAGTAGGTATAATCTTTAGCTCACTGGAGAGTAGGGGAACTAGTAAGAGAAAATACCTAAAGGATTTGGGCAGTGACTGGCGTTGTGGCTTTCCAGTGTGACCTTTAATTTAACGTGGGACTTTACAGTGACTAGTCACCACTGTCACAGCATCACTCAAAATTACATTCTGCAGATAACTTCTTTCCATTTTCGTTATTGTTTGGCACCAGATCTCAAAAGCTCAGGCTGGACTTGAACTTGCCTTATAGATGAGGATGACTTTAAACCTCATATCCTCTTGCTTGCACCTCCCTAGTGCTGGGGTAACAACCACACCTGGCCTCAGAGGACTTCTTAATAAATGCATACAGGGTCCATGAGGAAGTTGTGGTTATTATGATCAATGTACACTGTATCCACGTGTCCTGGCTGGTTTTGCAAGCTAGAGTCATTGGAAAGGAGGAATCCTCAATTGAAAAAAATGCCTCCATAAGATCTAGCTGTAGGGTGCCATGGTGCCATCCCTGGCCTGGTGGTCCTAGGTTCTATAAGAAAGCAGGCTGACCAAACCGTGAAGAGCGAACCAGTAAGCAGCGCCTCTCCATGGCCTCTGCATCAGCTCCTGCCTCCAGAGTCCTGCCCTGTTTGAGTTCCTGTCCTGACTTCTTTCAATGATGGACCACAGTGCTGAAAAGTAAGTCCAATAAACCCTTTCCTTCCCAACTTGCTTCATGGTGTTTCATCACAGCAGTAGAAAGTCTGACAAAGGCACTGTGTATGACACTTTCAAATAATAAATAAAAATATTATAAAAACAAAAGCGTATGTCACAGAATGGTTGACTACAGTAAAGAAAAATTGATATTTTATGGTGACAAATTCTCTTACTCTGTACATCTACATGTCTACTGTACAGTAATAATGGTGGATATTTATTAGTATATCCTAGCCACAAGTATATCCTAATCTTTACAAATGATTAAAGGGAATATAAGTTATGTGATTTCATCCTTAAGTGTTATTATTTTAAAATGTTTTATTATTATCACTATTATTATTATTGTGAAGTGTCTGATATGTGTGGTGGGGATACATGCGTGCTATGGCATGGATGTGGAGGTCACAGGATGTTTGTGTGTAGCTGGTTCTATCCTTCCACCTTTATTGCGTTTCAGAAATGGATCTCAAGTTGTGATGCTTACATGACATACATTGACATAACTCTCTAGCCAAGTATTTTCAGAACTGCTTAAAAATCAGAAGTTCAAAATCACAATAAAATTCTCTAGTCAATTGATTGGGTTTCCTTCTGGGAGCAAGCAAAAGCTCCATAGTTTAATCCTACATGTTAGTGTGTGTGTGTGTGTGTGTGTGTGTGTGTGTGTGTGTGTGTGTGT
>NC_034604.1:19577332-19586784 GCF_900095145.1 Mus pahari | reverse complement strand
GTGTGTGTGTTAGTGTGTTAGTGTGTGTGTGTGTTAGTGTGTGTGTGTGTGTGTGTGTTAGTGTGTTAGTGTGTGTGTGTGTGTGTGTGTGTGTCCCAGAGCTAGAGTTACAGGCTGCTGTGAGTTGCCAGATGTGGGCTGTGGGAACTGACTAAGGTCCTCTGGAACAAGACGAGCTCCTAACTTCTGAGCCATCTCAGCAGTCCCTAAAGGGTGCTTTTAACAATGGTAAACCGATCTATGTACTAATGACACTGACATCCTTTCTGCATAACTATTCCATAAAGCCAGAACACTGAAAATTATAAAAGCTATTATGCATTATCTAGTGTCAATCTGTGAATTTTTCATCTGATCTCATTTAAACATTAACATGCATCATACAAAATGTGTAATATTATCTCCATTTTGTGGATGAAGAAACTTAGAAGGGGTGAAGAAGGAAGAGAAGTCATTTAAGACCAGGTAGGAAGTAAATGGTTACTGCCCACATTCAAGCCATCGTCACCTCTGTTAGAGTTTGCAGTTCTGTTTCAGTCCTGAGGCAGCCAGTTTCAGGCTCTCCTCCTCCCACCCTCTGGGGGACTCTGCCCCTTAGTGAGGCCTTAGCTTAGCTCTTTCCTGTTAACCCTCTCAGCCTCCTTTTCTAACCCATCTCCATTCCTTTGTGTCAGCCTCCAGTTCGGTGGTGGTTTGAAGATGCTTGGCTTAGGGAGTGTCATTATTTGGAGGTGCGGCCTTGCTGGAGTAGGTGTGGCCTTGTTGGAGGAAGTGTGTCACTGTGGGGGTGGGCTTTGAGACCCTCCTCCTAACCATGTGGGAACCAGTCTTCTCCTAGTAGCCTTCAGACAAAGATGTAGAACTCTCAGCTCCTCCTGCACCATGCCTGCCTGGTGCTGCAGTGCTCCTGCCTTGATGATAATGGACTGAACCTCTGAACCTGTAAGCCAGTTCCATTAAATGTTGTCCTTATAAGAGTTGCCTTGGTCATGGTGTCTCTTCACAGCAGTAAAACCCTAAGACAAGTTCCCAAAACAGTTTCTACCAGGGACCCCCAGTGGGTCACTGGGCCACTCTAGTCATGTCTCAGTTGTCACAGTCATTGTCCTTAAGAATGTATTAGCCTGTGATGGAGAGTAGCAGGCATGGAAGAGGGACAATTAAGAATGATGGAGAGCTTCCATTTGTCATACAGCAGTTACAGACAGCAGACACAATGCTCGACCTCAAACAGAAGAGAGTTCTTGTTAGGCAAAAGAAAGATTTCCCAAAGTTTCCCAAGCAGAGACAAAAATGAGAAGATATTCCAACAATAATCACCAATGTCTAAAACCTGAACCAAAAATTAACATTATAAGTTACTTGTTTTCTTAGTGAAGGTTATATTTCCTAGCAGAGTCAAGCATATAGTAGGGCCCATATATTTTCTCTTCAATCTTTTCATGCTTTTATCATTCAACAATCACTTTAGAGCTTATTTATTGCTGAAGACTACACACTGTGGTCACAGAACATGGAGAAATCAAGTTGATTCTGACCAGAAATCTTCCTCCCTGATGGGGCTGTGTAGTCTCTCTCTCTCTCTCTCTCTCTCTCTCTCTCTCTCTCTCCCTCTCCCTCTCTCTCTCCCTCTCTCTCTCTTTCTTTGTTCAACAGGACTAGCTAACTGTGAATTGTGAGTCACAATAGTGACTGTTATGTCAAGATATGTAGTATGTCAAGAATAGTGGCATGAATGTTATGAGGGTAGAACACTACGTTTACAAATTTGATTCAAGATCCATACCACAGGAGGAAATGTTACTATAAATCTGGCCACAAACCCAGGGACAGCTCATTGGCTCCAAGGGTAAACCTCTTGCTGTTACTTTGCTAAAAGGGCACAGTAGCAAACTTCTCTATACATTTGCATCTCTGTGCTGATAGATTGGTGCAGCTCTCAGACCTTATCAGAGAAGGGATTTTGTGTAGTGAATGTTGATTTATGAAGAAACTCACAACTGACTAAAGTCCATAGAATAAGTGTCACTGAGTGCTCAGCTGCAAATAGGACATCTAAGTCATACCTTTCTCCCGAGGAGCCTCAGTGACCATTGCAGAAGAGGGAGCAGGAAAATTGTAAGTGCTAGTGGTCAGGGAGGACTAGAGGGAAACTGTTTTCTGGCTATGACAGGGCTGCTGTAGTATGAATTCATCAGCTGTGGTTGCCTGTAAAAGACCAAGCTGGCCAACGCAAGATTAAGATCACCAACAGCAAGATCAAGGTGGCCAACATTCCAGCATGGAATGGGAAGAGATACATGAGCCCCCACTCCCAGATGAGGAGCTATTGAAAGTTGGTGGCTTCAGGGGTGGGGATAAATTCTCAAAGGATTAATAAAAATATACTTAAACAAACAAATCCTCAAATCTTCAATGTCTTAGGAACTGAGGTCACAATACCACAATAGTGTTTTATTTTTTAGTGAATGACAAAACATATTTATATAACAAAATCTATTTAGAAATTAATTTTATTTTATGTACACTGCATGAGTGCCTGATGATCATGGAAGAGAAAAGGTTGCTGGATCCCCGGGAACTGGAGTTGACTACGAGCTGCCGTGTGGGTGTTGGGAACCTAATCTGGGTCCTCTACAAGGGCAGCAACTGCACTAAGTGCTGAGCCATCTTTCCAGCTCTGACAAAAAAATTTGTTTAACTTTACAAAATGTGATCTGGGGCTGGAGAGGTGGCTCAGCGGTTAAGAGCACTGGCTGCTCTTCCAGAGGTCCTGAGTGCAGTTCCCAGCAAACTCATGGTGGCTCACAACCATCTGTAATGGGATCCAGTGCCCTCTTCTGGTGTGTCTGAAGACAGCCACAGTGTACTCATATACATAACAGAAATTTTAAAAAAGATTTCAATAACAACAACAACAACAACAACAAAACATGATCTGTGTAAGTTTTGTGGAATCCTTTAGGTTCAAGTCTCTTCTGTTCTCACAAGACATGCACGTTGACACATTCTAAAATTAGAAATGGGGGGTTGTTGTTTTTCTTTGCCTGCAGTAAAGGCCATAGAATAGCTTATGGATTTGCACTTAGATTTTATGAGTAGGATATGGAAACATTCATTTTCCCTTCCCAGAGGCTCTGCCAGAGACTAACCTTCTGCAAGGAATCATGGGGTTGGCCTGGTTTAGCTGCCTTGAGAGGGCCTGCAGGTTAGAGTCCATGGCTCCTGTGTACCTCTTGGTTCTTTCTCTCTCTCCCTTGGTTTTTTTTTTTTTTTTTTTCTTTTTTTTTTTTTTGTCTAATCTTGATTTATTGTTTTTTTTTTTTTTTTTTTAAACTCTGTGTTGCCCTGGCTGCCCTGGAACTCACTTTGTAGACCAGGCTGGCCTCAGACTCAGAGATCTGCTTATCTCTGCCTCCCAAGTGCTGAGGCGAAAGGCTGACACCTCTCAGTTCTTGAGAAACTGAGGCACTCGTGAGGCAGTGGCACATTCAGGCCACCTGTGTCTCCCTGCACTCCCTAGACGTCAGTGAAGCACGTACGTAGAAGCTTGGTTGGGCATTACTCTTAGACCTTAATTTTGTGAACTCTGAATAGCTTGCAGATGTCACTGCAAACAGCAGCTACAGTTGTATTCTTCCTGGCGACTGCCACTATATTCCGTTTCTGATAAGAGTATAAGAAGCCTGATTGTTCGCAGTAATAAACTTGTCTCAGCCTCGGTCTTTCTGAGACCCTCCAAGCTGGACTAGTTCTCAGTTCCACCGACTGCGCCAGGAGACCCTGGCTTGGGAAGTACGAGCTGCCGCCACCAACCTCCACTGTAGCTTTACTTTTGCCTCGTCTTGGCACAACGCTGGTCATTTGTAATTGCTGATTTGACTAAATATATAATATCAATATTCACGTATTTCCAATTGTCTTTGGCAACTTTGGAAAATGCCCAGGTTTCCAAGGCAAACGCTTGGTTTCCTTTCTAATGTGATTACCCGGGATACGGGTGGCTTTCATCCTGCCAGAGGAGGTAAGTGTGGATCCAAAGAAAACTCCAGATGGTATGATGGTGTGCCTAGCAAGAGAAGTTGAAAGCAAGCAGAAGGTGAGGCAAGTGACAACTTACAGTTCAACTCTTGGTCCCAGTGCCATCAGCACCCAGCAGCCAGAAAGGGCAAATTCCACAGCACAGAATGTCCACCACTTACGGTGAAGGGATCGCCCCCCTCCATCCTTATGACTCATAATTTTGTTGTTTGTTGGGTAGCATTTGTGTTTCTCTTTTTGGTTTGAAAATAATAAAAGTTGTATTTAGCAGAACTGGAAAGAAAGTTCAGGGTCAAGATGGCAGCAGATTTGGAATCTGGTGGAGGTCACTGGTGTATACAGGAGACCTGTTAGCCGTGACCTCACAAGACGTAAGTTTCTATATTTCTATCATTGTAGTCACGAATTTCACCCAAGATATAACAATTTTCTTGTGTATACTCTTGTTTGTAACTTTTTTCCTTTCTTTCTTTTTTTTTTTTTTTTTCAAGACAGGGTTTCTCTGTATATCCCTGGCTGTCCTGGAACTCACTTTGTAGACCAGGCTGGTCTTGAACTCAGAAATTCGCCTGCCTCTGCCTCCCAAGTGCTGGGATTAAAGGCGTGCGCTACCACTGCCCTACTCTTGTTTTTAAAAACAACGCATTTTGGTAGCAAGATTACTTCTTAGAAAAAAAATATATTGGTAAGGTTGTCTGGCCAGAGAGTTCCAGGGATCCACTTGTCCCTGAGACACCAATCCTGGGGTCACTGATGTGCATGAGTAGGTTTGACTTTTATATGACTTTTATATTGATGTCGGGGATCTCAATGCAGGTGTTGGCACCTGCACAGCAAGAACTTCACCCAAGGAGCTGGCTCCCTAGGCCTGGTAGCAATTGTTATTTTGATACAGTCTCATGTAGCCCTCTGTCCTTGAATGTTCTGTGTGCCAAGCCTATCTTGAACTCCTCCCGCCTTTACCTCCTGAGCACTGGGACTTCAGTCTTGGGCCACTATATCAGACATTACATTTTTTTTTTAAAGCCTAGCAGGGTCTAGTACATATTAACCATATATATCTACCAAAAGCAGAGCATAGAGACAGGGAGAGGAACACAGTCTAGAGCAATTTGTATGATTATGTGGAATGTATGGCCCACAAGTCAAGTCTTTGTGGCTGTCCATTTTATTTAAATAAAGTTTTATTAGAACATTGCCAGTGGCTCTCCATTTATTTATTATCTTTGGTGATTTTTCATGTGGCACAACAGAAAATTTAGTAGCTGCCCATAAACCTAGACTGTATGGCTTGGAAAATGTAAAATGTTTACTATTTGGTCCCACACAGAAACATGTTTGTAGGCTCTGAAGTAGAGTTTTGTTCTTTTACATTCGTGCATTTCCATTGTTCCATAGTGAATGCTTTTGCTACAGATCTGGCAGAAGTGTTTCCAGCTACAATTTCCCTCCCCGGACTCGTGAGAGTCTGCAGGTCACAAAACTCCCATGAAACAGCACATTGTACCACCAAGGAAGCTGAAGGGCTGCCCAGTGTCACAGAATGAATTGTGACTGTGCCTTTTGTGGTGGCACTGTGGACTGTTGACACTAATATGAAGATTACCTTCAGAGCATTTATGCAAGATAATTTAATTTTAGAGCTCATAAACAAGCCAGAGTTATGTGGTTTGACAAAAGGTCTCCTTATGTGTACAGACTCCTGCCAAAAGCATGATGAAATCCCAAGGCACGGAAACCTTAATGTGTGCATCAGATGTACATGTGGCCAGCAGAATCCATTAACGTCGCAAATATTGCTGCTGCTATTAGAAGGCTCTCAGGAAACACAGACAGCTCTTAGGTATGGAAGGACCTTCTTCCCCACTGTGGGGGTCCTCATCTGAATAAGTACACTCATACCGAGGACCTGCAGGCCATTTTCCCTTAAAAAAATTGTATGTCCTATAGCAAATGTACTCCTGTCCTTCCAGCCTCTTGTCTATTTACTTGAAACTTTCTTTGTTCTCTAGATGCGTCTGTTTCTGATACAGGGCTCCTGCTTGTGGGGCCCTGTTTTACAGTTTCTAAAAATGTGGTAGTATGCAAAAACAGTGAGGTTTATTCTAGTCAGAGACTAAAAATTAAATTTGACTTATTTGCCAGAATTTCCCAGAGAAGCTTCAAATGAAAAACAACTGTTTCTTTCAATGTCATTTGTAAATATCAGGTCAAATCATGGTGAATATATCAACTGGAGGAAAATCAGTAGAAGGAAAACCTTAATTAACTTAAAGTTACTAAAGTCATGAATGAAGCCGTTCAGCAAGGCACAGATAGTTAGGGGTTTGTACTGCAAGGACTGAAGACTAACGGGTTGTCCAGTGACCAGTTTCACTCAGCAAGCACTACTTAGAACACCCTTTATGTATAACAGGCTCTGCTTCATTGGGCTGTCCTGGAATCATGGTTCTATCCTCCCTGTAAACTTCAGTAAGTGCCAGTTTGGTATTTTGGCTCACAGTTTAAGGGTAAAGTCCCGCATGAAGGGGAGTGCATGGTGACAGGGGCTTGAGGCTCCTTAGTTGGTTGCAGTACATTCACAGTCTGGTACCAGAGAGAGATGGATGCTGGCAGGCTCCTCATTTCTCTTCTTTCTTCCGTCTGGAATTCCAGCCTATGGGACGATACCACTCACAGTTGGGGTAGGTCTTCCCCTCTCAGTTGATACTCTCTGGAAACATCGTCATACATGTACTCAGAGGTTTGCCTCCCAAGAAATTCTAAATCCTGCCAGCTTGGCAAGGTTAACCATTACAAACACTTAATGTTTTTGGATTCATTAACTTAATATCAAGAACACGAGCATTTAATCGCTGTGGCATCTCATCATACGATACACACCATATGCCATTTCATTTGGCAGAATATGCACAGAATAAACTCCGCCTCGAGTTAAAAGAAGCAGATCAAAATAAGACAACTTAACACTGGCAGAATGGCAAACTGGACAGATGTGATGCAGGCCATGTACTGTGTATGATGGGAAATGACAGCACTCATTCACGCTAGAGGAAGTACTAATCACACAGAAATTTGGGGGACAATGTAACAATAGACAGATGAATGCATTCCTCCGATCCAGCAGTTCTACTTCAAGGAGTTAATTCTACTGACACATTCACACACATATACAAAAAATGCACATATGAGAGTATTTATGGCAGCATTGTTGTAACAGTAAAAAGCTGGAACAATGTCTGTAATGCAACTATGATGGGTTGAACTGTGTCCTTCCTCAGCCACATGTTGATGTCCTAACACCCCATAGCTTTGGCATATTTACTAAGGTGTTTAATAATGTATTTGGAGGTAAGACTTGCAAAGGGGCAATTACATTAAAAGAAGTTATGAGTGTGGGAGCCTAACTCAATGTGGCTCCTGTTTATGATGAATTTGGGGAGCAGAAAGAGCCAGGACCTTGATGGAGCAGCATGGTATAAGTGAGTTATTTTCCAATGAGGTCTCTTCATTTTGCTTCTGTGACATTGTCATTGCTCATTGGATTCTTGATTTTGGGAGGAGGGACTCTAGGAGTTTTGAACTGTATCTTGAATTAACAGAGTCTCCTGGTAGGATGAATGTTTGAGCTGAAATTAGGAAGTTAGATAGGGTCATGCACACATACATGCAAACAGATATGCATGTGCATGCATACATACATGCAAACACACATTCATGTGCATGAACCTACTGTGTGCCAAAGGGAAATCAGTTTTTCCCTCAGAATCAGTAGAATTTAGTTAACCAAAAACTTGAGTACAACCTGGATCTCATCAAGCAGGAAAGCACAGATGTGGAAGATCCACCCCAGAGGAGTATGGGAGAGACTTCCTAACTTCACCAAAGTTCTTTGATTTTTTGCAGCTTTATGGAAATCTGTCATAGTGGCTCAAGCAGTCTCCAAACTGAGAACTGATTTTCTTCCAAAAGTTCACTTATAAGTTGTCAGAAGCCAGAACTTATGTCTGTGTAAACAATTCTATATTGTTAGTCCCTTCCCAGGCTTGCTCTTAAAACCCTTTTAAACATAAGCGTACCAAGCAAAGCTGCTATAAACCAAGTTTACTAGTACTTTAAGGCTCTTCGGGGATCTTCAAGTTAGTAAAACCACTCGATTGTGCAGTAGATCACAGAGGCTAAGTGACTTGGTTAGTGTTATCCGGCAGAGCCAGGACTGCAACAACAACTCCTAGCTTTTAAAGGCCAGCTACTTCTCCATTATCATATAATTTACAAGATGAGACTACTTCTTACCATGGTATAGCTCCGGAAATGATTACTTCTGAATAAGTAAATATCACTTTAGGCCTTGGGAAATGTCTTCCCATGGATCAGACTCCTAACTCTGTCATAGCAATCCCGTGGAGAAAACAGCAGAGCTCTTGGCGATTCAGCAAAGTGTCCAGTGATGCACAGTCAGTGCAGGACTTGGGATTAGAGCTCAGCCTGTCCTGGTTGGAGGCCGATGGCTGTTCCTCCACTGACTTTAGGAAAGAATGCAGTCCGTAGTCTCTGCATTAGGCTATCCATACAGGAAGCACATAGCTATGCAGGTAGGAGAAGGACTGGGTCCATTGTGGAGATGGGTGGAATCTGCGAATGAAGACTGCAGTGTTGATTGACAGCCAAGGAGGAGCAAGGCTTGTAGAGAGGACCAAGGGCTCTGTGGATTGTAGCTTAGGCACCATTGTCATGGTGAAGCTGCAGTTCTCAGTGATGGCAAGGAGTGGCCACGTGGGCGAGTTATGTATGCTTGCTGTTTTTTTGTTCATGGTGGTGTCTAGCCACTTCAGTAGATTATCTAGCACATACCTGGTGCTTTTTAAGTCTTGTGTAATTCAGGTCCCTGTCTTGTTAGAAGCTGCACTTGCTAAGTATTTAACTTGAATCCCTTAACCAAATACTTCTGGGTTTACTAAAAAAAAAATTCTCTTAAAAACAAGAGCCACAAGAGCCTTTCCTGGCTGCTCCCCTCCCCCTCTTTTTCCTTTCCTTTCCCCCATCCTTAGTCCCCAGTCCTTTCTCAACATTGGGAATCCAGTCCCACACCCAAGCAAGCTAGACAAGTATTCTACCCCTAAACTATATCTTTAAGTCTATTTTTTTCTTCTTTTTAAAAATGTATCCCCATTTGAGGAACTAATATATTGACTAAATTTTCCTCTAACACAGAGAGACACTGAGACACACACACAGACACATAGACACACACATGCTCAGAAATACACAATCACACTCACAGACATACATACTCATAGACACACACAGACACAGATACACATGTTCACACACACAATCATATACACAGACACATACACAGAGACATAACTACACACACAGACACATACAGACACATACAGACACACACA
>NC_034604.1:19516254-19577322 GCF_900095145.1 Mus pahari | reverse complement strand
ACACACACACACACACACACACACACACACACACACACACACACACGAGTTTGTTTATTTGCTTTTGCAGTGCTGGCAGTTGGACCTGAGCTTTAGGAACCCTAGATAAGTGTCTCTCTCTGAGCCACACCTCCAGCCCCTGCCTTATGCATATTAACTTCTACCTTTGACGAGAGAAACCCTAATCTTCAAAAGGAGACTAGTAAGTGTGGAAGAAGCACCTATTTCAACTGCAGGCATAGTAACTGCACACTGGGAATATAAACTCCCCCACTCAGAGAGATAAAAGCCTTTTGGAACAGTGTATGGAAGCTTGTGGTGGTGGGTGCAACCATCCAGACAACATGTGGTTAGGGATGCTGGTAGGAGTGTGGATGAGCTTCAGGGATGCTTATGTAGGGTCCCTCTGCTGGCTCAGTCGAAAAGATGGAGTAGATTCCAAGCTACAGCTTGATGGACAAAGGATGGTAGAAATAAAATCTGTAGCAGAGCCTGTGGTGTGGAAGCTCACTTTGGAATGAAAATGATTTCAGAACGTGGCCCTGTTTCAGCGCCATGTGCCACATTTTGAAGCATTATGTCATATGTGAGCTTAATTTGCATTCCTTGGAGCTTAATTTTTATTTCGAGGGCCTGTTTGCTCACTGATGCTTTCAATTTATTACCCTGCTATTGCAAAATGTATCACTCATTGCTGATCCTGTTATTGTCAGAAAAGGGAGGGGAATCCTTGCGGCAAGGCACAGAACTAATCTGTGAAATGACTGGAGGCCTTGCTCTCCGAATTTTCTGTCAGTCATCTTGCCCACTTCCTGTCTTTTCAGTGATTTTTAACTTTTCTCATCCTATATTGTTTTCATTTTTGGTAATTCATTTGTTTCTTTGTTTCCAAAGCCCACTCCATCTTGCGTACTGCTATACTTCTCTTTATATGATCATTTCTGTCCTGTCTTCTCTTTTTAGCCCTCAGGCTTAGAATTCTCTCATTCTCCTCCTCCAAGCTTGCTCAGCAACCTCCTCCTGCTCAGTGTTTGTTGTCTCCTGTTCTTCCTTCTTTCCTCTCAGTATTTACTGCATTTGGCCTGTCTCTATCTCTGTCTGCCTGTCTATCTCTCTTTCTCTCTCTCCCTTTCTGTGTATGTGTGTTATGCATGTGCTCACATGGATGTGTGTGTGCACACATGTGCACATGTATGTGTGTATATGTGGAGGTCAGTATTGTGCCAATGACTGGTTTTGGCATTCATCTGGTGGGTAAACTGGGGCAGGCAACATTGGGAGTCAGAGTCACTGATGGGTGTGGATCCAAATAACTACAGAGGCTGTTGCCAAAGGTAGCCAGTGGCCAGAGAAGTTACTCAGAGAAGTTTTTCTGAGGGAGCAAAGCTTAATTTACTGGGGTTGGCTCTCTCTGTGACCAGCAGAAAAACTATGAACTCCTTTAACTTCTTGGGGCTGGCAAGAAAGAGAAAGAAAGAGAAAATTCACACACACACACACACACACACACACACACACACACACACACACACACTGAGTGGATGAAACAAAAGGCAGAGTCCAATATATATATATATATATATATATATATATATATATATATATACAGACCTACATACAGACATGTATACATTCATACATAGAATGGTTAGAGCAGAGCTCCAGCAAGCAGGCTCCAGGTATTCCATACATACATACATACATACATACATACATACATACATACAATTGGTGTATGGAAGGAACAATGTTCTAGCCCCCATTTGCACAAACTTTATACATACATATAGTTGATGGATGGGAGAGACTGTTCCAGCCACACCATACCATCTTTTATTCTCTCTTCCATAGCTTATATATCCTAGTAAAATCTTTTAAGCAGTATACAATTGCAATGTGATTACATTTTAGTTTCCTTCTAGTGAATAATTATGAAAAAAAACAGTGTGTTTTCCAATACCCTTACAAGAAATAACATTACATAGTACAGGTAAAGAAAACAAATTACTCTAAAAAACCCATGTACATTCATAACCAAGCAACTTGTTATTGATTAAGACAGTGTAAGCAAGCAGAGTAGTTTTCTCAGCCAGTTTCTTTTACTGGCAGGCAGCAATTTGCTGTTACAAAGAAAGAAGTAATTATTTTATTCTTTATCTTTAAAAGTAATCTTGTAAGAATCTTAAAAGAACCATAAATTTAAACTTTTATATAAAAATAAGTCACATCTACCTGAAATCCTCAAAGTGCATATCTACTCATCAGCAATTCTTTGTAAATCATATCAGGAATCTGAGGGCAAAAATGAGTATAAGAAATCAATTAGTACCCGTCCGGCCTTACTGAGAGTCACATCAACCAGTGTTTCTATTGTTCTTGTTCCCTGACCATAAAGGTCCCTAGCTTAACTAATAAGAATGTGCCTTTCTGAGCTTCAGATTGTTCACTAAGAGCTTTTACATCAGAGCCAGTAGTAAAAACATCCCAACCTAGCTTCACTAACAACTTTAGCTTTCCAAATGTTTTCTAAGTGTGGCGGTCACTGTCGACAATCTACCTCTCTGAGTTCTTTCCTAGAGTGGTGTAAGAATCATCAGTCTGCTCCAACAGCAATGCCTGATTGAGATCAAGCATTAACATTGTAAATGCCAGAGATAGTGCCCAGTGAGGGACTGGAAGCCCCCTTAAAGTTATCATCTAAGTCTTAGATGAAGAGGGATGTGAGGGCAGTGAGCAGAGAGAACTCAGCAACAGCATGAAGTCGTCAGGACACAGTCCTCTGGATGGTGCCACACCGCGACCCAGCCATGTGTCTGTAGAAACCCTGGGATGCATCCCTTGAGTTCTGAAACCATTTGTTGTTAGTCCTCCGCGACCCTCGGCAGGATGGCTACCTTCCCCTACTGTAATGGTTTGTATATTCTTGGACCAGGAAGTGGCACCATCCGGAGGTGTGGCCTGGTTGGAATAGGTGTGTCACTGTGGGTGTGGGCTTAAGACTCTCACCCCAGTTTCCTGGAAGTCAGTCTTCCAGTAGCAGCCTTTGGATGAAGACGTAGAACTCTCAGCTCCTCCTGCACCATGCTCCTGCCATGCTCCTGCCTTGATGATAATGGACTGAACCTCTGAATCTGTAAGCCAGCCCCAATTAAATGTTGTTTTTATATGACTTGCCTTGGTCATGGTGTCTGTTCACAGCAGTAAAACCCTAACTAATACACCTACCTTACGTTTTGAGACAGAGTCTCTGAACCTGGACTTTATCAGTGAGTCCAAGGGTCCTCATGTCTTCGCCACACCTCCATAGTGGATGACATAGTGACATGGGCTACTGCACCTAACTTTTTACATGGATGCTGGCTTCTGAATCGGACCTTTATGCTTGGCCTGCAGGCACTTACTGTGCCATCTCCCCAGCTTCACGGATACTTTTTGATTTAAATTCCTCCTTGAATTCTGAAAAAGAGAGGCTACTCCTAAGCTCAGACACTATATCCTAAAATGCTTCTTAGGACTGAGGGACCACGTTCCCAGTAAATACAAGCGACAAGTGTGAGGGCAGGAGAAGCAGTCTTCCCCAGGCGGGAGCTTTCTCATTGGTCATCGAGGTGCACAGTCACGTGACACTAACTGGACCAAGCAGGTTTATGCACCTAGGGATACGTACATATGTATTAATAACAATTAAAGAAAAAGAGGTTATGAATCTGAAAGGGAGTAAGGAGAGAGGGGCATGGCAGAGTTTGGTGGGAGGAAAGAGAGTCAGGAATAATGTAGTTATATTTTAATTGGGGGAAAAATACATTGGGAAAAAGGTTATGTGAACCTAAAGTATTTGTCACATCTGTGTCACCAGAAGTGCCAAGAATCCCTTCAGTGATGAGCTATACCTCGGGTAGGTCTTCTTATTGGTTATGGGTTTGTAAGGCATCCTCAAACCATCCCTTTGAGTGAGATAACACAACACTGTGGGGAAAAAATCTATGAACTTTTAAGTCAGATGGGCACATGGGCTGTGCCTCTGTCCCTAATTAGCGCTGTATTATAGGGAGCCTCTTGCCACCAGCTATTGATTCGTTTTTTAGTTTTCAGTATTCTGGGCTCACAGGGAACCACAGTGGATTATCTGCTCACCCACTGTTTCTCACTGCCTGTCTCTCCCTTCTGCCCTGTTACTATCAGAGTTCTTTTTTGTTTGGTCTGCAATTTCTTTGGTTCTGAAACGTGTGCGGTTCCACCTGTATCTCAGGGTTATAACAATTCTACAGTGCCATCTGGGATGTACTTATAAAAACCAGTTTATTCCCTTCCGGATTTCCTTCCATTTTCGTGTGTGTGTGTGTGTGTGTGTGTGTGTGTGTTGTGCATTGTGCATGTGGAGCCATGAGATCTATTTCTGGAATCTCCCTCTGTCACTCTGATAGTTCACCTTTTTCACTGAGCCAGGGCCTATCAATCAAACCTAGAGCTCACCGATGTGATGTGGCTAGTCTTGCTAGCCGGCTTGCTCCAGGGACCTGCTTTCTGAGCTGGAATTACAAGGCAGGCTGCCACATCAGCCCTGTTTCTGGGGATCCCAGCACAGGTCCTCATGCTCGAGAGGCCAGCGCTTAGACTGCTGAACATTCTCCTTGGCTCTGATTTTCTTCTTAAGCCTGACATCATGAACACATTATTTTAGTGGACTTTGAGAACTTTGATGAAATTTAAAAACCTAACAAAACATAATTTTGGTAACTAAAAGATGCTTTTGTTAGTCCGGGTAATAAATTTGATTTCACAATCACTGTTTTAGTAACATAATCCAAAACTTAACGATTCTTGAAACTAACTTTTCTAGGTCTTGGATTTTGACAAACATTAGAAACTGTAAGCACTAAGTGGTTCCTTCTCGGTAGATGTGTTTTTAAAAATAACATACTCTAGTCACTAAATTTAAAAGGCTTTTTTCCTGGCACATGAGGTCTGAAATGCTCTGTAAGTGAGATTTCCAGATGCTAGATGAGAAAGGCGCTTCTGGTAGCTACCGTAGCAGTTCCCCTAACATACGGTCCAGGGAACAAATCATGAGTATCCTACAGGGGAAGGGAGGGACTTAGGGGCCCGCTTAATGGGGAGTCTAAGAGAATTAGCGCCGTGAGCCTGGAGCTGGGAGCACACCAAGCTAGCAGTGCCCCCCTTTTTTTCTTGACTTAAAACATTTTATTGAGAATTTTCTTTGTTACAAGTTTGCCCTTGGAGAACTCACTCTGTTTTATTGGTTTGAAAACCTTATATATTTTTTAATTTTTAAAAAATTGGGTATTTTATTTATTTACATTTCAAATATTATCCCCTTTCCCGATTCCCCCACCCACCCGCCCGCCCAGAAACCCCTTATTCTACTTCCCCACCTCCTGCTTCTATAAGGGTGTGCCTCCACCCACCCACCCACTCTGGCCTCCTTGCCCTCGCATTCCCCTCTGTGGCATCGAGCCTTCACAGGATCAAGGGCCTCTTTTCCCATAGATACCCAACAAGGCCATCCTCTGCTACATAAGCAGCTGGAGCAATGGCCCCTCCATGTGTACTTCTTGGTGGTTTAGACCCTGGAAGCTCTGGTTGGTTGATATTGTTGTTCTTCCTATGGGGTTGCAAACCCCTTCAGCTCCTTCAGTCCTTTCTCTAACTCCTCCAATGGGGACCCGGTGACGCAGCGCTCCTTATGCCAGCTGCTTGTCCTCTACCCGTGGGAATTCCCAGCTTTGAAGGCTTTAGGGGAGAAGTTCAGCTCAGACAGAGCAATCCTGTGGCTAGACACACGCAGTACCTCAGAACTGTGGACTGTGAGGCGGCACAGTGGGGAGAGCATTCCTCATCCAAGCCTGACAACCTAAGTTTAATCTCTGGAACGTACGATTGGAAGAGAGAACTGACTTCCCAAGGTTGTCTGTCCTTCGAGCTCCATACCTGTCATGGTTCATGTGGGTGCACCTGTATGTGTGTGTGTGTGTGTGTGTGTGTGTGTGTGTGTGTGTGTGTACACGCGCGCCATATAGTCCATATAGTTCAGTAACTAGACCTTTGTTTTTTCAAGTTCTAAGTTCTGTCCTGATCCCTTGTTCTAAACTTCTTTTCTTTTCTTTTCTTTTCTTTTCTTTTCTTTTCTTTTCTTTTCTTTTCTTTTCTTTTCTTTTCTTTTCTTTTCTCTTCTCTTCTCTTCTCTTCTCTTCTCTTCTCTTCTCTTCTCTTTCTTTTCTTTTCTTTTCTTTCTTTCTTTCTTTTTTTTTTTTTGAGACTAGCTTTTTGCTCTCTTTTTGATAGTTCAGGTTAGTTGGTGCTTGCTCACTTGCCAGGTCCCAGACACTAAAGGCACAGAGAATTAAAAAGACTGAAACCCTGTTCTCTGTTCTGTGGGGTTAGTTTCGTAGAACTGATTATAGGGACATGCAGTGGTGGTATTAGATGCAAGAGCAAAAACCTCCTGTCTAAAGGAAGCACAAGCTTGCCTAGGAACAGGGTGCCCAAACCCAGCCAGGCCTCACAGCCTTCTATGCTAATGCACTGCGAAACTTCCACAGTGGTGGCTGCTGGCCTGACTTTTTCTATTTTCCATTCTTCTTTCTTGATACTTATCTATAAGGACTTTAAATATTCTTTATGGAGTTTAAATACTGTATTTTGTCTGTTACTGATAGGTGTTTTCTCCCCCCCCCCCAGTGATGCAGATGCAGGACAGATTAGACCAGATAAAAAGCAGATATAAGCAGGTTTATTAGGAGGCAGCTCCTTGGCGGGTTCACTGATCTCGTAGGAGGCCAACGGAGCCATGCATCCAGGCTAAAGCAAGGGGCTTTTATAGAGCTTTGGCAAGGAGTGATGACATGTTAATTCCAGAGTTTCTCTTTGTAGGTGGGGGCATTTTCCTGGCCAGCAGGGTTGGTGGGGGTGGGTGGGATGAGGTGGGGGAGGAGGGCAGACAGGTTTCCCAGTTTGTGCAGGATCGAGCAGGGGTTCAAGCCTACCAGTTACCTCTACTGTTATTTTGCTAAATATTTAATGTATCTTTCTAACATTTCTTTTCTGTCCATTTCAACCTCACTGGAACACACCTGATTCTTATCTGTATTTTGGACATAGACCATTAGTGTTCATAAGTACCAAGAGCTTCAAACTTAGGCTGGAATTTGAAGCAGCAGTGTTTAGCTCCCAGTGCAGAGCCCATCCTGAGGGTTTGGAAGGAGTATGAGGAGTCTGTGTGAGCTGTAAGTGTAGGGCCTGCCAATCCTTTCCATTCTTGCCAAAGCCTAATCTTTTCATCTTAGTGTGGACCACCCCACTGGTACTTGATTTTAGGAATTGGTGTGACTTAGAGGACCAAATTAGAAGATGTGACAGAGCTCGTGGCTGGCTCTTTCTTGAGTAGAATCGCCATGTCAAGAGGAAACCCAGGACACACAGAGAAGCCTGAGCAGTCTTCCCACTTGCAGTCTTCCCCGCAGTAGTAGCATGCTTTACATCTTCCCCGCAGTAGTAGCATGCTTTACATCTTCCCCGCAGTAGTAGCATGCTTTCTAGCTTCTTCTGTATGGTTCAACATGATGCCTTTGGAACTTGTTCTTTTCTCTTCTAATTTAAGCTAGAGGTTAAGGTTTTGAACAGACACCTCTTTGTTTTATAGGTTGTTAAAACTACACATTTCATTTTAAATCCTTCTTTAGTGGCTGCTCAGAGTTGGGGTGCAGTTCGGTTTGCCTTTGCTGTACCATGGCCTGGATCAAGCCAGTATGTTGGGAAGATCATGAGATCTACCTCGTTTGTTCCTCATTTACCAGGAACCAGGGTTCATACCTGACATCCAGCGGTTTAAGAAGCACTGTTTTGTATCTGCAGCTCCTCTCCAACCCCAGTACTTTTGAGTAAGCTGGTAAAAATGTGGTTCTTATTAACCCACCATACTTGGGAGCAAGACATCACGTGCACTTTAAAATACATGTTCTCACTGATAGGCATTGTTTGGAGCACATCATGGTTATTATGTGGCATATTTATCCTGGAATGTCTTTCCTCATACTTTCCAGGCACCAGCTGCGACACTCACCACGACTCGGGGCCATGTGGTGTTTGGACACTCACTCCTTCCCATGAGCTTCCACTCTCTCAGCATCGTGTACTTATTTAGTTTGCTTGGCTTCTGTTCATTCTTCTGTCTATAAGCACCGGTGCTAGGAAGCAGAGACAGGTGGAGGGCTTGCTGGCCAGCCTGGTGAACCAAAATGGCAAGCTCCAGGTTCGATGAGAGACCCTGTCTCAAAAAATAAGATGGAGAAGAGCTGGAGAGATGGTTCAGCAGTTAAGAGCACTGACTGCTCTTCCAGAGATCCTGAGTTCAATTCCCAGCAACCACATGGTGGCTCACGACCATCAGTAATGGGATATGATGACTTCTTGGGTGTCTGAAGAGAGCAACAGTGTAATTATATACATAAAATAAATATATAAGTCTTAAAAAAAATAAGGTGAAGAAATGATTGAGAAAGAAATCCTGATGTCAACTTCTCTCCACACATGCGCTCATGTTCTAGTGTGCCTACACACACACACACACACACACACACACACACACACACCACAGAAAGAAAGAAAGAAAGAAAGAGAGAAGAAAAAAAAAGAAAACAAAACAAGCTATGTTTGTCCAGGTCAGCTTTTGTTTTAATTATCTACAGTATTGCTGTCCACTTTATTTATTTATTTATTTATTTATTTATTTATTTATTTATTTATTGACAAGATCTCTCACTGGCCTGAAGCTGCTGATTAGGGTCAGCTGATGGCTGTTGAGTCCCAGGGAACCTCTTCTCTCTGTGTCCCCAGGGCTGGGATTACAAGAATGCATTAGTAACTTTGATATCAGGCAGGATGATAAAACACCATGACAAACCAGCTTCTGTAAGGAGGGATCTTGGTTTGTGATTCCGTGGTGATGGGGAGGCAGTGCAGCAGGAGCTGAAGCTGAGAGCTCACAGCTCAACGATGACCATGAATCAGAGACAGACAACTAGGAGCACATGAAGCCTTTACTTCTCAAAACCTGTCCCAGTAGCTTGCTTCCTCCAGTAAGGCTAGGCCTCCTGAACCTCCACAGACAGCACCGCCAACTGGAGAGCAAGTCTTCAAATATCTGAGCCTGTGGGGAAATCCTTATTCAAACCATTACAAAGCACATACCGTCATGCTCCGCTCTTTATGTGGGTTCTAGGAATTGAACTCAAGAGTCTCCACACTTGCATGGCAAACAGTTTGCTGACAGAGGTACTCCCCAGCCTCCACTGGGTCTCCTTGAATTTCATTTTCCCCATGGTGAAATGGAAGATAACATCGTTCCTGCACAGTTGTCATGACAATTAGAGATAATATATAGAAAACGTCTGGTACTTCAGTAAAGCAGCCCGGCACATGCTAGAATTATTATTGTAATGTTCAGTACCAGCAGCTTATTTGCATATCTGAATATACCAATTGTGGTTCTTCATTCACTGGAAAATAGTCAGTATCTGACAGGTATATTTAAGCTTTACTTACTCATTTAGACCTGTGCACATTGAGTAATGGGGGAAACGAGCTCCTCACACTTAACTCCGGAAAGAAATGAGGCTGGGTAGATGTCGTGGGGACTGAGGACTCAGTAGAGAGGGAAAAAATAGGAAGTTTTTCATGTCTGGGTGGAAATTTATTCTCATTCTCGTGTGTAGGAAAAATCCAGTAACTCGCCTATACCAGCCACCAAGAGAACTGGGCTGGGTTTACAGATGAAATAAACATTTTAAAACAATAGTTTGTATTTTTTCCCCCGTTTTGAATGATGCAGCTGAAGCCAAAAACTCAATTGCTTATTGACGCAAAAAGTAAGGGACTGTAGAGAGTTGATCTGGGTAACTCGGTTAAAGCCCTTCTGGAAATAACCTCATAGACACGCCCAGATGTGTGCCTCCATGATTATTCTACATATAGTTAAGGTGAAAGTGAAGGCTAACCATTATGGTCGTTAGAACAAAAATGGCCCTTGTAGGGTCATATGTTTAAGTCCTTGCTCCCCAGATAGCAGAACTCTTTGGGAAGGATTAGGAAGAATGATCTTGATGGAGGAAGTGTGTCACTGGAACAAAGATTTGCGGTTTCAAAAGCCCACAACATTCCCAGGCTCTCTGACTGCCTCATGCTTTGTGGATCAGATGTAAGCTGTCAGCTGCTGCTCCAGCACGATGCCTACCTGCCTGCCCCTGCCCCTGTGCTTCAACTTGATGCCTATGGACTCCAGGACTTTCTGGAATCATGACTTCCCCAAATTAAATGCTTTCTTTTATAAGTTTCTTTGGTTGTGGTGTGCCTTAACAGCAATAGAAAAGTAAAACAGCCCTTCCACCAGTAAACACAACCACAACGAAATTACTAACCTTGGAAAGCTTGCACACATATGTGCATGTGTGTGCAATGGTAGCGTTTTACAGAAGCATCTGTGTAAATTGCACAATAGGTCAGCATTGTTTTTTTTGTTTTGTTTTGTTTTTTGTTTTTTTTGTTTTTAAAGACTGATCTAGGAAGCAGTTGTAGGCTTGCAACTGTAGACTTCAGAGCTTCTCCTTAAGCTGAGTTCTGGCTGCAGTTTTGTTTGCTTGGTTGCTTGGTTTTGCTATTTTTGTTAGTTGGTTTGATTGGTAGGCAGTTTGGGCTTTCTTCTAGACGTGTATGTTATGGAAAGCCCACCAGACCCCAACAGAAGACTGAAATAACATCTTTCGAAATCTACGTGTGTTGCCAGCCTTTTCTGGAGAGGAGATGTAGCCATTTGGAACATCTTGGAGGTGGAGAATTGGAGAGGAGCCTTGTCATCTCCCGTGTCACACAGACTCCAGGTGTGCATCCTGTAGCCTGGAGGGAGGCTTGATCATAAAGCAGAATTCTTACTGCAATTTGTTTGTGTGGCTCTTGGGTCATGGCTGGCTAAGTCTGTGCTTTAGAGAAATAGCCAAGTAACTTTTGAATCTTGGTCTGAGGACATTTTTAGATCATTTTTCTTTGTTGCTTTGTGGACCTAGACTCTCATGCTCTTTCAGAACTCCGGCAGGAAATTTAGATTTAATCTCAAGAGTCAGTGTTTTGTCTGGTGTCTCTTCTAATGTAAGCCAGATGTTAGGATGGCTTTATTTGATTTGAACACTCATTGACTGCTCTGCTCTTCTTCGCTTTGTAATGGGAAACAGTCTAACTTCAGTGTTCATTAAACTCAGAAACTACAAGTTGTAATCTTGAGTATATACACGGAGAAGGGATATATTTAGGCTATTTACACAGATGACAAACCCTTAAACTGTTGCAGTATTTGAGGGAAAAGCATCTCCTCTGGGGGCTGGAGGTGGGGGAAGACACAGAAAAACAAACAGAGATAGAAAAACGAAGTGCTTGTTGTAAAAGTGCCCTTCCTGAGTGTTCTTGTTTTGAGCTGTATGGGTTCATTACCTGGATGGTCTGTGGTAGCTGAGAGAACGTGGTAGCACATTCTGAGTTCACACTGCCCGTGCTTCTCCCTTTAGATTGCAGCGTTTCACAGGTTTCCACAAATCGTCTGGGTAGCTCAGCGACTGTCCCAGGATCCAGTTTCTGCTTGTCAGGGGAGAGTAGCATATGGCCAGTGACTCTGACATAGTGCACCCAGCCATATCTACTTAGTGCTTAACCAACTATCTGAGTTTTTATTTCAGCTTAGTAGCAAGTTTATTTAAGAGATGAAAAACGCCCACTGTATAATGTGGGCACATTCTGTGAGTCTTTGTAGGTGGTTTATATATTGATTCTTTAGTGCCCTAGTGATCTGTTCTTCTTCTAAAAACAAAACAAAACAAAACAAAAAACCCATCATAAAGTATGCTCCCTTCAGATTTATGTGACTGCAGACCATTTTTGTTTATTTGTGTTACTGAAGAAATAAACACATACCTATGTCCTCAGGCACCACAGATTTTTGTGCTCATGTAATTATGACTAATTGTGACATGGTCAGAGACGTGCAGAGAGGGAGTAGTGCTTCTCCTGGGATGTAATAACTACTGGTCAAAGCAGCCAGGTGACAGGCATCATTCTGGCATGCATCCAGGCAACGAACGGCATGTATTCTGTGAACTTTTCCTGAGGAGACAAACAAATGCGCACTCATCCTAGACAGGGCACCAATGACAAATGAGTCTACCCAAGTTTTGTTTGGTGACCCAGTAAGGTTAATCGGGGTTCATCACAGGAGGAACATGGACAACCTATGGGCAGTTACATTATTGAAGGAAAAAAAAAAATCTCTTTTCCTCAGTGTCTTAGTTTGGTTTTATTACTGTGAAGAGACACCATGACCAAGGTAACTCTTATAAATGCAAACATTTAATTGGGGCTGGCTTACAGTTTCAGAGGTTTAGTCCATTATCATCCCAGTGGGAAGCATGGCAGCATGCAGGCTTACTTGGTGAGGGAGTAGCCAAGAATTCTACATTTCGATCCAAAGGCAGCCAGGAGGGAGGTCTCCTCCACACTGGGTGGAGCTTGAGCATAAAATGTCAAACTGCACCCCCACAGCGACACACTTCCTCCAACAAGGCCACACCTACTCCAACAAGGCCACACCTCCTAATAGTGCGACTTTCTATGAGCCAAGCATATCCAAACTCAGCAGATCTTAACTGTCTATAGATCAGGAAGGAAGGGGGTCTCATGAGTTTCTCCACAGTAACAGTTGTTAACTGCCTAGGCACCCTCTGGAAGGAGCAAGGTCTTGTGATTCCCCTCCTCTCTTCCATGGTGCAAACTTAATGTGTCCAGTCTTCTTCAGCTCTTATACAAGTAATTACAGCTGCTGAAAGTTCAAGAGGGTAATGACCGTGTTCTGCCCTAAGGACTGCATTCCACAACAGGGGTTTCATCAGTGTATTAGTAACTTGGATGGATGGCTGGTCTATTTGGCTTCCACAGGCCCTTGTAGCATTCAGCTCAGTATTCAGAACTGGCAGTATTTGTAGAACTTGACTATTTAATATGCGGTTTGAAGTTCTGTTGACGTCTCCTCTGCTGTGTACAAGTGAATGTGCCAGTGTTACATGTGGTGCACAGCTACAGTGTGTAGAATCAACAATCTCTGGGAAACAACATTTAACATCATTTATTGCTTTGACATTGAGATTTTCTTTGAAATTTGAAGTTTCTATCATGTGCTCTTTAGGAATGATAGGTATCTGATTTTTAAAAAGTCAAACAACCCATATCAGCTGGTCCTTTAAATGTGAACTATACCAATGACAACATTTACTGTGTTAATGATGCTAATGTCACTGTAGGCAGCAACGTAGTGTATCTAATAAAGATCTTTACTATTTCTATAAGTTTTACTTTGGTACAGTTTGTAATTAATTTCTCCCTGACTCCTGATGGTCATGCCTGGCTCTAAGCAGCCTTGTCCTTGGCCAGACTCTACACATCATTTATATGGCAGGATAGACATAACAAGGTCAAAAGAATGTACTGATGAGGAAAGTACATGCATGCTGCTCTTGAGAACAGTCTCAGCTAGAACAGCACATGGGAAAAGCACCAGCATTGTGGATTTGTGAAGTTCTGGTACTCTGCCCAGAAAAGAACATCTTACCTGGGGAGAGTTGCTCCGAGCTGGGCTTAGAGGATTTGTAGAACAAGGGGCAGGAACATGGGATAAAGGCAACACCAAGCCTCTGCATTCTCTCTTCTCATATGTGTTACGGACTTTAATCCTTATCCAGTGGGTGGTGGGAGGTCAGAGGTGAGAGCGGAAGTAACTGGGAGGTCAGAGGTGAGAGCGGAAGTAACAGCAAACAGGGAGAGCAGGATGTTGTAGATAGCGAGGACTGTGACGGTTCTGTTAGGTCAGACTTAGCCCAGAGACATTTGTGTAGTGAGGATGAAAAGTATATCAGACTTCTAAGAATTAGTAGGAAATCTGGTGTGTGTGTGTATGCACGTATGAGTGTATGAGGGTGTGTATGAGTGTGTGAGAGTGTGTGTGTGTAAGACTGTGTGTATAAGAGTGTGTGTGAGTGTGTGAGAGTGTGTGTAAGAGTATGTGTGAGTGTAAGTGTGTGTGTGTAAGAGTGTGTGTGAGAGTGTGTATGTGTGTGAGGGTGTGTATGAGTGTGTGAGAAAGTGTGTATGTGTGTGTTGTGTGTGTGTAAGGTTGATCTAAAGAGGACCCTAAAGAGGTTGTAGGAAACTTTGTTCCCCTCAATGTGGCATACCTTGCTCCCTCTCTTGGTGGCTTTATCCCGTGTGACATGTTGGTCAGGCAACTCAGTGGGCTGATATTCATATCTGGCATACTTTCTCTAGTGTGAAAAGGCCACAGGACTCCAGCAGGTCGTATTTCTGATGAATGCTCTTCCAAGGTGATGGTCTGAGTCCTTGAACCAAGATTGCTTTGATCAGCTTGGCCATCTTCAACACTGCAGATTTCAAAGCTATCTGTCTTTGGCAACAGCAGGTCATGCCTCACAGGGCTGAGGTAGTTATAGTTGTCTCAGGGTGTGTTGTGGTTTGGGGGTCTTATTTAAACTTAAAGTATTCAGAAGATTCTTATGGTTTCATTGGGAACCATTCCCCACAGGATCATGTGTTCGAATACCTGGTTTTCAGCAGGTGGTGCTGTTTTGAGAGTTGTGGAATCTGTGATGTAGGTCCTGACTGGCAGAGGTATGTCAGTAAGGGAGGTCTTGGAGGTTTTTAGTGGGCCTGCTTCTGGTCTCACTTTCTTCTTCCTGTTTGTCACCATGATGTGGCCTTGCACTTCCACCCACATGAACTGAGCTGCTCCTTCTGGCATGTTCTTTCCACCATAATGGTCTGACATCCCATGAAACTGTGAGCCAAATTATACTCCCCTCTGTCTTTTATACACATTTAATTTCCGAGATTATAATACAATATCTCTTTCTTCCCTGTCCGCTTTCCAGACTATCACATACATCTCTCCCAGCTCTCTTTCAGAGTTTCTGTTCTTCCCTTTATTTATTCTTCTCTCATATATTACATCCTGACTACAGTTCCCTTCCTCTCCTCCCTCCAGTCTCTTTTCCTCACCCTCTCCCCACCCCTACCCCCGTACTCCAGATTCATCTCCCTTCACCTGCCCTCAGAAAAGAGCAAAACTTCCGGGGACATAAACCAAACACAGCATAACGAGCTACAATGAGACCAGCCATCTGTTCTCAGGTCAAGTCTGGAGGAGGCAATCTAGTAGGAGAAAAAATGTCCAAAAGGCAGGCAAAAGAGTCAGAGAAGCAGGGCGTGATGGTGCACGCCTTTAATCCCAGCACTCGGGAGGCAGAGGCAGGCAGATTTCTGAGTTGGAGGCCAGCCTGGTCTACAAAGTGAGTTCCAGGAGCCAGGGCTACACAGAGAAACCCTGTCTCAAAAAAACCAAAAACCAAACCAAACCAACCAAACAAACAAAGAATCAGAGAGCCCCCACTGCCACTGTTAGGAATCCCATAAGAACACCTAGCTCCATGATCAGAATGTCTATGCAGAGGATCCAGGTCAGACCCATACAGGCTCCATGATCTCCGCGAGCCCACTTGAGTCCTGGTCAGTTGATTCTGTGGGCCTTGTTCTTGTGGTGTCCTTGATCCCTCTGGCTCCTCTGATCTTTCCCTACCCTCAGGACTCCCTGAGCTCAACCCAATGTTTGGCTGTGGGGCTCTGTATCTGCTCCCATCCGTTGCTGGATGAAGCCTCTCTGGTCTCTCTGATGATGATTATGTTAGACTCTGGTCGCAGCACATCAGGCAGACATGACAAACTGTAGGTCGGAGGTTTGGTGGCTGGGTTGGTGTCCCAGTTCCTCCACTTGAGGCCTTGACAGGATACAGAGGATGGCTGGCTCAGGCTCCTTGTCTCCCATCACTAGGGGTCCTCACTGGTGTAGACTTTATAGAGTTTCTCTTGCACTATTCTACCTTGCTCCCAAAATGCCTCTTCTGGGTATATGCCCAGGAGTGAATAGTTCAGGTAGAACTATTTGCAGTTTTCTGAGGAACCTCCAAATTGATTTCCAGAGTGGTTGTACCAGTTTGCAATCCCACCAGCAATGGAGGAGTGTTCCTCTTTCTCCATATCCTCACCAGCATGTACTGTAACTTGAATTTTTGATCTTAGCCATTCTGATTGGTGTGAGGTGGAATCTCAGGGTCGTTTTGATTTGCATTTCCCTGAGGATTAAGGATGTTTAACATTTCTTTAAGTGCTTCTCAGCCATTAGAGATTCCTCTGTTGAGAATTCCCCATTTATGCTCTGTACCCCATTTTAAAATTGGGTTATTTGTTTTTTTGGAGTCTAGCTTCTTGAGTTCTTTGTATATTTTGTCTGTTAGTCCTCTGTTGGCTGTGGGGTTAGTGAAGATCTTTTCCCAGTCTGTAGGCTGCTGTTTTGTGCTTCTGACAGTGTCCTTTGAGCATCACTGGTTCCTACTCCTCACCTTCACAGCAGTTTGCAGGACATCTCAGCTTCCAACAGCTGCCATCCAACCCAGAATGAAACAGCTTCTCTCCTAGTCTCAACCTGGCTATCCGCAGCTCCTGGGAGTGTGCTCCCCGCCAGGCAGACTGTCCTGTCAGCTTCTGTGCTGTCTGCTTGACTACCCCCCCCCCCCAATAGATGTAGGGGAAGTTCTACTGTGTACCTCCTACAGAGCTGTGAAAAAGGTAAATAATATCTTAGCATCACCATGAAGACAAGTTTTAGCTTCAAGGACTCAGTGGAGGGCACTTAGGGACTGCAAAGGTTCAGGGATCACTTTGTCAGAAACGTTGGGTAGAAGGTTGCTATGTTTTTTCTAACATGGCTTTTCTTGTTTCTGGTTCATGACCTTTTGGGTTTAGTCATGTGTTTTATATAAGGAAGGTCTAAGGTAAACATTGCCCTGTAGTTGTTGTTGAGAGTTGGTTCAGTCTCTAAGCTTTAACCTATGATAAAGTGGCAGCTTTTAACAATCATGATGCTTGCCTTCCATGCCCAGAGTCAGCCATGCTTCATTTCTGCTTCCCATAACAATTTCATCCCTCCCATTCAGACCTCTTAGATGGTCATTTTTCTCTGGTGTAAATCAAATTTCGTTCTCAGTGTTCATGGAGGGCAAAATGGATTTCCATCAAGTAACTGACATGAAATTCTGCTGTGGCTCCTTCCTTTTCTTCTGTTTTTATTTGGCAAGCCAAGTTTTGATAAATGCTTTATATTGCCAGAGGCTAGGCATATTAAATTTATAAACCAAATGGTTTCACCTGAAAACAATACTCCACTAGGAAGAGCTTCAACAGCAGTTCTCACAGGTAGTGTGCTGGTGGCTTAGGTGCCTCGGCCTGAGTGACATGGGCTGCTGCCACCTTCTTTTTAATACTCCTTATGCTATTTTATTTATTAGTGTGTGTGATATGTATGATATGTGAGTGTACGTGTGTGTGTGTGTATATACGTGTGTGATATGTATGATATGTGAGTGTATGTGTGTATGTATATACGTGTGTGATATGTATGATATGTGAGTGTATGTGTGTATGTATATACGTGTGTGATATGTATATGTGAGTGTATGTGTGTGAGTGTGTATATACATGTGTGATATGTATGACATGTGAGTGTATGTGTGTGAGTGTGTATATACGTGTGTGATATGTATGATATGTGAGTGCAGGTGTGTGAGTGTGTATATACGTGTGTGATATGTATGATATGTGAGTGCAGGTGTGTGTATGTGCATGTGTGTGCATGTGTGATATGCATAATATGTGTGAGGGCGGGTGTGGGTATACCATGACGCCATACCTGTGGAGATCAGAGGACAGCTTTGGGAATCACATCTCTCCTTCTATGGTGGTCTCCAGGGATTAAACTCAAACCCTCAGACCGTCAGGCTTGTGCAGCAAGTGCTTTTTACCTAATGAGCCATCTCACCAGCTTCGTTTCCTTCTTAGATAGCAGAAGGTGACCAGGGATCTTCAGTCCCAGTTGTCTCAGAAGAAACCATTTAGGTAGAATGTGTGGATCCAGAGAGTTCCTTTGCTCAACATTGAGATCATAGCTCATTCCTTCTCAGCGAATCAGAGGCATCTTTGTTCTTCTGGGAGTTAATGTAAGCCAGAAGAGTCTGGGTGTGTGGAAGGCGGGTAGTTATCAAGAGAGGAGGTGGTTAGAATAGGGAATGGTGGTGGGAGGGATCTGAAAGGGAGCAGTGGTGTAGGTGCTCACGGAATGGCGCTCCTTCTCACGTCACACTTCTGTTTATCTATGGATGGAGAGTAACAATACCCGGTCCCCATTGCCACCACTAATCAGTCACAGCTGCTACTAGTGACAAATGTAGCAAGCACTAACTACACTGTAAGTGAATTGCTACACTCCATAGCCACTGTTTTATTAACCCCACCCCCCTGACCAGATACACGTGGGTTCATTTCATTCACTAGGGCCTTGTATGCCTTTATTGTGTCAGTTAAGTGTGTGCTGGGCTCTAAGGTTTAGTTGCTCAGCCACACATAGTCTAGATGGGTGTTTGGAAGCAAAAAAGTTTAGTATAATAATTAAAGGAATAATCTCACTAAAATGCGTAACTATACACTGTGTGTGTTCCTGTATATAACTTTTGGTTTTGTTTGTTTGTTTTTTAGATAGGGTCTCATTGTGCAGCCCTGACTGGCCTGGAACTCACTCTGTAGACCAAGCTGGCCTTGAATTTACAGAGACCCACCTGTCTCTGCCTCTTAGGAACTGGGATTATTAAAGGCATGCTCTACCACACCTGACTCATGTATATATCTATAGCTTTTATGGAGCACTTACTAGGACCCAGGCCTTGAGCTCATGTTAGGGAAACTGCTGTAATCCCAGTGTTTCAGTGAGGAGCAAGCATAAGTCTTAGGGAATAACACGAAAAGTAGACAGACTGCAGAGATGGGGCCGTATCTGCTGCACTACATGTAGGGTCACTGAGAACACGTGGGGAGTGTCAGGGAGAGACCACTCCTTTCTGAGCCTGTCTTCTGCCTTTAGAGAACACTCAGGACCGGGTGTCTTACTGAACTGGATCTCAGCTGAGAAATGACCAAGATGGGACATGTGACAAAAACCAGACATTTCTCTTTCTTTAAAAAATGATAATTAATTAATTAACTAATTAATTCGTGTGTGCACATGTGGCGGTCAAAGGACAGCTTGCAAGAGTTGGTTCTTTATTTCTACCGTTTGGGTTCCAGTGTTGAACTCAGGTTGTCAGGCCTAGCAGTAAGCACCTTTACCCCCTGGGCTATTTTGGGGGTCCTGGGTATTTATTTCTTATAGTTTTGGAGACTGTGAAGCCTAACGGTGAGGGGATGCATCATCTCATGATTAAAACATTATACACACACATATGTGCATATGTATATAAAATGTACATCTTCAGTCTTTCACGGGCACTATGTCTCACATGAAAAGGGAGCCCTTAGGACTCCCTTGCCTCCATAACTGCCTTCACTCCTGTGTTGGGATTGAGCTGGTAACACACACTTTGCGGGACACACTGAACCTGTAACAGTCACTAGATTCCCACTGTGTCATCCCAAGTGTCTACAGCAGTGTGCTGTGGGATCTCACCAGGCTACTGAGAACTGTTATCCTGATGCGTGAGTCAATGGCTAGTCTCTCTTCTCCAATATTTACAAGTTGGGAGTACAGAGGAAGGTAGGGGTGTGATTTCTGTGTTAAAAGGAAAGAGCATTCTCGTAAAATATGTGCTTTAAATGACCCAAAGCTGGCTTTTAAATGACAACAAATGGAAGGCATTCCTTCCAAGGACACATTTCCTATAGCTTCTCCATTGGATGGAGCCCAGGTTTCCCAGCCCTCAAAACAAGGAAGGCGTTTTCAGGAGGAAGTTTGGGGGGGAGACAGCAGGGCAGGAAGAGGAAGCTTTTATAGATAACGGCAACTTTTTAATGAGCTTTCTTTAGCCTATGACACCTCCCTGCCACCTTGACACATGGTAGCTTCATCATCTGTGCAGAAGGACGCTGGCCATCTGAGTTTGACATCAGAGTTCCATCTCTGGTTCAGTGGTGTCCTGGTTCTTCAGTCCCAGTCATGTGAAGTCACTGGCAAGGGTGGGGGGAAGGGCATCACTGCTTCAAAACTGGTGTCACTGCCAAGACAGTCTACATGGTCAACACACGGTCTTTTAATGTAATCTGAGAGTGGATGGGAAGGGACATGTATCTCAAAGTCATGTTTTTTAAGAATGAGAATTTCTTAGACCTTGAAGGTAACTCAGAAATCATATGGTCTAATTCTCTCCTTTCACATTTCTATTCTTTGAAGCTTGCTAAAGCAATACGCTTGACTCACGTGACATCTATTACAGCCACCACATTCCTTTTGCATGATGCCTGCACACGCATCAAAATACAATCTGCCCTTCATAATCATCATGCTTCCGTAATTGCCTGTGGTTGCCTATGGTTCCCCATAGCCCCACGGCATAGCTTGACACTGTCCACTCGGAGTCCCTGCTGAAGTGCTGTCACATGGCTGGATGCTCAGTTGCAGGCTGGTGGAGCTGGGCATGGAACAGGCAGGCGAGTTGGCTGTTAGCCAGGGGCTTGACTGAACTTAGAGTCTTAGCTAAAATACTCCTTAGGTTCTTCCACCGCCTCCCCCCCCCCCCCCCAGGGTCTGCTCTTCTGTGTTGTTGGCCATTTCTGTCTTTCTGTTTCAGGACAGGTTTATATTTCACTCCTGCCCTTTCAGCCTTAGGCTTAAGCTCTTACCTCGAAGGTCCCTGATGCTCAGGACACAGAAAGAGGCAGGGAGGAGAGCATCTAATCACTTAGCTTAGAGGCTCAAACCACGTGATTTCTGGGATCCTAATACTACTCTTGGGTGAGAGGTCCTTTCAGGATCATGTGACTAGCACACCCTGCCTGCGGCTGTGCCAGCTGCAGACTGGGACAGTGCCGAAATGCTTGGGTAATATAGCACTATTAATATATATGTGATATTTATATAATACAGTAATGAAACAATGCTATATATTACCCCCCTCATGGGGCTCCTATTGAAGCAAAGATTACTGAAGATAGCTATCACTTATTATCTACTCCATGCAAAGTATTCTATATCTGTCATTTTAGTTTGTTTTTCAAAACAGCTGTGTAAGATAGGTATACTATATATAATTAAATTAATAGGGCCTACAAGATGGATCAGTAGGTAACAGTGCTTGCTACCAGGCGCAAGCACCTAAGTTTGATTTGTGGGGAACCCACATGGAAAAAGGTGACTCTTGGAAAGCTGTCCTCTGACCTCTATGTGTATACTGTGGCATGCCTTCCCCTACCCCAGAATAAATAAATGTAGTAAAAATTAAAAACGAAGAAAGGAAGAATGCACTGCAGATTTCTGAAATGATACAGCTAGAAGCGGTGTAGTTGGGAGGCGTCCACCCACACACTTCTCAGGTCCTCTTCCCCTCTGCACAGACAGCACGTGTGAAGCCATTTTGCTTTGAAGATACAGCACGAGTTGCTGTCTCCCAGTCTCCTTTCACATTTAGACCTGGGAAACTCACCAGCTGTCAGAGAATTTTCTCCAGGACAGGCTTCCAGATTTAACTTAACTGTTTGATGCCGACGATGGCTACCTCAGGACTTGCATGTGCTAAGCAAGTGCTCCACCACTGAGTTCTACCCTGGGCTTCTCCAGCATGATTTTAAGATGTCAGAAATTAAAAGTCAATTGTTTAACACCGAAACACCAAACAAACGGAAACACACTTCCCAGAAGCCTTATCCTTGCCGTGCTCTGGCACGCTTGTGTCCCTGTGCGACTGTCCCTCCCTCATCCCCAGGATGGGGAGGTGGCCTGCCTGTCTGGCCAGGATCTCCAGCACCACCCTGAGAGCCACTCCACCCCTAAGTCTGTTGACTTCTGGGGAAGACAGGTCCCTTAATCAGCAGCATTCAGCGTCTGCCCTCTAGTTAGTTGGGCCACATAAGGTCACACCCTGCCGTTCAGTATGTAGCTGCATTGGCACTGTAAGCAGTAGACAGGGCTGGTCCTCTCCCCCACCCTTGAATATTTCTTTGTCCTGGGATGCAAGCCAGTTCCCAGGAGCTGTTACATGCTCAGTTGGTCCCTGAAGGACTGCACCCCACTGAAGTGCATCTTGTCATTGTGCCACCAGGAGTAGCTGGACAGTCACTCTCTGTGCTAAAAGTCAGGCTCCCTAAGTCACCTTAGGATGGCATCTAGCAGGAACTATGCAGAAATCCCTCAGGTCTTAGCATCATTGTGCTCAGTGATATATGCTTATCTTATGGATAGTGTGTGTGTGTGTGTGTGTGTGTGTGTGTGTGTGCGCGCGCGCGCGCACCCATGTGTCTGTGTGCATGTATATATGTATGTATGCATATGTGTCTCTTTGTGTGCATATGTGTATGTATGCATGTGTGTGTGTGTGTGTGTGTGTGTGTGTGTGTGTGTATAAGTGCATATATGTGTATGTTCATAGCAGGAGCTATGCAGAAATCCCTCAGGCCTTAGTATCAGGGCCCTCACTGATACATATATGGGATAGTGAGGGTGTGGGTTGGGTGGGGGCAGAGGACAACCTCGGGTGATGTTCCTTAGGAGTCAACCACTATTATCTTTTTCTTTTTTCTTTTCTTTTCTTTTCTTTTTTTTAGACATGGTTTCTCATGACTTGGGACTTGTCACATGTGCTAGGCTGGTGAGCTCGTGAGCTCCAGGGAGCTGCCTATCTTTATCTCCTTGAGATTATTAGCTCGTGCAAGTATGCCCAGCTTGCAAGGCAAGCACGTTACCAACCGAGCCCCCCAGCTCTGATGGGTACTTTAAGTGTTGACTTCATCCCAGGCTGTGTTGGCTACTTGGAGTCTCAGGATTGTGTTCCCTTCAGTCCTGGGATCATCTAGGGGCTGTGGTGTGTACAGAACTTCAAGTCTCACTTTTGGTTTCGTCTCGATCCTCTATTCTTCCATTCTCTTCTCTCTGCTTTAATTGTGCATAATATACTCCTTTAAAAAACAAGCCTGATATGGCTGTCTCCTTAAAGGCTCCACCAGAGACTGACAAATACAGAGGAGGATGCTCGCAGCCAACCATTGGACTGAGCTCGGGGGTCACTGACAGAAGAGTTGGAGAAGGGACTGAAGGAGTTGAGGGGGTTTGCAGCCCCAGTGGAGGGAACAACAGTGTCAACTGACTAGACCCCCCAGAGCTCCTGGGGACCGGACCACCAACCAAAGAGTACACATGGAGGGACCCATGACTCCAACCACAAATGTGGCAGAGGATGACCTTGTTGGATATCAGCAGGAGTGGGCCTGAGGGTATCTGCTCCCGAAGTGTAGGAGAATGCCAGGGCAGGAAGACAGGCGTGGGAGAGCACCCTCATAGAGGCAGGGTGAGGGGGAATAGGATAGGGGGCTTCCAAAAGGAGATCTGGAAAGGGGAAAACATTTGAAATGTAAATAAACAAACTATCCAATAAAAAGAAAAAAGAAAAAAAAAACCCAACAGACAACAAAAACAGTGTTAGGGCCTGTTTTCTCTCCTACCTGAGGCAGGTAATCTGACCTTGAGAGGTCCAGACTCCTCTTCCTGTAGGTACCACCAGGGGCACAGGACACAGTGACATGGTTTTAAGAGAAAAAGATTGCTTCTGTCTGCTAGTCTGCCTTCATACTTGGAGTTCAGTTTTTAAGAACAAATTGGAAAGCTGGGCATGGTTGCTTATGATGTAATCTCAGCCCACAGGAGGCTGAGGCAGGAGGATTGTTGTGAGCTCCTGTCCAGCCTGGTCTACACAGCGAGTTTCAGGGCAGCCTGGGCTACAGCTGCCTGTCACATAAAGGACAACCAAAGAGAACAGAAGGTTGGCCATGGTCATTTTTACCTCCTGTGCTTTCTTGGGGGAGATGCCCAAGCTGTCCTCCACACAGCTTAATCAATACATGAGGCTGTGTATGCCTTTTTCCTCCAAGAACTGTGCCTGCCCACCGGCACTATCTGTGATGCAGCCTCCAGCTTCTCCTTTGGTCTGTGGGACACAGGCTCTCCAGACCAGTCACCTGACAGGGAAGGAACCTGGCAAGGTTGCCTCTTTTGTGTGGACGATGCGTCTTTGTGCGATGCTCCCAAAGCCCTCACTCTCACCCTGGCTCTGTGGACCTTTAGCTCCCATGTAGAACCTGGCTTCTCACCTCACCTGTCCTATGAATGCAGGTTCAGCCAGTGACTAACCTCATTTTATGAGGGCTGGTTTTGTTGGGCCAAATATGGCTGATAGTAAAAACAGGGACAACTGACAGAAGGTCACAGGAGGGTTCTAGAAGTACGGTAGGAGAGAAGGAGTGGTGGTGGCATCTCTTGTACTGCTGTCCCCCTCTAATCTCGTTCTTCCAGACAGAAGCTGTGCCGTGTGGCTCTTAGTAACTGCAGGTTTGGCCAGCAAATCTCAGAGATACGGCTTCGAACCCTAGTCTAGCTTTCATAAAGCCTGCTGTGAAGTGTTACCAAACACCCTAGTTAGACTCGGGGATGTTTCTGTGCACCCATTTACCTCTCCCACATTTTCCTTTTTACTGCTTTGTGGAATGTGGCACAGAGGACAGCCATACTGGAATATGACAGGGGAGGATTTCACAGCGGTCAGGTAGGGAATAGGCATGCGAGACCAACACACTGCTAGCTTCTTAGCTGTCAACGACAGCGCTTCATAAGGTCATCTGGCAAATGTAGCATATAGCTTGTAGTTGGAGGTGAACTTGTGAAGCTGCAGGAAAGCAGGCTATAAAGTAAATGGAAACTGTTTGTTCTAACTAGGAGTTACCTGCAATGTGGTCTTTACTTACTGAGAATTATGCCGCTAGGCCACGCTGCTTGATTTCCTTCCTTGTGCTGTCAAGTAAGGCAGAGCCTTTTAGATCTACATGGCTGGAAGCACAGCCTCCCAGCATGCCCTCGGATGTTCAGGCCAACTGAGGATGCTTCGGCATCTCAGGTAGAAGCCACAATTGGGAAGATTCTTGTCTCACTTCAGAACTATTCTCTCAAGGAAACTGAAAAAAAAAATGCTCCCTGGTAAAATTCAGATTGGTATTCTCTTTCACACCCTCTCTTCAGGCTATTGTGCATGCACAGTGTCTATGACATCCATGGGTCTGTCTTGACATACTGAAGTGGCAACACACAGCATCATACAAAGATTCCCCATTTACACAAGAGGCAACCTTCCCAAGTTCCTTCTCTGACAGGTGACAGCCTCTGGTCAGGTGACGACTCCAGAAAGCCTATGTCCTAAAAACCGAAGGAGAAGCTGGAGGCTGCATCACAGATAGTGCCCATGGGCAGGCACAGTTCTGGGAGGAAAAAGGCATACAGCCTCATGTATTGTATAGACTTGACACACTGAAGTGGAAATGTGTTGCTGGTGCAAACACCTGAAGGCGTGTTTTCCCCAAGTGGACACAGGTGAAAGACTAAGGCAGACTTGTGAAGGAACGTTTGGCTGAAGCAGATACCGAAGAGAGAGGATGTTCTGCTAAAGCAAGCACGTGAAAGGACATGTGATGAAGGATTCTTTGCTAATAACACTCATGTATTGGTCTGCCTTACATCGCATAGTTGAGCTGCATTTGTCGGGACTCTGAGGACTCAGGATGATTAGATAAATGTGCTGAGGCAAGGCACATGGAGGACACGTGATGCTTGAAGGGTATAAATAGGACTCCACAGGGTGATGGAGATAGAGCTGGGCTTGCTGGTACAGCTAGCTGTGCAACACTTGTGGGTCTGGCGTCTTTGCTGATCTTTGCTTCTCTGAGAGAGGCACAGCTGAGAACTTCTCCTGGTGTCACTCTGGGTCCCTCCTGTTGACTGAGCCAAGGTTGAGGCCTGGCTGTCTCTGCTAGGTCGTGTCACCTCTGTTGCTAACCCCATGCTACCGAACTGGACTGCTGGTATATCTGTGAGGTGTTTGTGAGTGAATTGAGCTGTCTGCTAACCTGTGACCTGAACTGTCCGTGAAGTGTTTGTGAGTGAATCGAGCTGTCTGCTAACCTGTGACCTGAACTGTCCGTGANGTGTTTGTGAGTGAATCGAGCTGTCTGCTAACCTGTGACCTGAACTGTCCGTGAGGTGTTTGTGAGTGAATCGAGCTGTCTGCTAACCTGTGACCCGAACTGCTAATTTTGAGATACCACAGAAGGGAGTTGCCCCAAAGAACCTTTCGAAACAGGTTCACTTCCCCTATATCCTTTCTTTCCCACTACCTCTGGTAGGTGGTGGGCTACAAGGGATGTTAAAGCATTTAAGAACCACCATTAAAAATAGGATTTGAAAAAAAATTAAAATTACAACCCATAAGAAACTAAAAAGGGTTTGGTGAGATGGCCCAGAAGATAGAGATATTTTCTGTGTCAGCCTGATAGACTGAATGGGATCCCCAGAGCCCACGGCGGACAGAGAGGACCTGACTCTTGGCAGTTGTCCTCTGACCTCCGTGTGTGTTGTGCCACACACACCCCTGAAGATGATGATATACAAGGTCAGACATGCACTCAGGAGGCAGAATCTCTGTGAATTCTGGTCTATATAGTGAGTTTCAGGCCAGCCAAGGCTACCCAGTAAGATCCTGTCTCAATAACAACAACAACAAATATGAAAATAAACTTATAGCCGGGCATGGTGGCGCACGCCTTTAATCCCAGCACTCGGGAGGCAGAGGCAGGCGGATTTCTGAGTTTGAGGCCAGCCTGGTCTACAGAGTGAGTTCCAGGACAGCCAGGGCTACACAGAGAAACCCTGTCTCAAAAAATAAAAAAAATAAAAAAAGAAAATAAACTTATTATTTATGTTATTATTACAAAAATTAAAAAAAACTCATATAACTCACTTTATTTGGTATTTTTGGGGAGCACTTTCCATTAGTGGAGGTCACAGTGCATTTGTCTAATAACTATATCACAATGGAAGAAATCAAGGGAAATTCTTCACATATAAAAGTGGATTTTCCAGTACTTCCTAATTCCTATAGGCTCACTTATCGGTCAGAGTTGCAAACCTTTTTACCAAGAGAGATCTGCTCCTGGGGATTGAACCCAGGTCCTCAACCCTCTAAGTAAGTGTTCTAGAGTTGAGCTGTACCCTCAGCCTTGGAAATCTACCTTTAAAACCCTTTGTTTTGTATAGATGACCTTCTAGCCCTGAGGCAAGGCTACGGGTGTGAGGATGTGAGGTTATTTACTGCTTGGGAGGAAGTGTGCACTTAGCTTGTAATTCTCTGGAAGAGCACTCAGGACTAGGGCTGGTTCTTACTGATAATTCATACACTTAAAGGTATATTAACATGCCATTACTTTTCAGAAACACAGAAAAGTACACCCTGTCTTGATAAAGGAGTTCAAAATATCACAAGAGACCTGATTATGAGATTAAAACTTGGCAACCTGAACAGAGTTCTTTCAGAGGAAATAAAAAGCCAGTCAGTCAGGCTATTAACTTCAGCTGGGCCTGCCATGATGCTTATAAGGGTATGTCAGAGTCGAGGCCTGCACTGAGAGCCCATGTCCCAGACGCTTGAATGTCCTTGAGGCACCTGTAGTCTTTCTCTTTCAGCTCAGCTTCCCTTCAGGCATACACTATAAAACTCTATGAGTTCCCAGTTCAACAAAACAGGAACTGAGAGGCTCAGAGAGGCCCAGAGAGGCCCTCTGGCACTGCCTTAGCACCGGAAGCATTACTAATGTTCACTGGTGACAGTCTTAATGTTCAGTGTAAGGAAGCTATCTATTTAATTTTAGAGTACTGTATTAGTCAGGGTTCTCTAGAGGAACAGAACTTAGAGAAAAAATTAATCTCTCTTTCTCTCTCTCTCTTTCTCTCTCTCTCTATATATATACATATATACACACATCTATATATACACACATATGTGTATATACATGGGAAGTACACACATATATAATATATACACACAAAGATCCTTTACATATTCTAACAAATATCATATATATATAAACATATATATATATATGTGTGTGTGTGTGTATGTATGTATATATGCATATTTGCACTGGTATCAAGTCATGAGATCCAAGGCTTAAAGCTGAATTATTAGAATGGCTTACAGGTGGTGGTCCAGCTAATCTAACAGTAGCTGCTTGCGAATGGATGTTCCAAGAATCCAAAAGTTCTTCAGTCTACAAGGCTCAGCTGCTTTGATAGACACTGGAATCCAGAACAAGTGGGCTCTGATGCAGGTGAAAGAATGGACTTGCTAGCAAGGTGGGAGCAAGCTGGCAAAGAGCAAAAGCATTCTTCGTCCACGTCTTACGTGTCGGCTTCCAGCGGAAAGCGTGGCCCAGATTAGCTCTGGGTTAAAGGTTTTCCTCAGAGAGCCAGATCAGAAGTACATCTCCCCAGTTTAAATTAAGCAGGACTCCCTCACAGGCATGTCCTTTATTTTTAGCTTCTTGTAACTTTTAGATGTTCTTGACAACCAAGAACAGCTATCATAAGAACTGACAGGCATCTCGATAGGGCAAGCAGAAGAATTCTATTAATTCGTTTATTCTGTCTATGGACTCAGGCGCTCCCTCATATCAATAGCCATGTGCTACATTCCTAAATGAATGGATTTAACAAGATGGCAGAAGCAAGCTAGCTCACACTTGAACTGTGAGTGACAGGCTTTCTAGAGTACACCAAGTGCCTTTCAAGGAAGCTGAATCACATATATCACTATTTACACTGGCATCGAAGCATGGGACCCAGTGTTCAAACTCAGAGCTGGTGAATTAAAGAAGGCAGATGGATGCTTCAAGCGTAGATCTCACGACTCCCGGCTCAAAGTCCCCTGTCACCCATATGCCCTGGGAAGGAATGGAGGACAAGAATGATAGTGTGTAGTTATGTCCCCACTTCTCATCGAGAAATCCTCCAAAAGAGAACAGAAGAACCTTGCCAGAGAGTGGGGCATGCACAGGCACCTCCACTTGGTGCCTGAAAGCCGCTGATGGAATGCCAACTCCTTCAGGCTGGGAAGGGTGTCGGAGGCACACCTCAGTCACCTGCAGTTCAAGACTGCAAGGGGCTATCACTTGTCCTAAAGTGTCATCTGGGCCAGTTTAACACACACACACACACACACACACACACACACACACACACACACACACACGCGCGCGCGCGCGCGCGCGCGCACACACACTTGTATTTATCACACATTTATATATATTTTCTAAAGATTCATTTTATATGTGTAAGTGTTTTCCCTCCATGCATGTCTGTGCCATGTGTGTGTAGTACCAGTGGCAGCCAGAGGAGGGCATTGGATTCTCTGGCCCTGTAGTTACAGATGGTTCTTAATTACCATGTTGGTATAGGAACAGAATGGGGCCTTCTGAAAGACAACACATCTCCCTCCCTCCCTCCCTCCCTCTTCTCTTCTTTCATCATCATCATCATTATTATTATTATTTAGTTTAAGAAAGGGAAAGGCACTGCCGAGGACTGAAGTTGCCCAGAGAGCTTGGGAAGGTTTGAGGTCTGAGGCTCTGAGCCCAAAGAGTTCCTTACTGCTCATTTGCACAGCATTTGCTTTCTTTGACACTTGGTGATCTTGACCCCTCCTGACCCCCATCCTGCACATGCTCTGTTTTGCTGCGGGTAACCTGAGGTCAGAGGAACTCCCGTCTTTCTCTGTCATTGGTTTCTTACATATTTTGACCTTGGTGCCTCACGAACTCCCTTCTCTGCTGTGCCAATTTTAGTATGTTTCTTTTCCATTCAATAGTTTTGGGTTTTGTGTTCCATCTATAGCTTATGTTGCTAAACTGCTGTTGAGAACTCAGCGATCAATGGGAGTGACAGAACCACAGCATACAAAGAGCTGATTCCAACTGGGTCCTTCTGATGGAAGTTATTATTAGTGCATTAGTGAGTGTTCTCATGGCAACTTGACACAAGCTATAGTCATCTGAGAAAAGGGAACTTCAATTGAGAAAATGCTTCATGTAGGCAAGTCTGTAGGACATTTTCCTAACTACTGATTGACGGGGGGAGGGCCTAGCCCACTGTGGGTGGTGTCATCTGTAGGCTGGTGGTCCTGAGGTCTATAAGAAAGCAGGCTAACCATGTGAAGCTAGTCAGGAAGCAGCATCCCTTCATGGCCTCTGCATCAGCTCTGCCCCAGGTTCTTGCCCTATTTGAGTTCCTGTCTTGGCCTCGCTCAATGAATATGACTCAAGATGTGTAAAGCAAATAGAGCCTCTCCTCTCCAAGTTGCTTTTGGTCAGAGTATCAGTAACCTTAGCTATGACGCTTGGTAAAATGTAACAACCGTTAAATTCTAAGATATACAGTATTTACATTTGATTTCAAGTAAGAATCTGTATTTCCTTTTAAAACATTTATCCGTCAACAAATATGAAGAAATCCTACCTTCCCTGTGTAAGTCAGCAACAGAGTATGGATTGATCTGTGAACCCACACACACACCCTGTTACACACCCTGTTACACAGGTAAGTGCTCACTGGAAAGATAACTGTTCAGATAAGAATGTAAGAATAAGTCCAGGCAGATTTTAACGTATATTTTTTTTTTATTAAATATGTAAAAAGATCAACGCAAGTCAAGTTATTCACATATTCAGAGACAAAAAGCTATCCTACCATGCGACAATAGGTGGGTAATGTAAAATGGACGTGATGCATCTGAATAAGACCTCTTCATCTATTATGCCATTACTTATCGATATTTATAATTAACAATACATATGTTTACATTCCTTTCAGTTTACATTTAATATATAACAAAAGCTTTATGGTGTACTATTTAGTAAAAGTAATCTGAATGCATATTAAACCTTAACGGAATAATGGAAACACTCACCAGGAAAGGGAGGAAATCTTGGTTCCCTTCTGGAGTTTACTTCTCTCAGTTCAACAGGGTGTTTGCCTTTTGAACAAATTTTCCTGCTTCTCTACTTAGAATCTGAGCTTTCTCTTCATCATCCCCTGCTTCGGTCACTTCCAATCTGACAGTGGCAATGGAAGCACTTTCGGCCAACAGTGGGTGTGGGGAAACTGAGGGGAAAAAAATCAACTTCTTGAGAGGGAGGAGCAGGGACCCATGCTGGGATGCCTGTGGACCCAATGTGATGAGCTGGGGCTGGGCCGGGGCTTAGAGGACCGTGTGCCCTGAATGCAAGGTAAGAGAATGAATGGGTTCCGCCATCCGTGAGTGAGTGGTGGGTGCCCAGAGGCTGGGGGTGGAAATAGCTGTGAAGGATTCCCCAAAGCATCCATGGCGCCATCTGGGACATAGCACTTCACAAGATATTTAAGATGGGCACACGAACAGGAGGTGCAGCTTCTCTCTAAATGGATGAATGGTCTGTCCTGAGCCACTAGGAAGGAGAGTGGAGTCCACTAGCCAGGGAATATTTTTTCAGACATGTGGCCAGTAGGTCTCCAGCTTAGTAGTCCAGGGAGGTGGAGAGTTATAGAGTGCTTCCAGCAAGAGGCATTGGGAGAGGAAAGATCCTGACTCCCCGATACCCATTCACAGGAGTGTGGCCATGGATTCCCCAGCCCTGGGGATTATTAAGATGTCCTGGGCAGGTACAGGAACCACCCAGGTGTCTGTGAATAGCCGCTTATTGTACCTCTTTATAATAGCTATTTAAAACAAAACAAAACAAAACAAAACAAAACAAAACAAAGCAAGTGAATAAAAAAAAGCTCAGGAAAGCAACAAACCATGAAGCCCGATGAAGCTGCACGGAGCACAGCCACTACCGCAGCCAGGTGGGGGAGGACGTCACTGCGAGGGGCGTGGCTTGCCAGCCTCAGAGAAATGTGCTGCGCTACAGGGCTGAGTGAGCAGGAGAGAGAAGGAAGGAGAACCAAACGCCATGGAACATCTGTCCACTTCTGCACAGTGTGTTGTGATCATTTCAAAAACACAAGCCATCTTTTCCACGTGGACCTCAGTCCCATACAACGCTGCCGCGAAGGTTTAGTTTGGAAAGCTTTCTCTTGGTGCAAAGCGGCAACGCTAGAATTTAAGGTCAGTATCCCATCAATTAATAAAGAAATTTCAAAGCTTTATGATGCACAATTCAGAAATTTATTTTGAGATTTTTTTTTTTTAAAGTGGAAGGTGGGGTGGGCACATTTGTTTCTTGTTTCTCTGCACTTGCTGGCCATATGACCAGTGACAGCAAACCTAAAGCCAAAATCAAACAAAACAGAGGGGGTTAGGAAAGAATACCATCTGTCAATTGGGGAGGACGGGCGACCATCAGGAAGGACACTAAGAAAATGTGCAAATATTAGTTTAAAAACAAGGAATGCCTTCAATTCACTAATGCTTCCCGTTGATGAATTGCCATGGTCTAGCAAATGTCAGTGACAAGGAGGGCCCCTTGCTGCAGAGAGGGTGGGGTCCTTACTCCAGAAGGTAACGGAGTCATTGGCGTTTTTGTGTGTGGCCCCACTTCTCCCTCGAAATCATGCTATCAAATCAAGTCTTCGCTTCCAACCTGGGCAGCCAGCACCGACACGCTGCAGAAGGCTGGTGTGTAGGGCACGCACCCTCAAGTCCCCCTTTAGTATGGATTCCTTAACGTGAATTGGAAGACTTGGCTGAAGTTCTTACGAGGAGGCAGAGGGAAGAGGCAGGAAGCCTCGTGCCTTCTGAGTCCACCCTACCCCCTTTGAAACTGCAGATTGCCAATGACAACATCTTTCGGGGAGTGGACCCCCACCAAAGAAAGGACCCTGAGAAAGAAAATAACAGGAGAACCTGGGAGGGGGGGAGGAAGGGACACACGGAGCAAGGGCAAAGCTGAGATGGTATTGTCCGTGAGCGAATGTCTGAAAACTGTGTGGTTGTCTAATATGCTGCTGTATCAACACTGCTGGGCCCTGAAGTCATAGTTCTGAATCCATTTTTTTTCCCTTTAGTGTTGTGAGTAGAGGGAGAAACTGTTTTCCCCATGACACAAGCTACTGTCATATGGCTTTCATATCAAATATCTGTTTCCCTTTGTTCCAATTAATTATCTGACCAAATTTATGAGAGGAGGTTAGACTCGAAAACATCAAAGCACCACAAATGCGCGTGACATCTACTGACACTGGGTTGAAAAATGCCAATATAAATACCATATATCAAATTACCATTGTTTCACACCAGGATAAAAAGGGGTGGTGGTGGTGGTGGTGGTGGTGATGGTGGTGGTGTTGGGGTGGGACATAGTTATGAGGGAGGAGTAGAACCAGTCTCAAGCAGCCAGGTGGTGACGTTGAAGGTATGTGACCCTATGACCTGGCAGGGAGCTGACCAGAATGGCCATCTGCTAACGTATCTTGGCAGAGGAAGTGGGAGCCAAGAGCAATGGCTGGCGGATGCAAGATCACTGTCAATGGGAATAGGTTGGGAACGGCTGGTTTCTACTACGCTCCAGGCCACACACGCGTTCCAATTCTCCGGAAGCAAAGTCCCCACACACGATGGAAGCGTCAAGAGCTGATGAGATGGTTCAGTACTCTTCCTGCTGCTGGGGCTGCTGGTCATGGGCTTGCTCCTCTGCTTCCGGCTCTTCCGTTTGGCCCTCCTGTGGGATACGGGAGGAGTTTTTAGCTAACTTGGTTTACTTTCAGGCCCTGTGTGTGTGTGTGTGTGGGGGGGTGTCAGGCCTAATCAGCATGAGTCACCCAAACACCAGGTTCCGTCTGAGTACGAAGTACGCCAGCCTCAGACACGACTCAACACACAAATGCTTCCCAGCTTCCTGGTGTCATCCCCAGACACAGGGACACCTTCACATCCCAGTGCCACCCAGAGGAGGACCGCTCTGCAAAGCACAAGCACCGGGTGTTATGAACTCATCTCTTCTTCCAACTGTTTCCCCAGGAAATCTTCATAAAGCAAACTGTGTACTTTGCCCTCCTCAGTGAGAGTCGATATGATAAGCCAGACACAGCCACTCCACAGCCTAGTAACCACAGAGAAGCCTCAAACAGCACCCCAGGCCTCTGCAGATGTATGGGAGGCTTGTCCCTCCCCCAACAGCCCATCATGCACTGCTTGTGACCTATTTCCTGTTCCCACTGTTGCTGTCAGTCATCATGCCTGGGTAGTGGTTCTGTGAAGGGGATGCTTTCTGCCACCCAACACCGATATGAGGCAGACTGAAGACACCAGAGATGCAACTTGCTAGTTTCTGAGGGGAAGGGAAGGGGTGAGAACACATTTCCCAGGCTGCTGTAGGCAAAGAGGTCCCTTCAGCACTGAGTTAGAAGCTCTGGCTCCAGGACCTTGCCACCCATCTTTAGGGCATGTAGGGCCCTATCTGCTCACTTTCTGCTCCTGACTGGGGAGCAGAGAGGGTCAGTTTTCCTTCCCTTGGCTCCACCTGTCCTATTTAGTCAGTGAAGCAGATCACAGGCATTGTCTCAGCCTTGGCTTTTGTCACAAAGAATAATTAGTTCTTTACCACCCAAGCAGAAAGGGTGAGACAAACTGAGAATAGCCAACTGCCCCTCAGGAATGGCACAGAACTTCAAGATGCAGTCTTGCGTGCATGCTGTTGTCACACTTGGACGTGTGGCATACTGACTCCGGGTCTGCCAAGCCTGCCCTCTTCCTACCTGGCCATTTCCTGTGGGCCAAGGCAAGCCTGTTAAGATCCAACTCAGACAGGACTTCACCCTTTCCCTGTGTGCTACATCTTCCTTCTGCTTTCTGCATCGGTTGAGACTCACCTGGAGCCTGTGGTATGTGGGAACGCATGCTCACAAGGTTTGATCTCCAGCATCACAAACCCAAAACCAAACCCAACCAACTCTCTCAACTCCCCTAAGGAAACTCACTTGGAATCTCGATGTCTGGAGCCCCTTTCTATTGGAGCCTGAGGTTCTTGAGACAGGTAGCCTTGTCCAACTGAATTGCATCTCATTCACTAGTGTTCCACATATGCCATGCCAAGTGGAAGAACGCAGATTCCAGAACGGATGACCAAGACAAGACTACCAGCCAGGGCTATACGGTGTCTCCTCAGAGACCATGTAATGTTAAGGTTATGTGCACTGACTGTGGAGTTCTCTGCCAAGCTCCGAAATCTGTGACCTGTGAGGCTCTGGGCTTACCCTACAACTGCTCTACTCATGTAGCAAGTTTAGAGTGTGTTTCACCGATCAATTCAACACTGCATTCATTTCATCTAACAGAGGAACAGGTAAGTTAAAAACTAGTAACTTGCCCAGCTTCATGTTTTTTCATAGTCAGCATGGTAAACGTGAGCTGTGATTGTAATTTCTTGGTGTGAGAATACTTTGGAATATATTTCAAATGTGCAAACAATTAATAGACAGTTACCCTTTCTACAGCAGCCAAAAGTGCAGAGTGACATCAAACTGAGGACCTGAGACTGATTCTAGCATTGCCCTTTACTCTTGGTCGATGGCCACATGATTTGGTAATTGTGAGTCCTGACTATGCCTATGACCATACCACTGCCACCTCCTAGAACTGTCCCATCTTTGGCAGGTATGGGCAGATATCCTGCTCTGATTCTCACTCACACGCCAGGCCCCAGGGCTTTGCTGTGGCTGCCCTTTGGGCAGCATCTCCTGGCAGGTGCTTCGCCCGCTGTTTGACATATGGGGTAGTAGCCTTCTCAGCTTAAGGAGTCAGAGCCTTGACCAACAGTGGCAAACAGGGCCGTGTGGGAGGTCACAGGGCAGCAGGTGCTGGTCTCAGTCAGAGCAGGAGTCCTCTGCTGTAGAGGGATGTGGGAGGGTCCAGGGTTCATTCCCCACATGAAAAGATACTTCTGGAAGCCTCTCTCCCTAACCCTGCTTCTGTATTAATGGCTCCTGTTTCTCTGGCTAAGCTTCTGTCTTTCTTTCTTGCTTCTGTGTGTATTGTGCTGGTAACTACGATCCAGCCATGCTCTAGCCATTCCTCCCACCCCACCACGATGGGGATGCTAACTTACTCATCCTAAGCCCCCAGTCTGCCATGCTGTCTTTCATACTCTGCCCTCAGCTGCTTGAAGCATACTTTTCTAACATAGTTGTTCTTACGTGTGGCCTCAGACATGGGCTGTGCTTTGCGTTTTACAGAGAATCTCATCACTTCTGGGAGTTTACTGTGGGATAACAGTTTTAATCCAGGCCTGAGAGCAGGAGGACCAGACTCCATTAAGCACAGAGTCAGGAATAAGCTGCAGGTCCTTGTTCCTCACCACTGGACAAGGCCCCTCTATCCTCAGGTCCAGGTTGAGGAAGGAGGTGGCTCTGCAGTCTGTAGCTGGAGAAAGAAGTTCCCCCCACACACCAGGCTGAAGTGTTAGCCAGGGGAAACTGTTAGTGATGACACACGCCTTTGGAGGCTGCTGATCTCCAGGACAATACTGGTGTAAATAGCAAACGTGCCTGTGTAGCTGCTTTGCTAATGCTTAGAACACTCACAATGCCACTACAGGCTCCCCAGCGGTAGCCAGGTAAAACCTACACTGAACACGGGACTAGTATGCTGGTGTATCAGCAGATGAATACTAACATTTCTGTGGCAACCCCTGTACTTCTCTAAGTGTTTAGCCGTGAGCAATGTTACTCTACTTTTACTCTACCCATCAGAAAGAGAGGCAGGTTGGGAGAGAGTGTCAAAGGATGATCTTGGCCACGATGGATGAAAGATGAGGTCAGAGGTCACCAGAAGTTGATGTTCCTGATCCTTAAACGGGAGACACTTAGCCTTATGCCCCCGTTTGGTGCCACCCCCATCTTGGCTCTGTAACTGCTAATGTCCCAGTTCAACCTCCAACCCAAATGCCATCTTTATAACGATGTCTGCTGGGATCTCCAGGCAGTGTGTATCCCACACAAGTTATTTATGTCTCCGTTGTCACATTTATCACAATCTGCCACATTTTCCAGTCAGCTGAGTCCCTGGCTGTCTCCCTCCTTAGGTCTGTGAGTTCCTCTGAGGTAGTAGCTGGATCTCTCTCTGGATAAGGAGAATTTCAAGGCCAGTGGAGTGCACAGATGCCCCAGTGACAGAAACAGACTGTCTCAAAAGAGTTCTGAGGAGAAAGTCAGTCTTCAGTTCATTTTAACAGTAGCTTTCATGACAGTACCTCAGGAAATGAGCAACTATTTGTCAGCTGGCATACCTCTGCTAGCTGGCGTACCTCTGCAAGCTGGCGTACCTCTGCTAGCTGGTAGGCAGGCAGCCAGTGATTAAGCCAAGACACCTGTGGTCCAGGTTACATAAGGAGAAATATACTGAGGATAGTAAAGAGGCACAGTATTTCTGGCGGCCAGTTCTGGAAACTTCCACTAGGCTTCTACACTTCAAAGCTGAATAACCTGATCACTGCTCTACGCTGGAGTTTTAGATCTATACATCATATTCTGGGATTGCTTGACTCTAAGAGGCAGTGACCAGTAACCAGCAAAATGAAAACTAGAAGAGCCCCCAGTCGGTACTCCTCCTGGGAAGTCAAACCATGCTCAGGCAGCTTAGTGGAAGCGCACACATGCAGTCTAGCCTTTGATTCCTCAGCCCATCTTCCCCCTCTGGGAAAGCCAGACAGCCAGACACTTCTGCCGTCTCAGGTGCTTACACATCCTCACTCCAAGAGCCTTAAGCAAAATGGAGATGTTTCTTCCCGGACTCCGTACTCTTCAGACCCACACAGGAGCTCAGACCTACCCACCACCCAGGTGTGGGAATGGCCTGGACATAGGACACAACACTGGGACAAACAGAGTGAGACAAAAGGAGGATCTGAGGGTTGTGGGTGGGAGCGTGTAAGGACACCGAGGCCACTGAGCATGCATTTCCAGAGGGAAGCCCTAAAGGGTAGGCAGCCCCTTTCTTAGACCCGCCCCTTCTAGTGCTGGCTGTGCATCAGGGTGGCCGCTACGGAAGCAGGACCCATGCTCCTCAGAGATAAAGGCAGATGCTTGAAGACTCCAAGGTTTCTTGGATGACTCCTTGAGCCTTCAGCAGGGAAGCAGAACAGAGAGTGAGCCAGTGTGCACACACATGCTTGTGCACAGCATGGCACACACCCATCCAGCATGGTGTCTGTACACACATCTTCCCTTTCTTACTGTAGAAATGAGGCCTAGAAACCTTGGTCTTGGGTCTTGTCACACAGGCCACAAGAACTCCTGGTATACTGTGTATCAAATGCCTGATTCCCCATGGGAATCTCATGTAGCCAGATATCTCATGGGAATTTTCCAGACACAGAGTTACAATGTAATGTATCCTGAACTGGAAACACTAAGCCAGGGACTGCATGTGAAGACAGCTTCAGCAACACACACAGGTGAAGTCTATGTCCCTTCAATACTTGACTCCTCTAACTCTCTTTCTGGCTGTGGGATGGTTAAGTGGGTGTGCCCACGTCCACGTCTCTCTTCCTTAACACATTTCTCCTCGTTTGATGATAATCCAAGGGTTAAGGTGCTGCACAATGGTAGAGCCTGTTCCCAGCATGCACAAGACTGAGTTTAATCTTCAGTACCAACGCCCCCCACAAAAACAAAACAAAACAAACAAAAAACAGAGAAGGGAGAGAGAGGTCCGGATTCAGACTCTAGTTGCTTACAAAGTACCGAAGCTCTTTTTTATCTTTCTCTTTATCTAGAAAACAGGACAATATGTACTTGATAAGATTCTCAAGAGAAAGCATCTGCTAAAAGTACTACCCATAAATCACAAAGGCCCAGGCGTCAGTCTCAGACTCCAGGTATCTGATCCAGGGTCTAGGGAACCCATTTGGCCTTACTCACTGATGGTGCTTTATGCACTAGCATTCCTGGGCCATCTGCTCTGTAACCATGCCCACAGTACAAGAATTGTTCTGTGGGTCTAGTGGGTGGCAAGGTACACTAGTGTGTGGGGGACTGGAATAGTAGACTTCTAGGAAGGGCCTCCTCAAGCCACTCCCTGGAAGACAGTAAAGTTCCTGCCCCAGGCTCACCTGCCCATCCTCAGCCAGCAATTCAATGGTGTCACACAATTCACCAGGCCACATTCCAACACCGGGTCTCCTCCCTCTTGGGATCAGTTCTGGCTTTGAGGAAGGTTTCCTTCCTGCCACGAGGGCACTGCTGGAAAAATCTAAGCACGCATGTTGGACTTGCTCCTGCTAGCACCCGCCAGCACAGATGGCAGCCACACACACACAGCCTCATGTGGTGTGCTCATCTGATGTCATCTCAAGCAAGCTTTAGAGGCAGCCACCGCAACCGAGGTGTACCTCAGTACATCTATAGTGGTCCCAGGCACACTACAAACCAACCTCGATGCTGAGAGCCACATCTGATGAGATCATCATGGCCTCGGAACTTAACTGGGCAGAGTCCCAAGGTTTCGAAATCCACATTTTGAGCTTCTAGTAACCAAGAAAGAAGTTACCAGAAACAATTTAAGAGAAAAGAAAGCAACGGTGGGGAGTTCCCAAGCACGGCACGGTTCCCTGCAGCCGAGGGAAGTTCCCAAGCATGGGAAGTTCCCAAGCACAGGACAGTTCCTGTAGCCGATGGAAGTTTCAATGCTAGCATTTTAAGGCACACGTGGAACAAACATCTGCCTTTGGCTGGAATAAGAACATGAACTTTCTGGCAGCTCACTAACGCTCTGCAGAGACACTAGCACATGTGACTCTTCATAGTTCCCTCTGAGCACCCACAGGCCTCTGGGGCAAAATGCTAAATACTTCACCAGCTTTGACCTAGGGTAAGGAGATGCTGGCACCCAGCCCTGGCCTCTTGCCTCCCCCAGCCCAGCTCTGTAGAATGGGAAGCTTCAGTAGGTCTCTCACTTCTGCCTCGCTCAGGTCAGGCTCTCCCTCCTGCACACACAGACTGTATTGACTCAGCAGTGTTTCTGTACCCTGCCTGTCAACTCCTGGTCATAGTGTCCTTCCTGACCCTGTTGCCTGGTCTCCCCAGTCCTCCACACTCCTCTCTTCTTCCCACTTTCTCTTCCTCTTCCTTCCCCTCTCCTTTTTCCCTTTTGTTATTGTGTGTCTTTTTGAGACTGGGTCTCACTATGAAGCCCTGGCTGGCCTGGAACTTGCTATGTAGACCAGGCTGGCCTTGAACCCATAGAGATCTACCTGCCTCAGCCTCCCAGGTTCTAGGATTAAAGGCACATGACACCGAGCCCGGTTTCCATTTTTCAAAACAAAATAAAACAGGGTCTTATGTAGCCCAGGAGAGCCCTGGGTTAACTTTGTATTCTTGACACTCCTGCCTGTTCCACCCTGCCCAGCACAAAGCTACACCCTGGGTTTTGCCCTGTACACTTAATTAGTGGCAGGTCCTGCCTACAGAGAAGTCTGTATGTAATAAAATTAGACGGCTGTGGGGCACTCAGGAATGGGAAAAACTGTTTTCTCGCTTAACCATCCTCAGAAAACAGATCTTCATACACCTCTTACTGTCCCATTCGCTCAAGGTGAAGTGCTCTGGGTGTTTCAGTTCCAGTCTCTGCCTCTACCCAACGCCTCCCAAATTAACTGCACATCCCACAGGCGTGGCAGCATAGATCTTGGTGACAAGCATATTGATCTCTCTGGGACCATCAAGGCTGCCGGCTATGTTGTAACATCACCGAGACCCCAGGGAAATAGTTAAGATGCCCGGGTGTGCTGCACTTTGAACTCAGGAGCCGGGGGGTGGGGGGGGGGGGGGGGGAGAGGGAGGGGAGGGGGGGGGGAAGGGGCTCCGCACACCCACCTGTTCGTCGGAAGCGTAGAGCACTTCCATTAGTCGCTGCACGAGGTCATCGTTCTCCTGCCCATGTTCTTGGCACAGCAGCTCAATCTCTCTCAACTTCCCGAAGTAGAAATCCCTCTCCTTCTCCANACCTTCTAGGGCAAGTTTCAATGAATGTACCTGCAGAAGAGTGGGGAATTGTAAGAAAGACCCATCCAGCTATGCCTGTATACCATGGAAAACACGTGGAGCTGGACACAGACAGGAATGGAAACACAAGTGTAAGGGAGAAACAAGAGGTTTGGCGGCCAGTCTCGGGAGCACGCTGAGTGTTCGCTACTGGAGTATTTATCAGGTAGTCAGGGTGTTCCATTCACCTGCATACCTGGGCTTAGACAAGCCTTTCTTCTCTTGGTAACACGTGTTGAACTACATCTTGTTGCCATGATCCAGGATGTCTGACTCTCCCTACAGTGTGATGGTATCACGGGGCAGGGCCTTTGGGAGGTGAATGAGATCTGTGTGTGAAAGATGCTTGGGGATCCTTCTCAGCGTGGGAGACCATGAGGACTGGGGCCTGGCTAGACAACTGATCTGCTGACATCTTTTAAAAAGTTTTTACTTATTTACTTTACATCCCACACACTGCCCCCTTCCCAGTCACCCCCTCCCACAATCGTTCCCCCTAGCCCTGCTCCCTTCTCCTCTGAGTGGGTGAGGGCCTCCCTGGGTATCCCCTGACCTTGGCACATCAAGTCTGTGAGGCTAGGTACATCATTTCCCACAGAGGCCAGACAACTGATGGGCTGATATTTTGGTATCAAACCTCACAGCTTCCAATGGTAAGAAAGAAAATTCTGTTGCTTACAAGATACCCAGCTTAGGGTATTTTGTTTACAGCATCCCAAATAGACACAAACACTCACTCATAGTCTACTGAGGAGAGACGTGTGTGTGTGTGTGTGTGTGTGTGTGTGTGTGTGTGTTTTGGTTTTTCAAGACAGGGTTTCTCTGTGTAGCCCTGGCTGTCCTGGAACTCACTTTGTAGACCAGGCTGGCCTCAAACTCAGAAATTCGCCTGCCTCTGCCTCCCAAGTGCTGGGATTAAAGGTGTGCACCACCACGCCCGGCTGACTTCTGTGTTTTTTAAGTGACCCTTTCTTTCTTCAGACCACTGGTATTAAAAGCTCAGACGCTGAGTCAGAGCAGATGCATGCTATCATCTCGAGGGTAGATCTTGGTGCACAAAGATGGGGCAGGGGTGGAAGGCTAGCTGTGGCAATCTGCCTCCGTTTGTCTAGTTCTGGTTCTGTGTTTTCACTGGAAGGGCAGGGTGGGTTCAGGGACCTTCTGGAGTTGTAAAGTCTCTAACTTCCAGGTCAGTGCAAGTTCTAGGCCAACAACAAAGACAGGACCACATTGGGGTAGTATCAATTCTGAAGAGGGTGGGGGAGGCTTCTGACTTTTAAATCTTAGGATGCAACTCTCTAACAGCCATGCACAGGTCCAAACTATGCCCTGTTTCTAGTCCCCAAGAACCTCCTCTTTTGTAATACTTTGTTTACATTTGTGTAGAGCAAAAATTCTAAATGGTGGGTCATGACCCTGCAGTAGGTTATGTAACTGAATGTGTCTGTGTGTGTGTGTGCCTTACAAAAATATCTGATAATAGTAAAAGTCTGTGCTGTTCAACAGTTAAAATTTATTAGAAACCAAATGCACAACTGATGTGAGGTGCTTCTGGTAGAATTCCCCTGTGCCGCACCACAGGCCTTCATTGAAGCTTTGGCTTTGAACTTTGACACTTTGCATGAACATGCTCTTATGCCACACATTGCCAGCCATCACGAGATGCCTCAACTCAGTCACTGCACACAGTTCTGACAGAAACTGGATGCTCTAATTGCAGAAAGGAAACACTAGCACCCCCACTTTATCAAGCTAGTTTACCTGTGTGGTACTGTTAGATGAAGAAGCACCATGCATTTAGTATGCAAATTTGCTTGCTTTTGCTTTTGAGACAGTGTCCTGTCTGGCCTGGAACCCACTGAGGTCCACCTACCTCTGCCTCCTGAGATTAAAAGTGTGTGCCACCATGCTAACTCCAAAGGACTATCTTAAAATAAAAATTCTTTATGATTTATTATCAGTTAATTTGCTTTGTGTACCCTTTAATGGTCCTATAAACCTAGGGTCACAGGAAATTTCTGGAGTGAATGGCACTGCAGACACTGTGGAAGAAATGAAGTCACATGGTTTTCTTTAGGTGAAGTTTGCATATATATATATATATATATATATATATATATATATANTATATTATATACATACACACACATATATATTTCCATACATTATTTTTAATGATTACTTTTAAGGCACAAAATCTAAATCTGTGTGTGTGTGTGTGTGTGTGTGTGTGTGTGTGTATGTGTTAATATGTTGGGCCTTTGGTATATTATCCCTGCAATAACTGACATTTAAACATATGCTGGTCCATGTAACCATTCCTTTACCCTATATCTAGCAAACAGACCTATGCAGGAGTCTATGTAGACCTCACAGATGCCCTCATATAGCTACTTGAAAAGGTGAGTAGGTTTAGGTTAACCCTGAATTTTCATTCCTTTTAAGACTACACATCTGCAAAATTACAAGGTGACCAAGCTTACACTTCAGGTAGAAAAAAAACCTCCCCTAATTCTAGACGCTGTCTCTGAGCTTAGCTGTAGAATCCCTCCCAGCTCTGCACTGAGTCAGGCAGATGGATCATACGCCGCAGCTCCCCGGATCGTCAGGCAGATGGATCATACACCGCAGCTCCCCGGATCATAGAGTGCAGCTCCCCCAAACCAAGCAGAGGTATGACATTAGCTCCTTTCCACAGATGCAACTTCAATGAGGGATTATTGTGACCTGCATTTCGGGGGTCAGAGGGCATCACGGCACAGGTGGCATAGCAGAGGACATGGTTTGTGACAGCAGAAGCCAATAGGAGCCAGCAGTTGCTGCCTGTTACATGGTGCTGGCCAGGCAGTAGCGACCCAGACCAGAAGTGGGGTTGGGCTAAACCCTTCAAGGCACACCATACTCAGCACCCTGCGTCTTTCAGCTAGGCTCAGCTCCTATTTTCCACAATCTCCCCTAACAGCACAGAATGGGGCAGTATTTACATTCAAATCACAGCAGACTCAGAGTTAACCTCCAAAGCCCAGGCTTTGCCTCTGGGCAGTGGTTTACACAGCACACGGTGGCTTCTGGGGAAGTATAAAGTCTGAGCTGGACCAGACTGGTATTACTGATGTATTAAAGAAGGACCTGTCAACACCCCCCACCCCCATAAACACTGACGGCAGCTGGGCATGATGGTGCACACCAGTAATTCTGGTACTCAAGAGGCCGGGGCAGGAGAATCGATGTGAGTTCAACACCAGTTTGGGCAACAAAGAAAAAAAAAAAAAATTCTTGCCAGTAGCTACTTTAAATGATCAGAGGTCAGGTGGCAAATTCAATTCCATTTGGATGGAATTATAGACGAATGCCAGCCTCTCTCCTCACAGATCACAGCAGATGGGTAGGTGGCAGAGGCTGAGAAAAGTCAAGTTCAAAGGCTCCATAGCAGACCTTTCCTTCCACAGCTTTCCGAACTCTTCCCAGGCATGTCTGTAGACTGTGTGTCCTCCCGGAGGCACCGGGACAGCAGTGACTCCCATCCACTTCCTGCTGGCTAACCCACTGACCAAGAGGAGTCCCTAACCTTCTGTTTACGCCTCTTCCTCCCTCCACCTCTTATTCACGGCTATCACTGGAATTGTGCAGCGCAGCGTGCTTTTGTAGTATTTCCTGGGAGACTGCCTGAGTAAAGGAAGCGGGCCAAGCAAATGAAAGTTCCTTAGGTAGTCATCACTTTCTCTATTACCACCATAAGTCAAGGTCCTGCCTCTGCATTTCCACTCTGCTCTTCCTTCTCCCTGTGTTCTCAATTTCAACACTGGGGCACCTGTGTAGCCACCGTGAGCCTTGGGACCTTCCTCCTGGAGGCTTCACAGGTAGGCATCCAGACTCAGGTCACCAGGAAAACCAACTTGGATTGAGAACTTAGTACCTGCCTAGGTTAGGTGGTAGCTCACCCATCCTCTGAAGGACGGAGTGGAGTTGGGTATATATGACCTCTTCAACAGCAAGGTACTGGGACAGAAAGCAGAGAGAAGGCTCTCTCAGAGTACTCTGGGAAAGACAACAGGCAGACTGTTCCCCTCTCCTGTCCCTCTGTCCTCTCCTGAGTGGCCCTAAAAATTGACAAGGCCTTTTGGAAACAGACCCTCTGTATGTGATTTTAGAGTTTATGGAGCTTAGAGCCAGCCCCAAGGAGAAGTGGTGCCTGTCTAATGCAGGCCACAAGGCACTAGGGACAACTAAGGGACTGGAGGTTTCCACGTGGTCAAAATTTGGGCCACTGTGGTGTATGGAGGAGAGGGAGCAAGGACAGTGACAGGAAGCATGAACATGAACTTCTAATGACTGTGGAAAAATTCAAGTTGCTCTGGGAAGGGGCACAGATCTAGAGTACGATGAACTCAGGCTTGACTTCCACCAGGCCACTCGGGCTTGTGTGGAGTCTTAATCTTGTAGCCTGAGGCTCATTCCTGTTTTTTTGTTTTTCCGTTTAATCTGAGCAGCAGTCATTACTGAAAACCCGCTGGCTCCAACAGAAGATGAGCAGGTAGGAGAACATTCCAGTTATCCAATCTGAGTCCAAAGGTGGCTTAAGACTTTACCTCAAGTGCTAATGTTTCTAACTTGTAGCACCCTTGTCAGGCCACATAATACACAGCCGTCGTTGTTCAGGGCTCCTGGGCACCCCACTTAGGCCACCGTAGAGGACTGGTGTTTTATTTAATTTTAGTACTAAGCTCTGGTGTGTAACTGCTGTCAGTAGCTTTAAATGAGGGCATGGCGTCACCCATTTTGCTATTGTTATATTACGGGAGTGAAGCGTGGTCTCCGTCACATAAAATGGGCTCAACCACTAGATGCTGAAAGGAAGGGATGGACGGAGAGGGAGCCAGCTGAACTCTAAGGCAGCCATAACTCTTTTTAGACTGACCAGGAGTGGGCAGGCTAAGCCTGGAGTTCAGGATGGGCCCTGAGGAACCGGGAGCCAGGGATGCAGGGCGGCCTACATCAGGCTGTGTCACATCCCACAGCCTCACGCTTGGCGCCAAGCTTTGTGACTAATACTGCTCGTCACCGGCTTCTTGAGCAGGTCCTCCTCGTCTCACCGGCTGTCTCGCCTTCTCTCCTTTACCTCAGGCCTGCGGGCGTGACCTCCTCACCCCTCACACACACACACACACACACACACACACACACACACACACACACACACACACACAGCACTGCTTCCAGAGAAAAGGGTGGAGGCGCTGAGTTACCTGCTCGTTGAGCTGTATGACCTGTGTTTCTAAATCTTTGTCAGATCTGGATGCAGAGCCACTGGATGAAGCCCTTTTGGCAGACGAGGGGCGAGAAGGTGTGGATCCTGGCTTAGATGCAGGACTTGACTTGGCTGCGCCTAGAAGCAAGCAGAATACATTATGAGTACAGCCAGCATGAAAGAAGATTTTTCAGATACACCGCAAACGCATGATAGAAAATGAGCTGCCTAAAAACCACAAGCAATGTGGCAACCCCTCCTCAATGCAGTCAGCGACCAGGATCAGCAAAAGCCACAGTGTGGAGCCCGGGGAACAGCTGCTCCAGTGAGCAGGCCTCAGAGCACAGCCACGGTGCACCCGAGTAAGAGGAAAGACTGTGGGTGCCGCGGAGATGGCGCAGCGAGTCAATCCTTGTCATCCAAGCCTGAGGACCTGAGTTCAAATCCCACGAACCTCTCTGAAGCCAGATGTGATAGCCCAGGGCTCCTACTGTAAGACAGGAGGTAGAGACAGGCTCACTCTGTGACAAACATGGAGAGCCCTGTCTCAAGGTAAGAGAGAATTTGAGGACCAACACCCTAAGTTATATTCTGTCCTCCACCTATGGCACATGTATGCATGTGCCCCCAAATATGACCATGCAAAAACACATATCGCATACACATGAACGGTTAAAAGTAAATGAAAGGAAACATTCTTTAGCCACCACAAATTGTTATTCTAAGAGCAAAGGCCCCATGACAGGTTCACACTTTAGAAGAAACACTGGCACACAGGCATATGCTTTCTCATGCAGTACACTCCATAGCTCCTGTAAGGGAAGGACAGGTACCGTGACATCTGCGTGGTAATGAGCACCCTAAGGTCCACTCTTGGTTTCTAAATGTCAACAAAAGGGCTTCTTGCAAAGCTGCTGATGACGCAGAACTGAAAAGGTGAGCACAGGACAGCTTGTGGCAAGATGCAAAGACACTCAGGGCAAGGGGCACAGGACCAGCTTGGCAGGGGCAGCCTGCCTAGCATGAAGAATGATGGCTGTAAGTTATGAAATGCCTTGGAAGTCTATTAGGCCATGGGAGGGGAGGGGTGTAAAGGGCTTATAAACAGGGAAAGCTGAGGAATTGCTAGAAGACAGGTATGTGGTACCCGAGTAGAGAGAAAACTCCAGAGCTGTTCCTGAACGGGCACTGAGGCTTTAGATGGTAGATATTACATGTAAAGAGGGGGCCTTCATAGATGGAGGTTTACCAAGCTCCTAATAACGGCACTCTGTTATTTCAGGTAAGCCTTCACCCACTGGGCACTCAACTGAGAGTGGAGTTACCATCTAGAACCCAGCACAGGCATAGGAATGGCTTTTGCAGCCAAAACAGAAGCAGCTAGGTCTACACAAAGAAACTGGTGTGCTTCAGAGTAGGAGCTGGCCGCTTTCCTGGGATGTGCCCTCAGCCCTTAGCTGTTGTTAGGACACAGTCCCAGACAGGCAACACTTCCACGTCTCCTGTCCACATGGGATCTCCTGTGTGTTCCCTCTGCCCAAATAAAATTTCCACCACGATCTTTCATCCTCTCCCCTTCCAGAATGTTGTTAGAGGGCAATGAACATGTCTTACTCATGTCAGCAATCCCAGTGCCTTGTAAAAGGTTAGGCTAAATACATTCTGGTAAAGGAACAACTTTAGATAAATAGATAAACAGGCAATTAAAACTTGGTTTGTGGTTTCCAACTTCAGTTTCCAGTCTTTCTGAAAGAGGCAAGGGATTACCAGCAGCTGCAAGTCTCAACCAATACCCTAATTACAACGTAGCCAACAGAAAAGCTGTAACATTTATATGATGTGTCTTCAGGTGCCCGGAGTCACTGGTTACAGATGGGAGTCATCCACACCTCAGGGAAGTCTTAACAATGTCACAGCCTTTAAAAAAATATGCCCTTTTGTTACAAGGGGAAAGGGCCCACAGACTTGAGATGGTTAGATGGGAATGACCTACATCGGTGTGCATTCTGACAAGGGCAATCAGCAGGCCCAGAGACCTCACTATGTACAGAGCAGGCTCAGGGCACCTGGGAAGTGTGGTTTGCTTAGAATGGACAAACCGATGTAAGAGCCTTTCTCTCTGAAGAGGCCCACACGGACTTCTAGAACCTGACTTCCCAGTTCTGCTGCACAGCTCCTTAGGCTGTAGAACAGACTAGGGAGGAGCAGGCAGGGACAGCAGACAGCCACCAGCCTGGTAGCAAGGGAGACCACTTTTGCAGCAATAAAGCCCTTTCAGTTTTAACAAGATTGGCATTTGAGTAGATAGGAAGTCTAAGGGAAAGGTTACAGAGAGCTTCTTATCTAAAAACTCATATTAAGTGTCTGCCACGGCCATGCACAAGGGCTGCTAAAACAATGACGGTGCAGCTTCTCCCAGAGAGACAGCCACCTAAGGTCCCCCAGGTATGGCACCCTCTTGGCTTTCTTGGGAACAGCCAGTGTTCTGGGATGCCTGGCCTGTCACACTGGGGCTATATCTCCTCTGAATGTAGCGCCCCTCTTCTCCCCACGTCTGACCTGTCTCCTTTGAGTAACTAGGCCCTCCCTCCTTTCTTCAGGTCTCAGCTTGTGCTGCCGAGTCCCCTGGAGGGCACAGTGCCTTGACCTTTTTCCTGAGAGGCTGTACCTACTGCAGCATTGTGGCGACACCCGAATGCCTTGTCTTGTACTGGACATAACTCCATCAGGCTGGAACTGCATCGGTTTTGTTTGCCACTGATAAGTACAGCGAGTGCAGTGCCCGACCTGGATGCTGTCCGTGCACGGCCAGAACACCCAGCAGAGACAGAGAACCAGCGGTGACACACAGAAGCTTTGAGGGACTGATGCCAACATCAAAGTCACTGACTGGAAGAGCCAACAAGAAAGAAACCATTTGGGTGTCAGCCTCCCGGCTGGGTCCTCCCTCTGTTTTCTTTCCAGGCCCCTTTTGTAAGTTATGATGTGGGGTTCTTTCCATGTGGAATCTGGCCAGTCCGCTGACAGAGTGAGTGCAGTCAGCTGATGTCTGGGTTAGGAGCCAGGTGGCTGGTGCCGGGCTGTCCATATCTCTGTCACTGGCCCCTGCTCACAGAAGGGCCTTCCTAAGAGAGTGCATATACACTTCTCACTCCAGGCAGTTCTCCCTAAGTAGGTCATCAAAATGTGTGGCAGTGACTAAGCTCAGGTTACCAGGAAGTCATGACCTTACATTTTGACATCAGTTCCAAGAGAAAAGAACAGAGAAGAGAGAGAAGGTTGTTAAAGGTTGTCCACGCAGAGCTACCACTAATGGTGACTGCAGGGTACTGTCAAATGAAGTCTGAAACAAATTGAACTGTTAGCTACAGAGGGGAAGGACCATTGCAAAGGGACAGAGGCTGGGGTGACACACGTGGCTCATGGGAGAGCTCAGAGCTGGTGGTCGTGGGGCTGTAGCTAAACTGCCGTTGCTTGTGGGAACATACCCTCACTGTGGCCAGAGCTCAGCAGAACCTCTCTGTGGGTCTGGTTCTCCTAGCCCATGGGCTCAGCCTTCACATAGCACTGGTTTCTTGGACCCTGTAAAGGCCAGCTGGGACCCAGGAACCAGGTCTTCTCACGCTGTATCATCAGTATCCCTCCGGGACCCCCGAGATGAGAAAGAGGAAGGCGTGAGAGTCAGACTTGGGGTTGCCAGCTGCTCCCCCACCTACGTACACACACACATGCATACATACTTACACACACACACACCACTCTCACATACTCTCTGTCACATTCACACACTTATTTACACCCACACCACACATACACACACATAATGCTCTCTCTCACACATATACACTCTTTTACATACTCTGTCACTCATTCACACGTACCACACACACACTCACTCACACACACACACATATATATACTCTCACACAGACAGACAGACTCTCTTTCTCTCTCACATACTCTCAGCCACACTCATACACAAACTTATTCACACATACTCACACATTCCATCTCTCTCACTCTCATACACACTGTATCACATACACACTCTTTCACACATACATGCTCTCCCTTTCTCTCACACTCATAGACAGACATATTCTCTCATACACTCATTTACACTCATACATACACACACTCACAGGGAGGGGGCGGAAGCACAGCTCCCACATGGAGGGCGCGGAGTAGAGGACACATTTGAAAAAGCTAGTAACAGATCAAAAGGACTTTTCATTTGAGATTTCAAATGAGGGAGGTTTTGGAATTCTCATTAGATTGTTTGGAGAGAAGCAGATAGAGAAAAATCAATGACAAATGAGGATGTTGCCCGAGTGATAAGCATGAAGTACAGAGTAAGGGCATCTCAGCATCACATCGTGTACAAGTCTGAGTATCACGTCAGCCCCTCTTCAGGGTGCTGCGGAGTGGGTGCTTGAAACATAGTGTGCTGCAACTAATAGGGACAGACTTACCCTCGTGTAACTCACACACCCAGAGAGTCACCACATGGAAAGGACCCTCATGTAACTCACACCCAGAGAGACACCACACGCAAAGCAAAGGAAGATCTTTGGCTTCCTCTCGTTCACTGACGTCATTGTTTCTTTTCCGAGGACTGCAGTAGGCAGTGCCTTCAAGTTCACCTCAGCTCAGCATACTCTGCTTCTTTATTAGTCAAGCCCCTTTTTCTCTTTTACTTTAAACAACCACAACCTAAAGTGTATCTAGCTTCCAGGTCCAAGTATTTTTTTCCTTACTTGCTGGGACCAACCATCCTAAGGATGCTATCAAAGAAATGGAGCAATCAGTATCTGTAGTTATAATCCAGTTATGCAAGCTAATATTTGTTTTTGTAGCCTTCTCAGGTGACCCCGTCACCTCATCTAGTGGCCAATCCCGGCTTTGGAGGCCGAGGTCCCCAGTGGTGGCTGCCTTCCTTGCAGTCCAAATGCTTACCCTGACTAGCAATCCTGCTGCTGTGTTTTCCCAGTTCTGGTGCTTCGAGCGTGCACACGTGGAAAACATCCTGACTTTTAAGGGCCATGCAGTCACCCTGACAACAATTCAGACATAGAGCTTTTTTCCTTACAGCTATCAAACACTTCAGTTTCTTTCAAGCCGCATCTGATGGTGTCCTGAGATCGGAATTAGCAGTAGCTGTTTGAGATGCAATTGTCCTGCCCTTAGGCTTTTTTGCACCCCCTTAATTTTCCCTTTCAAAATAAAAAGGGTGTTCAGAAGCAGAGGAAAATGGACATCATCTCTGCCCAAGTCCCTGTAATTCTCAAACATTTCCCCACCGGAAATGGACATGATTCACAATGCCTGTCTTTGAGCAGTCCCCATCTTAATGAATGCTTTTAGGATTTGGGGCATAAATATGATTCTAAGATAGTTTAACCACGGTTGTAAAAAGGAGTGAGTGGCTTGATTCAGTGTCTTGATGGAGTCAGAGCATCGCTGTGTCTAATGTCTGTAATTAGTAGCTTGCTTGATGTGTATGGAAAATGCTGCGTTTTGGAGACAGGAGGCTGGGTCAAGTTCAGAAAGGAGAAGGAAGCGAACGAAAGCAGTGTTGTCGTCTTTTCTCTTCCTAAGACTTTAGAAACTCCTCTCATAATCTGCTGGACTCTTTTTACCAAACTGTAAATGGAAAGTAGCTAATTACATGACATTAATATTCATGACAAGGACATTAGTGTTAAACACAAGTATGTGGACACAGCACCCCCCACCCTAACACACAGCCACTGACCGCTTCCTTACTTTGAGAGACGGTTCCTCTCCTGTTCCACCCCCACAAGCTTCCTTCATTAAAACCCCATAGAACAGCTGAAACACAGCAGGCAGGCAGACAATATGTCACAAATGTACTGATTAATCATTCATGGATAAATCTGACATCACTTCCTGGTCCCCTTCACCTTGGCACATGTATTTTGTCTTTTAATTGTGATAATGAACTTGCTTTAAAATCAAAGAAATGGCGAGGACAAGCAGCAGGCAGGACTGATGGGTGAGGAGAGAGGCCATGGTCACAGGAAGGCCTTCCTCTGATTAGTTGACACCAGAGCCACCAGATGGCAAGGAGAAAGACCACTCACTCCATACAATACGAATTTCTACAAATTCAAAGAATAAACATTAATTTTATTCTGCAAGGGGAAAAAAAAAATCAGTCTTAGAGGTGGCCAGGGTTCAGTCCTTCTGAGCCCTTCTGGCTCTGTCTTCATCAAGACAGACTGTGGCAAAGTCAGGTTGCTACTCTTTATAAGTTACTATCAGCTGATAACAGGAGCCGAAAAGCTCAGGGCTACACAGAGCATGAACCACATTGATCCTGTGGGATCTGTCAGCTCATCTTGGGGTAACTGTGGGATGTGGTACTTACTAGCAGAGCCCTGTGGCCCCACGGGTCCAAAGGACCCTGGACCTGCTGCTAGCTAAGTGAGGTGACTCACTGCCACCCTACCGGTTTTAAGTTCAAGACAGGAAGAACAGTGTTTCTCTCTAGAGTTAGGAGGATCACGGGAGTGAAAACACAGAATACCTGGGGATGGAGAGATCTGGCTCAGTGTTAGAAACGCTTGAGGCTCCCAACATCCACAGCAAGAGGCTCATAACCATTACAACTCCAGGTCCACGGGATATGACCTCCTGTTCCAGTCCCCAAGGGTACCTGCATGCATGGGGTATACTTAAACTCATCAAACACAATCACACTAAACAAACAATCTTTAAAACATGGGAACCCCCCCTTTGGCTTTTTTAACTCCCTCAGGGTTTCTCTGAGTAGCCCTGGATATCCTGATACTCACTTTATAGACCAGGCTAGCCTCAAACTCATAGATCCACTGCTCTTTGCCTCTGTACTGCTGGGATGAAAGTTGTGCGTCACTACACTGGCTTAAAATCTGGACAACTTTTACCCCAAAGCCTAGTACATAGCACTCACTTTGTTATTAATGTCATTCCTCAGCAAATGAGATCTGGCTTAACAAAGCATTCAAGCTGGCTTCCTATTCCAAACACTAGAAAATGAAACAGCAGTGCTCAAAGAAGAGACTCATTCTACTAGAATCTCAATAGCCCACTCTGTGCAGCAAAGGAGGGACACCAAGGAAACTCAGTGAGTATCAGAGTGAGGTAGTGCAAGCATGTTCTTATACTATCTCTCTCCATCCATCCATCCATCCATCCATCCATCCATCCATCCATCCATCCATCCATCAATCAATCACCATGTAGCTTGCAAACTAAATAGATACTGGCATCAAATAGTGAACAAAACACAAATGATGCCTGTCTGTGTGGCGTTCCCGTTCCATCTGGGAACATGGCACTAAACAGTAACACAATAAGCTGGTAATTAACAGAGCCAACGAGAGCACCCTGCACCTGCACGTAGAGCAGGAGGGACGAGGAGACCCAGTTGCGTGTGTGAGGAGGGTTGGGCTGGGTGGCAAAGTGATTTTACGTAGGCTCTTGGTCTTCTCCAGTTTCAACTATTCTCTTAGATCTGCAGGGTTCCCACAGTCTGCCCAGCAACTCTGTGGATCAATATATCAGAGTGTGTGTTGGGGGGGGGGAGCTGGCCACCTTGTTTTAACAGTCTTACTCCTCACAGAGGGTAATGGCTCTTAGAACATCTTCCAGGATCCCTACAAAGGACACAAGAGGCAGGCAGGGGTCATCCTTTGGTCCTCAAGACCTCAACGAGAGGGTAAGATTTAAACCAAGATGAAGATGTGATAGAAGCCAGCAATGTGGCAAGTAGGGAGAGAAGCAGGCTGTGTGGAGGCCTACTCTGTTTGGGTTCTGTCTCGCCAGTTCAGGGGCCAGCTCAGGTTGCTGTGGCAGAGAATGCACAGGGCAGTGATACAGAGACCCACTGGGGGGGGGGGGCGGATGCCCAGGTTTGCCCAGGCGTCCAGGATCCAGGACCTTGGGCAGAGGGGCATGTCCTAACGCTGGCTTTCACAGGTCACTTCTCTGCTCTCAGAACAGACTGTGAGGGCAGACCCACAAAAGGCCAGCAAGGCACAGCAAGGAGCAGGGCACTCACTCCTCTCGGAACAGTCACCGCAGAGTTTGTTTTGTTTTGGACAGTGTTTGAGATGTTGCAGTTTAAAAACCTTATTCTACACCATTTACTGCAGCTGCTAGATCCCCATCTTTACACAATCTGTTTTGTGTAATGTTAATGTTAACAGGAGGAAAAGAAAGAAAACATTCTCAGATGGATACCACGTGCTACTGATTCCACAGGGAGAGCCAAAGGGGAGCCAGGCAGAGGTGGGCAGGGGAGTCAGCCACATCCAGTCACTGCTTGGGGGTCATTACGCAACATGATAAATGGCTCTGCCCTGAGAGAACCCACTAGAGAGGCTCCCTGAAAGGCAGGCACCCTCACTGCAGAGGGTGTGGCTGTCACAGAAGAGTAAGCAATAGCAGAGGACCCCTTAGGGCCCCTCCCCCGGCTGACCAGCCTGCACAAAGGCAGCCCGTGGGATGGATGGGTAGAGGCTGAACTCACGGCGCATGCCCGAGTGGGGGCCCTGACATACTGTCTCTGCTGCCCTGCTCACGGTCCTTGCCGGCGATGATGTGCTTATTTTTAGGCATCATGTGATTCTCCAGTATGTTCCAGACTCTGCTTGAGTCACTTTGGTTTCAGAGAATTTCTCACAGAGGGGAAAATGCAAGGAAATGCTTCATGTCTTCAAATGGCTCAAGATTTTGAAATCATAACTTTTAAATAGCTATTTCAATGTGGAATGCATATTTTGCAATAAACTTCAGGCTTTCCATGCTTCTCACACCTTGGAGGAAGATTAATCCGGCTTTCAGACATATTACATGCCAAAACCAATCACCACCCTGGTTAAATTTGTATTTTTCAATTGCCCTCAGAGAAATAAAAACAATGAGGATTCTCTCACCCCCCTGATTGGTTCCCACATCCTATTCCAACACTAACTGACAGCAGCAGCCCTTTGCTTGCTTTCTGCAGTAATGGGGAAGGGAGTGGCTGATGAGCCAGCAGAATGAGCCAGCTCACAGAGAATAAAGACACACAGGCATTGCCATGACAACACCATCGTGGGCACCACTGTACTTCTGGCATGCAGTACTCATTTATAGAAGCTTATAAAGTAACATGGCCGTTTCTGGGGTACCTCCATACTTAAATTGCTTTAGATGTGCTGTCTCCAGTCTCATTCTGAGTGCCTGTTGACATTCTCTGATGGTGGCAAGCCTGCTGTGTTCTTCCAATAACACAGTCTTGTCTGTGCTTCCCAGGAAAGTGTCAGAGCTCAGGAAGTAAGAGGATGAGCAGAGCACACTTCAGTTACCCAGGCTCCTATACTTACCGCATCTGGCTTCTGTTCCAGGGTTTGCGGCTTCTACCAACCGCCTAGCAAGCCAACCACGTATGTGCATTAACAGTTCCCAACACTGTCTTTCCCCTTCACTTCCCATATCCCACTAATCATTGTTCTGTGTTGACCATACCTCCTTGAAGTTTTCATAGCACACACTGCAACCACCATCCATTTTCTCTTCTCCACAGTTAGAGCTGGTATTGAGGTTGTAAGCTTATATGTGAGCATGTCCCTTCTGTGTATGCTCTCAGAAGGCAGAGCAAATACTGCTTTTGCCTTCCAATGGCTCATCAACAATGAGCTCTGTGATCCTCTGTGATAAACAGTCTTGAACATGACACCCATTCCAGTGGTTTCTTGTCTGCTGGTGTTTACACACTCGTAGGACATTCATCCTAGAACATGGTAGTGGTGGGGGATCGAGAGTCGTCCACAAAGGTGATGGGAAGGCACTCTTACTATTCCGTCACTATGTTTAGGACTCTTGCTAGCACGCACACCAGACAGACTTCCCCTCCTGCTCATGAAGGGGCAGTTGCTGAGGAATAAGCATTTTGTTGGAAAGGCTTACAAATGAGTGGTGCAAGTGACTTCCAGGGACCAAGCACGAGTGGCCTACAGAAAGAAGCCAGAGAGACTCAGCCCCATAGGTCCAAGAAAGGACAGCTCCTGACGTTCTCCAGGTGAGCCACTGATGAGATCCTGGCCCTGAGGATGTTGGGTTACTGCATGTGGGTTCCAGGTCAGAGAACCCAGCTGAGCTGTACTCAGCGATGAGATACCACCTCCGCTGTCTTAAGGGGCCAAGTTTGATATATTTATTTTATTTCTGAAAAGCAGTAACAAGGGACCTGCTTACCACATGCACGCCACTGAACACATTCTCTTGTCACCGCAACATTCTGTCCTGTCTGGAATGTTCTTGGCCATATCTCTCATCAGGCTCACCTCCACTCATCCTCACATCTCAGCTGAGGTTTTCTTTTCCCAGAAAACCTTTGTAGAGGCTGCAAGGCCAGTTCAGGCGGGCTTCCTCAGTACACTCCTGGAATGAGCACCCTCTCCTCGGTTTCCTCCCGTGACAGCAATTCCTCCATACATATGGGTCTTGTTGGGATCACTGTGTACCCTCAGAACCCCTTACAATGTCTCAGCCATACCTTAGGACCACGTGACTGAATATGATTCAAGCAGAGCTGTCACAAAAATGCAAGGGGCCAAAGAAATAATAACCATTTGCTGTTGTGGTATTTTCTAAGCTGCTATGCAGATGCAATGTTTTTTTCTGAGTTACAGGGAAGTGCATTCAAGATGATGGCAACAGCTGGACAGACTTGTTAATGTGCTGATTTCTCCTTGACATAAATGAATACTACAGTGACTCAAGTTCAACAGACAGATGGGGCTCCCTGTGTCAGCTTGTGAGCAAACGGTGACTAGAGGGCAGAACTGGCTTGTAGTTCAGGTTGTTCCTTCAAAGGGACTACATAAAGTGCTTTGGGACTACATAAAGGACTACATACATTGCTTTTTTGGGCTGGGAAGTTGGCTCAGTAGGTAAAGCACTTGGCTGTACAGGCCTGATGACCCTGATCACGATAAGCCATTTCATGTAAGAGCCATGTAAGAGCCAGGCTTGGCACATGCACCTGTAATCTTAGCATTCATTCCTGCAGTGAGAGGAATGATGGGAGATGATCCTGGACGGTCACTGCCAGAGGCCTAGAGGGCAGTGTAGAAACAGTGAGAGACCCTGCCTCAATGAGGGGGAAAGTGAGAGATTGTCCTCTGGCCTCTTTATAATGGTGTGACACACATGTACATGCACATGCATGCATGCACGTGCGTGCGCACACACACACAAATATATCTTTCATACACGTGCATATGTGTACTATATACACATATACACAATACATATTCATATACACACTTATATGTACACAATATATATTTACATACACACAAATACACATATTTTCAATACAAGTTTGTATTTTTCACACACATGCATACATGCACATTCATATACACATTTGCATACATATAACATATATTCACACACACACCAGCTTTTTACTTTGCCCAGCATATTAAATGAAATTAAGAAATTATAATACAATACTTTTTATTTATAAGGAGATAATAAAAGTGGGTTCAGAGGAATGTGATCATAACCTGCTTGTGGACTTACAGGAGGAACTGCAAGAGTGACTGTGAGGCCACTTCCTTTTGAGAACTGACGAGGTTGACTGTCCTCGGAAGAGCAAACTTTGACTTTACTGTATGTATTCAGGGACAAAGACTGTAGCCCACGATGAGGAAGGCACATTTCAGCACACACAGGCAGTGTCTATGCAGGAACAACCCACACTGGTTATAAGAGGACCCAAGGTTGCAGGGCCACCACTAGCCCTCTTGGGTGGAAAAATATGTCAATTTTGTTTGAGAGGCTCATTCTTTACATCAGTATCTCTCACACCATTTGTTCAGAGATGTATTTGGATGGGAGGATCTGGAAACCAGAGATAAACACCCAGGAACAAGTGACTTCACACTGCCTGCATTTATGAATATGCTAAGATACAGTGCATGTCTTCTCACTCAACATGACTGCAGTCAAAAATGAGGATGCTGTAGACATGAAAAGCAAGCATGCCACTCCGAGGGTCATCTCTTAGTAATACCCACAGCCTTCATCCTCCTTGTTAAATCTCACTGTGACTTTGGTATATTTCACTGGTAAACAATGTGTGTGTATCTGTGAAATCTGCGAGGGGGTCCAGAGAGGAGCAAGGGCTCTGGAATCGACGTCACACCTCAGATCCCATATCTCTCACGCAGGCCAGTTGCTGAAGTTCTGATTTCAGAGTCCTAGACGCTAAAAGGAGGCTGATAGTAACAGCCGCCTGTCAGGGCTGTTGTGAGCGACACTAACCTGAAAGGAAGGCTTACAGCAGTGGTGCTTACTGTATACTGCACGAATACCCATGGACAGGACCCATCACTTCTCTATTTTAAACAACCCCTAAAGCTCATAAAAAAGTTTGATTGGGAGAGCTTCGGGGGGGGGGGCGGGGGGAGGGGAGGAAGTGAGCATCCCAGCAATCAAACAAACTCAGACAATAAATACAGAGTTGGAGGCTCTGATTTGACATTCCTTAATTCTTCCTACTCTTCTTGCTTCTTCGCTTGCGTTTGATATCCTAAACTCATAGATGTCCTGAAAGTGTGATCTGGAGGAGTTCTACTTATATTCTATGCTGTAGTTTTGTGACCATTATAGGTAGGCATCCTGTTGTTAAAACCTTGTTACCCATCCCCACACCAACTCCCCCTCAATATGATAGTCTTACAAGGCGAGGCCTTCCAGAGGAGAGGAAGTCGTGAGGACAAAAGGAATGCAAGCAGCATTCTTAGAAAAGGGCTCAGGAGTTTGTCTTGAGAACCATGACTCATCTCAGGACACAGCGGAAGGCCTCGTCTATGGACAATGTCTGTGGGAAACAGGTCCTTATCAGACACTGAATCTCCTAGCACTTTGTTTTTGAACTTGCTGGCCCCCTTCTTTGTAAGAAATGCATTTCTGTTGTTGATAAGATGAATTTATGCTATGTAACTATGGCAGCTCAAATATATAAGTAGAAAAATACAGGTTTGATTAGTTTTTGAAAAGTCAGTATCCCAATAGTTAATGGTATCTTTTATTTATCTGTTATGTGGCAGATGTCCAATGGGAAGACCTTCGCTGATCCTTCTTTCCTAATAGAGAGTAGGGGATCCCTCTAGGAATTTCATTATATGAGCCATTAGAGAATCTCCTTAAATCTTTCTCTAGGCCTTTACATAGCTAAGGAATAACCATACACAGCTTAGCAATACAGCTGTGTCTTAATATGCACTGGCCATGGAATATAATGGTGTGGGCAGAGGGGCTGAGTGCAACGCTATTATTTGACAAGATGTTTATGGTGCTTTCCTGACTTAGAGAGTGAGGACAGGTAAAGAACTCCAAATTATGTGATCATGGTCAGGCGTCACAGGACAGAAAACCAAAGTTAAGGAGAAAAACGTGAGGAAAGGGTGTCCAATACTAGGATGCTGAAGTGCTTCATCAGTGCACACTAGGGATGAATACACAGTAAAGACCTTTACAGAGAATGGGAAGCTGAACGGTATTTCACTGCTTAGCCTGCCACTGTAAGAAATGCTAACAGGTCTTCAGTTTAAAGAATACGTATGGAACTCAAATGTGCAGAAATGAAGAAACTGAATATGGCAAAATATAAAAACCAAACTTTTTAGTAACAGAGAAACAAACAGAAAATTAACAATAATTTGATAGATTCAAATCAAGAAAAAGCACTAGTTACACTAAATATAAATGGACTAATCACTTTAAAAGGCAGAGATTACCAAAATGAGTTAAAAGGCAGGGCCCAATTATATGATGGTTTAAAACACACTTTATCTATAAAGACACAGATAGGTGGGTATTTAATAAATAAGGATAGTTACCTCATTAAAAACCATTCAATGGCTGGAGAGATGGCTCAGTGGTTAAGAGCACTGATCACTCTTCCAAAGGTCCTGAGTTGAATTCCCAGCAACCACATGATGACTCACAACTATCTGTAATGGGATCTGATGCCCTCTTCTGTTGTGTCTGAAGATAGCTACAGTGTACTCATATAAATAACAAATAAATCTTTTGTAAAAAAAAAAAAACATTCAAACCATAAGTATAAAAAAGCAGTAGTGGCTATATTGTCTTTATCATTGTTCTTAAGACGAAAGTAGTTTCAAAATTATAAGTTCAATTCAACAGGATAACTTAATCATAAATATATATGGACTAGTAAAAGACTTCAAAAACAGAAATCAAAGCCAGAAGTAATTAAAGGGAGGCACAGACAATTTCACAACCAATTTATAAAGACTAAAAATTATTTCTGCAACAGTTATTTGGGAAAGACAAGCCCCTCCCATTAAACTATGGAGAATCCGAAGCACACTGCCAAACTCTTTGGTTTTACATATTTGCAAAGCACTGTTCAAATGACCTTTAAAGGGGATTCATTCTGAACTATAAAACTAAGACCAGAATGAGGCAAAAAAAAAAAAAAAACCTCAAAACAACAAATCCCCCACTGTATCTCTTTGTATCCTCAGCTGTCCTGGAACTCAGTCTGTAGACTAGGCTGGCCTCAAATTCACAAAGATCTGCTTGCCTCTGCCTCCCGAGTGCTGGGATTAAAGGCGTGGCACTCCGTTCCTTAAGAAAAAAAACTAACTAGATGCTGAGAAAGCATTTGACAAAATCCAACACCCCTTCATGATAAAAGTCTTGGAAGATTGGGAATTCAAGGCCCCTACCTAAACATAATAAAAGCAATCTA
>NC_034604.1:19491624-19516243 GCF_900095145.1 Mus pahari | reverse complement strand
CTTTGGGATAGCATTTGAAATGTAAATAAAGAAAATAATAATAATAATAAATGAAAAAAAAAAGAAACAAAACTAACACGAAAACACAAAGAAGTACAGCAACTTTTCTTTCCCTAAAAGAAGGTGAGAGATGATGTCTATCTAGGTTTTAGATGTTCAAGCAATGCTTGTACACTGATCAGCAAACAGATGGAGAAACACGGTCACATTTTAAAACGGAACCAACAGCTTGGAGCAACTCAGTGGGGATATTCAACGTTCAATACAGTTTTTTAAAAAATACTATTAGGATTTACTAAAATCTACACTCAGGGATTCAATGAAGATTATTTAGACACCCAGTTGACACTGTCTGTGTACATTCTGTTTTGGAAGCAACAGCATTTCTTCCTAACCTGATTTTAAGGCTGATGCACTGGTCTCAAAGGAAAGAGAGAAAGCTCAATTCCCATAGCAACTCTAAATCTATCTAACTATATTTATATTTGGGAGTCTGATTTAAATACATTAGCGTATGTGAATCTACAATGTGTCTGAGCTTCTGTTGCTATAGAAACCCTAATGCTGAATTTCCTTTTTAAGTTTTGTAAGTCTTCACACATAAAGCCTATCTCTCCTGACAGCTATGGAATTGCAGGTTGGATCAGGGTAACTACCCTTATAAACATCAGGATTCCCGAGGGTATAGACACCTAACTGACAGCTATCACTGTGACGTGTGCATTTGAATGCACGGCTGTGGGAGGCAGGTTAAAAACTGTGATACCACAATTCCTCAGAATTCAGTCAGAATTGGTGTTACTGGGCAGCTGTTCGCCCTGACAGGAAACCTGTTTATACTGAAGTTGATTGTAGTGGAGGTAAAGTTGCCCACCCATCCAGATACCGAGCAACTTTATGCTTCTTTGAGGCCATAGGAGAAAAGCTTTTTATCTGCATTGAAATGACAGAGAATGCACCAAATGTGCGGATAGCATCGGTGTTATACAGGAAACCTTCTCTGGTCCACATGGCACAGACACGGCAGACGCAGGATTTCCCTTCCTTGTTTGCACAGCCAGGGTCCTCTCTATCGTTACTGAATGGACATCACGCTCCACATCACTCTCCTACTCTAATCTGGTCCTTCTGTCACTTACACAAGATGCTTTGAAGCTGCCAGACAGGCGAGTTAAATCAGCCCGAGGCATGTCTGTGAGGAGAGATTCACCCAGTGCAAAATTAATCAAGTATTCTAAAATGCTACCCCCAATCCTGTTTTCAACTAGATAAGCCATTACATGTTTCCATGGATACAAATAATAAAAAATCTGGTTCTAGGTCTATAATATCCAGCAATCATTATGTTTTCATATTGAAACCTTGATCTCTTTTTGATTGTCTGTATCCATTTGTGGCCTTGGGTGAAGGACAACTCATACCATATACATCAAGACTGCATTATAGGGCTGGAGAGATGGCTCAGCGGTTAAGAGCACTGACTATTCTTCCAAAGGTCCTGAGTTCAATTCCCAGCAACCATGTGGTGGCTCCCATCTGTAATGGGATCTGATACCCTCTTCTGGTGTGTCTGAAGATAGCTACAGTGTACTCACACACAATAAAATAAGTAAATCAGTTTTTTAAAGAAGACCGCATAGAGACTGTGGGTCAGTGTTCTGAATAGAGAATTCTGAGAGAACACTGAGACCTACCACATCACATTCAAACTCACTCATGTGGGACTCATGCGCAGCTAGGTCTGGAGCACGAAGCCAGGCTAGCAGACTGATAAACTTCCCAACCTAAGACTCTTAAATCTTTCACTGCTGTCTGTGCTTTGGTACCTACATATCTTTTAATAGGTCACGTGCTAGGAATGGATATCCTCATCTCTGTAATGATGATGCTCTCAATACAACATAGTCTCATTTCCTATAACACACATGTCTCGGTCAAAGAGGAACAGATTCTGAAAAAGTCCCTAGAAACCTTGACTTAAGCACAGGATTCCATTCACAGGTTTACAGCACCTCTCCTGGCTTTCAGGAAGCATTCTGATTTACATTTTCTTGGCTTTGTTCCCAATGTCTGAGTGTAGGACTTCCAGAAAAGTCAGGCCCTTGCGCATTTCCAGGGGCCTTTCTCCAACTGTGGTCCTTAAAAACTGTGTCCTGCGTGTGATGTATGTCTTGTGATAATTTTTCTCCAATTAAGTTTTACTGCCTCACAATATCTAATATTCAGGACACATTTGATTAAAGAGAGGTGACTAACTTGCATTCCTGAAAATACCATTCCTCCCCAAGTAAGAGCAACAAAATAAACACCATCAAGGTATGGGAGCAGTATCAGAAACCACTGCCTTCTGGGACATTAAAAAAAAAATCAAATTTATCAACTGTTGATTTCGACATGTTTCCTACATTTTATCACCCACTTCTTTCTCAGGTTCACAGTATTTCATCAAAAAGGACAAGTCCCTCTGTGGGCTCTGTGAGAGGGGTGGCAGGGTAGCCTAGTTCTGGGTGAAAGAGCAGAAGTGGTAGAAGGTTAAAAAAAGAAAGAAGGATAAAGAAGAATTACAATTGTGGGAGAAAAATATCCTGAGGTTTATTATTAGAATTAAAGAAAAAGAAATATAGTTGGTTTCAAAGCCAACCTGTCCATCAGTAACAGTCACAGAAGCTGACATTAAGGAGGGCAAGAGCAGCCTGCCTTGGGTTTTTGCCTGAGTTCCTCTCACTTCTCTGGCCTCCCGATCCCAGCCCTGGGGAGGACATTCGGTCAGCACTGGCTCCACTCCAGCTCTGAAGGATGCTGACAACATTTTGCCTCCCAGTCTTCTCCCCATGGCTTCTTTTTCATCCAGCCCCTTCCTCTGCTTCTGCTCCACACTCCTCCTGGCCTTGTTCAGTGACGGCCATGCAGAGCCCAGGGACCACCATCTCAGGGCACCAGTTCCCTGAGAGATTATTAATCACGCCGTAGGAGTCAGCTCTCTACATACTATTTTCAAGTTTCACTGTACATCGTTACTTCTGCAATTAATATTCATGACCCTCTTTCTAGAAACTTCCTACTGTTTGTGCGGTGAGACACAGATGAGGGAATTCTTGGAAAATGGGGACAAGGTAACAGACTGCAGCTCTGCTTGGAAGGCAAGAGCTGGAGCTGAGGCAAAGAATTAAGGTCACAGTGTAACTGTGGAAGAAAGGAGAATACTCTAGGTCTGTCCGTCCTGCACACGACTGATGACGTCGATTCTCTTGACTTTCTTGCCCGTGCTCATCCTTTTAAAAAGGTTCTTCCTTTCACATGTGTCTGACTCCCAAAGATCAGAGCTCAGTGCTCTTCAGCAGTGAGGCTCATTCATTCCGAACCTGGACTTGGACGCAGAGTCCTGGATGCAGAGTCCTTTGTCCAACTCACTCCCCAACCCAGGCCTCGTCTCATGATCGATCCTGAGATCCAACGGACCTCTCCGGGCCTCGCTTTCCTGACTCCTCCGTGGAGTTAGAAACTGTGGGTCACTCTGCCTCCTTCCTTCTGCTTCTCTGAAAGCCACTCCTTAGACTCTTCCTATCTTTTTGGCATCTTCTCTGCATTCCGGGGACGTTTCTTCTTCTTTACTCTACAATTGTTAGGAATTCCTGAAGGCACCCTCCCCTAATCACTCTGTGTTCACTGCCAGCTTCACCGTATGCAATACTCACACGTGTGTAGCTCCTGCTTGTGTGCCTGCATGGGGGCACACACACACACATGTGCACACACACATGTGCACACACACACACACACACAAACACAATGGTTATTCAGATCACCTTTTGGATGTTGCAAAGAAACCTGAAACTCGGTATGTTAAAATAAACACCGTGTCTTCTCAATTCTAGCTCTCTTTCAGCACTTACTAAACGATAGCCTCATCCTTCCAGGTGTGGGAGACAAGCCAGGAAGTCACACTTGGCAGTGCGTTTGCTCACTCCAGGATCCACCCATCACCACAGCCCAATCCAGTTACTCCCCAAATATCTCTTAGAGATATGGATTCTTTTTCTTCTGATTCCACCTGAAGAAGACCTCATCTAACAGACTGGGCAAGTATATACACTGATCTGGTCACCTCTAACAGTATTTTTTTTTTTAAAACAAATTATGTGAAAAAGTCTTTTGAAGGTGTAAGAGTTCCAAGGGATACAGATTATTTGGGATATAGCTATGAATTCAGATAGACAAAACAGGGAAAAGGTTTCTAAGTAGGAAGCTAAAGTATGATCATAAAGCTACCGACACCTACTATCAACCATATCTAATCCATACTGACTATAGTAGGATGGGCAGAAATAAAAATCTATATCACAATAGGTCTGAACAGAGGGCTCTGCATTTGTGACAGAAAGAAAGTTTTGGACATTTCATTAGTAACAGTCTATCACACAACCAGCGTGTATAATAATGATCTCACTTCACAACAATGTACGTTGTCTAGTAGAGTTGGTTGTTTATGGCAAGGGTATTTCTAAGATATTTTAGAGTTTCGTTTTTTTTGTTTTTTTTTTTAATCTACAAAAGTTAAAATATTCCTGACGTATGTATCCTCAATAATTTCAATTTTGAGAACAAGGACTCATGATAAATGAAGTGTCTGTAGTTACATACAAACCACTCACTGATTTCCTTTGAACATTTCTATAAAATGACCCACACTTAGCAGTATGTCAATTCATATGATGATCTGCCTTGCCAGCAATTAAGCACTTAAAATATTTTGATGTAAATCGAAACAAACTACTCAAAAATTTTTAGGAAAATTAAGAGTAAAAGAAGTCTATCCTCAGGGTATTATTAATAGGCAGTTACAGAGACACCGCATGTAAATATCTGAAATCCAGATCATTAGACTCACGACAAGTGGGTCACAGAAAGATCAGCATGGTCACACAGACACTGAAAACCATCCGAAGGCAAGCAAGTACTGTCAGTCACAAGCACAGACTGACGCACGAAGAGTCGAAGCCATTTCCTATGAGGAGAAGGACAGATGTCCTCGGAACATACCTGCTGTGGGGGAGTTTGCATGGTGTGACTTCTTGGGCAGGTTGAAGATCTGTTCACCAGGGTCAGGNGGAGGAATTGCATCTTGCCCTTGTCGGGCTTCAACAGGATCATACTCCTTCCCGTCATAGTTAGCATCGTAGAATTTCTTAAACCACTGAATAAAATCNAGGTTGTCTTGGAAACGCCCCTTCACCAGCTTCTCCACTGGGATTACCTGCAACATCAGGTCACCATGTGAGTCACAACCTCAGGCTAGCTCGGAGTTTTATGCAATCGGATCCTAAGAATTGCTTGCTTGCAGTTTTCTTGTAAGCCAAAATTTAAAAGTTTTATTTATGTGCATGTATGTGCACCATGTGTGGTCACTGGATATGATCCTCTGTAGTCATCAGATGGTGAGGCTGGGAACTGAACCAGAGTCCTCTGTGAGAGCAGCACGTGCTCCCAACCAATGAGCGTTTCTCGGGCCCCACTGCCTGCAGTTATCGACCACCGATTGTTTCCCTGGCTTCTCAGCAGTATTCTACAATTAACACAACTTTTAACTATTTAAAGACTTGGTAAAAACAAAACCAAACAACAACAGAAAACAACAACAACAACAACAAACAAACAAAAACTTACCACAACTACCACCAACCAGAAAGCCCCAGGGTGGATTATCCTGTAAAACTGAATATTCCCTAAACAACTGAAGAAGAGCTACCCTTAGCTGTCAAGATGGGGGTAACTGCCAGGTCTGGTGGTAGCACATGCTTATAATCCACTTGAGAGACTATGGCAAGATTATGAGTTTGAGAGCAAACATGGTACATAGTAAGGTCTCATCTCAAAAAAGCCAACGAACAAAACCAGAAAACAACAAACCACCAACAGAGGGGCTTATCTCATGTATGGGACATGTATAGAGTTATGCAATCTCTCCACAAAACACCAGGCCTGGGATGCTGTACTGTTTCCAAGCTGAAGTGTGTTCCTATTTCTTGGCTCAGTTGTACTGAGATAAACTCATGAGGAATATAGCTACTGGATAGAGCACATGAACCAGGGGCAGCTCAGCAAAAACAGATCATGGCACACATGGAGCAGAGCTCATTAAAACGTAGCCAAGCATCCTAACTAACATAGTACAGGGCCCAGGACGGAGCAACCCAGGACTCCGTGGGGGTGCAGACACAGAGAGGGAGATGCTCATGAAGAGAGTCCTGGAAGCGTACAGAGAAGGCACATGACATGCACAGCAGCTTCTCAGAGTAAGCTTTCCACTAGAACCCAGAGTAGGCCAGGATTCCCTGCTAACTCTCATAGGAACCTCTGGGATTATGACAAAGGACACAGGAGGGACTTGATTACTGAGCTGTAATTTAGTGGGTCGCTATTTCTTTTATTAAAGGAAATGGAATGGTACCATCCTTCCCACACTGCACAATTACCGGATTTTACTTCCTCTGTCACTGGGTGACTATTGTATGGGAACTATGAGAGGGTGATGCACTAAGTTGTGACTCAGGATGCAAATGTGCATGTGCGTGATTCAGACAGAAGCCCAGTGCACAGGAAGCAAGGCTTTGTAGGAGGACCGCATGAATGGAAACAGTAGACACTAACCCTGATACCTTGGAAACCATATGCCATAAATACCAACAGGGCCACATTAAAGAGAACTGTAAACAGTCTGTGGGTGTCCCTCCATGACCCACGACTTTATTAGCCCTGGGTAGTTAGCTAGGTTTCTGGTACCAGGTATGATTTTCCTATTGTGAAGAGGGTCGAAACTCCAATTAGAGAGCTGTGGTTACCTCCAAGTATGGGTGCCACTACTACATTCTTAGGTCATCATGCTGTGCTGGTGTCCCCTTTATCCCTCTGGAAGCTGGCATGGTACTTTCTGGTACCATGAATAACAATTAATGAAAAAAGAGGCCATAAATTTGAAAGAGAGCAAGGAGGGGTGCATACGGGAGGGTTTGGAAGAAAGGGAAGGGGGAAACCATACAATTATATTATAGTCATGGAGGTAAAAGAAAGAATTAAAAAAAAAAAAAACAAACAGAACCAACCATAACTTGGAAAATAAAAAATCAAGGGAAACACCCAGGCTACATGTTCAGATAAGTCATCAGTAATATATTTTCCAAAAATATTTGTTTAGGTGCAGCTGCGATAGGGACCAAGAGAGGTGCAGAACAAAATAAAGAAGTTTCTCGTAGGGACAGTTTTCATCAAGCTGCAGCTGGTCCTGGTGCTGCTGTGTCCCCTCCTCTCACTTCCCTTGAACTCTCACTGGAAGGATTCCCACCCCATCCACACTTCCCTGACTTCCCTGTGTATTTTATTACAGCTGATGCCTTCCGAGTCTCACTGCTTGCTTTCAAAGAGACTGACTGGTAAGTGACTTCTAGCACAATGCCCTTCATGAACAACTGAAGCAATTTGCTGCCTGCGTGTGTGGGAACGTCACACAATGGTGGTGTGCAGCAGCTCTTCTTCTCGACTTAATTCTGCATTCCTGGTTTCGGGGAAATAAGGTTCAACCAAGCCCTGCAGCAGACATGATAGGCACATGACACTGTGTCTCTCTAGGGATTTAACAATCCTATGCTAGCATCTTGTTGGCTGGGAGGTCAGTCTCCTCCCACTGCAAACTTGTTTTTCAACTTTCTTAGCTCCTCCATTCTCTGTGTGCCCACTAATAGGAAGACACACAAAGCTCTCTGATTTGATTTATAGCAAGCTCCAGCCAGAAACCTACGTATTGGTACCGGTATTTCTCCTTTTGAATGTACAAGAGTGGATTTAAAGGGGAAAAGAAAAGAGGTGTTTCCCAAAAGTAAGAAGAGCCCGCACAGCTGGGTGTGGTGGAAAAGGGCTGCCTGGAAATTAGACACAGCAGAAAGGAATAAAAGTTAAGATTTTTCAGAGAAACATATTTTCTGTTTCTTTCCTTTTTGATTTGAAATAGCAGTGTTGCATGTGTTGTCCAGGATGTTCTCAAACTCTTAGGCCTGAGCAATCCTCCTGCCTCAGACTTCAGAGCAGCTGGAACTAACCTGGCTGGCTAAGAGCATACAATATACAATATCAATTCTGAGAAAAGAAGCCAGATTTTCTTGACATTCTGGTAAGAATGCTTCTTACTTAGGGAAGCAGTGAATTATATGGAATTATTAAACTTTCCTCTAGCCTTCATCTCTTACAACCTAGTATCTGCTTTTTATCCTGTAGCCTATTTATTCCTTTTATTAATATGTGTTTTTCAAAGAGTTATGTTTTTTCTCTGCTAGTTTATTTCTTTCCTCTTGTTTATAATTCCTTGGTTACAATTCTTGCCTTGCTATGCTAATTCATTCTAAGAGATACAGCCAGTCATACTCATTATGAGAGAGAAACCCTAAATAATGAACACATATTAGTAAGTGAACATCTGGATAGCAGCCAGCACTCCTGGAGAGACCAGTGAGTCTTAGCCCTGTAGGAAGTGGGCACAAAAGACTTCCATCTGTGTCACTCGAGGGTAAAATTATAATCTGAAGGAGAAAAGCAACACTCAGGAAGGCTGGAGTCTAAGGGATGCACGATGCTGGCCACTGTTGCCTGCATCTCCTTGGTACCTTAACCACAAGGAAGGAGGGTCCTAGTCCTCATCTACAGAGGAGCCTGTTTAGACCGTTAGGGAATGTAAATTACTTGCTTCAGTCTTGGAACTGAGAGTCATAACCATGCTGGGTCCCCATGTTAACAAGTTGTTTTTCCAAAGGAACAAAATACCCTGAGAACTCCAAAGGCACCTGGTAAACATGAGAGCTTCTCATTTGCAACACTGAGACGCTAACAACCGACTATAACATGGAGGACTCCTGCTAAGAGGTTTGTCTAATGGTTGCAGGATTAAGGATTTTTTTTTTTTTAAAACTAAAACCTCACATGCACACAGGAACTCAGAGCTGTTGTTTGTGTTTGTGCAGCCTCCCCCCCCCGCCCCGCCCCACCCCAAGGGGAGTTATCTAAGTATATCCCTCATGGATGTGTTCCTAGATTTCTTCATTTTTTTGATTGCAAAGTATTTAAGGGTGCTGGATACATGGCTAAGGTATCTGTAGTGCTATTTCAGAGGACTGGAGTTCAGTTCCCAGCACCCACATTGGATTGCTCTCAGTCACGTGTAACTGACTCCTATGGAATCCCGTACCCTCTTAAGGGCTTTGCACACACTGCTCTTACCCATACAGACCCACATATGAATGCACATACACATAATTCAAAAAATAATAAAAGGCAATTTTAAAGAGTACATGACAAGGATATCAACAAACCTCTTACCTTATCAACATTCATCCGTTTAAAGGATGCTTGCAGAAGTTTAAAGTTGTGAATATACTCATGCTCCAACTTTGCTTGGAATTTTACTTTCTTCAAACTAATACAGCCCGGGAAGAGCATGTCCATGAACTGGCAATAGGCTGCTCCTAGAAGAGGCAAGGAGAGGGACGGATCAGTCTGGCTGTACTCAGATGTGACAGCAGTCATGAGTACAAGCACCGTGATACAGAACACAGTCTCCTGCACACATGTCCCTTATACAATTACACCCTCTGGACAGCATGGGTTGGGGACCAGAGGGAAGAGGCCATGTCTCAACAGTACAGCATCTGTCACTTCTTTATCAGCCACCATGTCTTCAGTTCCCATGACCAACATGTGGGATCCTCCGTGGATGCCAAAGCAGCTGTGTTAAGAACAATCCTTGCTGCTTCTGTCAGAGGAAAGGGACACGTCCTTGCCTTTCTATCTGGCTACTGTCCTGCTCTATGTCATGCAAGTCAACTTAAGAAGGAAAAGCACAGACCATGTAACCAGCAGAGCGGTACACAGGCTCTTATGGGGTGCAAGGCCCAAATACATATGCTCATGCTGTTTTATGGCCATCTTGCCAAGTAACTCGGCTGGAAACTGTATCACTAAGTCTTCTAACACCAGAAGCAGCTGCATGCCAACCTCACTCCAGCCCACGAGCAACAGGCTTCCCTCATGAGCAGACACGATGAAGCCAGGGATCTCCTGAAAAAACGCAGATGTTCAGAGTCATGTTGAAATGTTCAATGGGACCCCCGAGGACAGTCTGTTTAGCAAGAAGGTTTTTACTTTTAAACATGAAGAACTATTGAAACATGCCAATCTCAGCTAGAAAAAAACAAACAAACAAAAACAAAAAAAACAAAACAAAAAAAACAACCCAGCAAGACGGCAATTACTTAGCTCTTATCTGAATGGGAAAGACTAAGGACATTTAACACGAGAAGCTGTCACATGTCCCCCACCTCATAGGAAGAACAACTGCGTGCCAAGAGTGGAATCAAGTAGAATGGCACATTTTCCTTTTTCTGCCGTCTACAGGCTGCTTGCTCTGTTTCTATGATATGCTATTGATTAGTCTTTCTGGACCATAAAGGGCCTCCCTCCTATTTACCATCAAAGCTCCTGGAGGCCTTGTCTTTCAAGAGGGAGACTCCCCTTTGACTAGGGCACCACTGTGTCCTATACCAAATCCTCAGCTGAGATGCAGTTCCAGAGAAGGGGAGACAAAACACTAGGAATCTAAAGGCCGGGGAACCAGAGATGCCAGGGCAGCTTGTTCTTTGTAGGTAAGGCCATGAAGAAATGAAACAAAAGCATCTGGCTTTCCCTGAGATGCCAACGCCATGAATTAAGCATTCTTCTGAAGCAGATGGCTTCTCTTAAAAACAAGACAAGGAAGGCATAGCAAATCCAAACCCAAAACACCATGCTGGGGACGGAAGAGGAAACATCAGGCTTGCAGGAGAGGGCTTCAGTGAGCTAATCCTCCTTTTAGGAGTGCCACCAGATGAGCACAGTCCAACACCCTGCAGTGTAATCATGCAGGTGGGTATGGGAAACACTGTCTCAGACCCGATCTGCAAAGTTATCCTCATTTTGCTGGAGGTTAGCATTAAATTTGCCTCTGGAGACCCAGATGCTACATATTCTCATCCAGCCATCCAAATTCTTCCCTTTCCAAATTTAAAAATGAGCAAATGATTTTAGAGGGTGGGGGGAGGATCAGTACCGTGAGGAAAGTTAGAAAAACACCTTGTCACCATCTCTAATAACCATCACTAAGCAGTAATGAACCCATGATTGTTCTAACATATGCCGTTCTGATTTTTTCAGAATGTAAATAAATGTAAATAAATGTAGGATTATACATATATTTATTTTTACTAAAATGTGATGATGCTTTTAAGATGTAATCCTATCTATTTTTACATACACACTTGTTTCTGTGGTGCTGGGAATCAAACCCAGGGTCTGTGGGTGCTATACAAGAACTCTACCATGCCCTGGACCATTTTCTGGGTCACTCAATATTCTCCATCAAACATTTTGATGGCATTCTGGTATTTACATCATGCTTAGCAACTTCCCTCAACCAACATCCCATAAATATTCATGCATAGTTTCTGTAAATGCTTTTACGATCTCCAGTTTTACATTCGAATTCTGAATCCATGTGGAATTTATTTTGGTTTGTGATAGAAAGTATGGTTCTAATTTTAGTCATTCCAAATGTTAGTGGGAATCTGTCGTTTTTTGATTCCTCTGCATTCGGGCACCTTCTTACTGGGGGGGATGCTTCGGGGCCCTGCCTCATATCTCAGAAGTAGAATGTAGGCAAGCCTTCTTTTCCTGCCTCCACACTAACATTGAAGGTGCACGACCAGGGCTCTGCTGTGCACATTTCTGCCCCCATCAAATGGAGGGAGTGAGAGAAATGCAGAGACAGGGGCGTTTATCATTGTGGCAGCAGAGTGCCTAGAGCATCATGAAGTGCAGAATGGAGTTTCCTGGTCTAATTATCCCAGGCACAAGGAGGTTCCTTCAGCTCTGACCTCGGCTTCCCCAGGATGCCACGCCACCCAGCATCTTCCCTGGAAATGCTTTTCTCTATAAGCTTGCCAAGATGACTTTTCTGTAATGCTCGTTCCAAACTGCCAGCTGATAGATCAGCCAGGTCTGACACCACCTGTGCTGGTCCCCAGTGGGGAAGAACTCCATCTTTACTATGGTTACTTCCCTAGTGCATGTGCTGGGGGCTCTTTTATTTCTTCATCTACGCAAGTCATTTTTCTTTGCCACACCATGTAACATACAAGCAATTTGTTTATACAACTAGAAAACCATGTTGCCATCATTAATATTATTGCTATAAGTATAAAAATATTTTGTGGTAAAAATTAAAAATAAAATAAGGGTGAATGTTTTTAGTAGATCTCTATTTTTTGTATATTTATATTCATCCTCACTTATTGTATTTTCAAAGTTGTAATTTTAGACTGTGAACTGTGTGGTTTAAATGTGTCCCCATGATAGTCTGGTTTTCTTTGTTATCCAAACTCTACGCTCTATTTAATAGATCCTGTGTGTTACAACCTCTCCTCTCTCAGTGGGTGCTGGTGGTGCTTGTCCTTAATCCCAGCACCTTAATCTTGGGAGGCAGATGCAGGTGGGTCTCTGAGTTCAAGACCAGCCTGGTCTACAGAACAAGTTTCAGGACAACCAGGGCTACAGAGAAACCCTGTCTTGAAGAACACAAAACCAGAGAAGCCCTACAAAACAAACGAAACAAGCGAAATGAACAACAGCTTCCCCTCTTTCAAAAATTAAAAAAAGGTAATCGTTCATTTATCGTTCTTTCCACTGAAGTTTTGAATTTTAAAGGCATACAGAAAATAGCCCTTTAAAAATATTCAATATAATTCATATACTCAACCTTTTAAAATGTGCATTTTAGCCAGTGGATTTCAGTATATTCACATTCACAGGACTGTAAATCCAATACCAGGTCGCTAATTCCAGATTTTTTCACACCACACACAAACTTCACAGCCACTGGCAGCCACTCTCTCTGTTCTGTATCTCTCTCTGTTCTCTATCTCTCTCTGTTCTCTATCCCCTGCGCAATGGCAACTGCTCCTCTAACTTCCTAGTATCTGCCTTCCCCAGACTTTACTTAAAGGGAATCAGACTTCAAGATCACTGAACCCAGTTCTTTTCCTCAGAAAACCCTTTCCGGGATTATTAGTCCTCTAATCCTTTTTATGGCTGATATCTCACTATATAAGTACATCCCGTTTTATCAATTCATCCACCGGTTAGTAGGTGTCTTAGTCAGGGTTTCTATTCCTGAACAAACATCATGACCAAGAAGCAAGTTGGGGAGGAAAGGGTTTATTTGGCTTACATTTCCATACTGCTGTTGATCACCAAAGGATGCAGGACTGGAACTCAAGCAGGTCAGAAAGCAGGAGCTGATGCAGAAGCTATGGAGGGATGTTCTTTACTGGCTTGCTTCCCCTGGCTTGCTCAGCCTGCTTTCTTATAGAATCCAAGACTACCAGCCCAGAGATGGTCCCACCTACAAGGGGCCCTTCCCCCTTGGTCACTAATTGAGAAAATGTCCCACAGCTGGATCTCATGGAGGCATTTCCCCAACTAAAGCTCCTTTCTCTGTGATAACTCCAGCTGTGTCAAGTTGACACAAAACTAACCAGTACAGTAGGCATCTAGGCCATTTGGGGAGTACTGAGTAAAGCTGGTAAGAACATTTGTAAGCTCTTGAGTGGCATATGTCTTCATTGGCTGTAAGGTGGAGTCTTTTCTGAGTCCTGTGGTGTGTCTGTGACAAACATCCTCAAGACTTGCCCATCTGTTTTCCAAGGCTGGCACACCATCTTACTTTCCCACCAGCACTGTCCGTAGAATTCAACTTCACCCTGAGTACTGTCTGCTGTCTGATCCTCGATGTCCTAACGGGTGTGGCTGGTGTCTCAGAGGGATTTCACTAATTACTAATTACTAATGGCTCTGCACACCTTCCTAAAGCGCTTCTGGGCCACTGTAGAGCATCTTTGGAGGCTTCTTTGCAAATCCTTTGCCTGGGACTAAACTGAGGTACGCTTTTGTTGAGTCCTGGGAATTCTATGTTCCAGACACAGTTCCCTTATCAGACACGTGGTTTGCAAATACTTCCTGCCTTGTTGGTGTGGATTCTTCAGACAGTATCACCTGAAGTGTATACTTTCAATTTTGAACTAATCCAATTTAACCCTTTATCTACCGGTTGCGCTTTTGTTACCATGGTTAAGAAACAGCAGCTGTCTGCATGCCGAGGTCGGGAACATCTGTACCCAATGCTTCCTCCCAAAGGCTTCATGAGTTTAGTTTTTGCATTCAGGTTTATGATCAATTTCTGAGCTGATTCTTGTAGATAGGGTGAGGCTAATGTTTCATTGTTCTGCAGGTGAATATTTTATCCCAGGACCATTCATAAATTTAAAAAGTGATTTATCCTCCTAGGTATGTATATACCCAGAAGATGCTCCAACTTGTAATAAGGACACATGCTCCACTATGTTCATAGCAGCCTTATTTATAATTGCCAGAAGCTGGAAAGAACCCAGATGTCCCTCAACAGAGGAATGGATACAGAAAATATGTTACATTTACACATTGGAGTACTACTCAGCAATTAAAAACAGTGAATTTATGAAATTCTTAGGAAAATAGATAGCTGGAGGATATCATCCTGAGTGAGGTAACCCAATCACAAAAGAACACACATGATATGCACTCACTGATAAGTGGATATTAGCCCAGAAACTGAGAATACTCAAGATACAATTTCCAAAACACAAGAAAATCAAGAAGGAAGACCAAAGTGTGGATACTTCATTTCTCCTTAGAATAGGGAACAAAATACCCATGGAAGGAGTTACAGAGACAAAGTTTGGAGCTGAGACGAAAGGATGGACCATCCAGAGATTGCCCTACCCGGGGATCCATCCCATAATCAGCCACCAAATGCAGACACTATTGCATATGCCAGCAAGATTATGTTGAAAGGACCCTGATATAGCAGTCTCTTGTGAGGGTATGCCAGTGCCTGGCAAATAGAGAAGTGGATACTCACAGTCATCTATAGGATGGAACACAGGGCCCCCAGTAGAGGAGCTAGAGAAAGTACCCAAGGAGCTAAAGGGGTCTGCAACCCTATAGGCAGAACAACAATATGAACTAACCAGTACCCCCCCGAGCTTGTGTCTCTAGCTGCATATGTAGCAGAAGATGGCCTAGTTGGCCATCATTGGGAAGAGAGGCCCCTTGGTCTTGCAAACTATATATGCCCCAGTACAGGGGAAGGCCAGGGCCAAGTAGTGGGAGTGGGTGGGTAGGGGAGCAGGGTGTGGGGAGGGTTTAGGGGACATTCGGGATAGCATTTGAAATGTAAATGAAGAAAATATCTAATAAAAATTGGGAAAAAAAAGGTGATTTATTTATTTGGGGGAGGGTATGGGTGTTTTGCTTGAATATACATCTATCCATGTAGGTCAGCAAAGGACCCCAGATCACTTGGGACTGGATAGCTGTGAGTCGTCACCACATGGGTAAGAAGAGTCGAACCCAGGTCCTTTGCAAACCACAAATACTCTTAAGCACTAAGCCACATCTCTAGCTTCCTCCCACCCACTTTTGTAGAAACTACTCAATCAACATTTGTCCTGGCTCTCTTACTGAAAATTAATTCGCTTATATTTACGTAACCCTTTTTCTTCTTGACTTTCAAGACTACTCTATCTACATGTCTAGCCTTATGCCAGTAACACACATTATCTTGATCACTCTAACTCTGTAGTAAGTTTTGAAATCAAAAGTAAATCCCCTGGGGCTGGGATGTAGCTGGGCAGTACAGCCTCTGCTGATTACCCACAAGGCCGTGGGGCTGAATCCCTAACTCCCTTTATCCCCCCACAGATTATGCCCCTGTTACTGTGTTGTTGTTAACTTATGTGTTCACATCTGCAGTTTGTTTTATTCACTATGTTTGGTGTGTATGCTTAAAATTATTTTTTCTATGTAGTTTCCTTAATAGTAAGTGTTTTTAGAAAATATATTTGGCTAAATTGTATTTGAAGTTTATCTTGTTAGGTATTAGACAATGACACTCATGCATCTTCTAGTTATACATCCTTTATTAGTCCCTCATCTTAAGGCTGCTCGTCTGTGAAGGTGAGGTACACTTCTTGAGAATCCTGTTCTTAGTCATTTGCTAATCTGTATTCTGACTGGAGAGGTGAAACCATTACCATTCAGTAATCTGTGTGAGAGGTGTGTATTAATTCCTGCCATTCTCATTTGCTTAGCAACTATTCTAGCATGGTCTGTCCTTTCCTATAACTTCTTGGATATGTTATTTTTCTCTTCAGTGGGTAGGAGACGTTCTGTAGCGCTGAATGAGCAACCCAACCAGGTAATGGGCCAGTGAAATAAGCAGCCAGTTCTCACAAATAAAGTACAAATGGACAATAAGTGTATGAGAAGATGTTCAATAGTCACCAGAGAAATACAAATTAAACCACATTAAGATTAAAATGTAAGCTTGAAACTTAATCAGAATATTCTGTGTTCCAGTCAGGTACTGGTGGCACATGCCTTTAATGCCAGCCATTCAGGAGGCAGAGGTAGGCAGATCTCTGAGGTGGGTCCAGCCTGGTGCACAAAGTGAGTTCCAGGATAGCCAGGGCTACACAGAGAAACATTGTCAAAAACTAAACTAAACTAAAATAAAATAAAAGGAAAGGAAAGAAAACACAGCCACCACCCAACAACAAAAACAATACAGACAGACACACACACACACACAAATACACACAGACACACGCACACACACACAGACACATGCACACACACGCACACACAATGTGTTCTTCTCCCAAATCTGTTACTAGCCACACATGTTTAATACTAAAGAAATACTCTTAAATTTTACTAGCAATTAAAGTTTCACTGAATTTTATTAACTACTATTTTTACAAACAGGTAAAAATCTTTTTCCTTTAGTTTGTTAATATTATCAATCATATCCATTGATTTTCTATGTCTGAACTCTGCACTTCTGGAATAATCCCCACTGGCTGAGCCTTCACCGCAGTGCTGGGTTATATTCACACATAGTCAGGATTTGATGAGCGCATTTTCGAGCGAGCTGTATGTGGCGCTGTGTACTACTGCCTTACATGGTTCCTTTACACTGGAAGGTTAAGCTGGGATGCATTTCATCATTTTGAGAAGCTTAAGCACTGAGGCTACAAATAAATGGTTCAGTTGGAATCCTGACTGCGTGGTTTCTGCCTGTGTGGTTTCCCGCCTGCGTGGTTTCCCGCCTGTGTGGTCTGGGCTTTCCCGGCCTTCCTCCATGTTTCACAGCCATATGGGCATTGGAACAGAAGAGTAACTGCCCTGTAGGAACTGATATAGAAAGGATACTTCCACCCCGGGGCCCCCACCTGTTCTCAGCTCTTCTGCAGTATCCAGAGACGTCCTGCGATGCCCAGGAGCTAGAACCTATTGTCCCTGGCCTCCATGAGGCCCAGGGTCCCCGGACTGTGCCTTCCCCACCCCCTCGGACTGGGGTCCCATGGCTTCCCACAGCTCAGTGCCCCAGCTCTGGTGGGACATGGGTCATTTCTTTCCCTCCCCCTCTTATTTCCTCAAGTCCTGCTCCCAACAAAAACCAACTTTCTCAGCTTCATACCACCACTAAGCTTGTGGAGCAGAGTGGGCCCTCTTTCTCCTGTCCCCACTCCTACTGCTTCCTGGGCTAATTCTACTCGATGGCTAGCAACTGTCCTCCAATCTTACATTCTGGTCAGTGTTGTCTGCAATGTGATGTTATAGAATCAACCGCTCTTTCTTGTCATTCTACTCAACCTCTTAATGGCATTTGGCCCCCATTCTTGAGATTCCAAATTTCCTCCCTTAGTTAGAAAGAAAAAAGTACTGCCTCATTTATTTAGCAGGGTCGGTGGTGCACACTTTTAATGCCGGTACTCAGAAAGCAGAGGCAAGCAGATCAGATCTCTGAGTTCCAGGCCAGCCTAGTCTACAAAGATAATCCCAGAACATCTAGAGCTACACAGAGAAAATAAACAAACAAAAAACAAAACAAAAACCCAAAACATATAGATGCTACCTAACTAGAACAATCAGAAACTACTGCCTCTGTTGGAAAGTCAGCCATCAGAAGGTTCACTCTCAGGTCCATGGGTCTGGGTTAATTTCCTTATCCTGGATATGACATGGTCTGTTTCCCTTGAATCCCACTTTTAACACACTGTGTCAAAGTTTCTCCGACTAAATGTGGATGACACTGTAGGAACACCATGGTGGCTTTTTATGAAACCACTGAGAGACTTACACTCCCCTGGCACATCACACCCAGAGGCTATAGTTCTACCTCACTTTCCCAAGGCTTCCCCTAAGGGAACTCCTTTCACTGCAGGTTTCTCTGCTGTTCCTGGCTCTGCATTAGGTCCCGTACACCCTGGGGCCACCTAGAATTTCTGCTTCCTTCAGACCAAAGTGCAGAAGGCACTGTCTCAGAGAGGTCCTCTTTCACCTCCACCATTGGAGGTGGCCCTCTTCACAGCGCCATCTGAGGTAGCCCTCCTCCACTCCTTATGACCTCGCTCTGGTTCCACATCTCCTGTTCTATGTTAGCTTGTGTTTGTTTGTGCTTCACCTTCTAAGGGATAGCACTGGACCACACTTGCCCCTGGCCCTTGTCCCTTTTGTACCTAAGCATACATTTAATACAGTATTTGAATTCAGAAGATTCCAGCAACTGTTTGGTTAATGAATGAGGAGGGTCAGAGGTTGAACAGCAGCCAGGGCTGGGAAACAGCAAATGGAAATGTTATCAAAATCCCCAGTGAGGCAGTACAAGAGCTGCTAGATGTTCTTTTAAGATCTGATGGTTTTCTTTTTTAAAGAATAAACAAGTATGAGACCAAGTCTTCAGAGAACATAAAAGATAAACTTTGAAAGAATAAATGCAAAATGAATCAATGCAATCAAAGGGGAGAACACTATGTCCACCAAGTGGCTGATTATAATGTGCTGCCCTCAGAAGCCATCAGCACAATGTGTTCCTCAAGTTAGGAAAGGCAACAAGAGTCTAGAAATAGCTAGAAATAAAGGAAACTATCTCACCATATTTTCTTAAGCACCTATTCAGGAGAATGTGGGCGAGGGAAGAGAAGTGGAGTACCAGCCTTGGCTCCAGAGCCTTCCCCATCTTGACTAGGCTGGACATGCCATCACACCCTCTGAGCCAACAATATTCTTATGTGCACAACATCAGGGTTGGATAGAGTGCTCAGCTCTAAACTTAGACGATGATCTGATTCTCAGGCTGCCACCAACTTCTCATTCAAAGGCTACTTGAGGTTCTCTGCTAATTAGAACACCAACATTTCACCTGGTCATGTCTCAGGTTCTCCCCAGTATGTTTGCTTCTGGCCTCCCCATCTTCTGTTGTGGTTAATGTCAGAGAGGCCCCTGTGTGCTGCATGCTCCTTTCCTCTCTGGGGACTCATTTCCATACACTCCTCTCTGAGCTCCTGATAGTCTCATAACTTAACAATGTAACTGTTTTCCACCATCCAACAGTCTCATATTGACAATTAAATCAGCTTTCCTAAGAGAGCATGATGGATTTGAAACTTGGCACACCACAAGCACAGAGGCCTATGGTCTCTTTGTATTTGCCTGGTCATTCTTTGAACCAATGCTTCTGTAGGACCACATCTGCCACCAAAGCCCAAATCCCCTACTGGAGGAAGTGTCCTGTGGAAAAATCAAGGCTGACTAAAGAGGAAAATGATACTGCAAAACATGGGGTTCTATTTCCAGCAGTCAGCAGAAACCTCTACACACATACACAGACAGACAGACAGACAGACAGACAGACACACCACACGCTTTAAGAGTTCAGTTGTAAAAGCTGAGGAGATAGCTCAGTCAGTAAGTGCCAATCACAAGGAACAGAGTTTAATCCCTAGAACCTATGTAAAAAGCAGGGTACTGTGACGTGAGATTGTATTCTCGGTGCTGAGAGGCAGTAGGAGCATATTCCTGGAACTAATGACCAGCTAGCCTAACTGATGATGAGTTCTAATTCTAGTGAAAGACCCTGTCTCAAAAAGGAAAGTGGATGAAGCTCATTGGCCCACCAGTCTAGCCCATCAGTGGGCTCCAGGTTCAGTAAGAGACCCTGCATCAAAAACTATCACCAAGAACAAATAGAGGAAGACATCCAATGCTGACCTCTGACCTATGCACACATAAACACATGAATGTGCATCCTTGAGTGTGCACCCACTTTCCACACAAACGTATACATACATTCTTACCCACTCTTCCCCAACACAGAGACCTGCAGAGCACCACTCACAGCTAGCCTGACTGTAGAGAATCTGTTGACGTGGGACAGTCAGTGGATGTTCTGAGTTGATTAAAGTGCTACCTGTGTCATGGGAGACAGAACACTTCCTCACTCTTCCAAATGGAAACTTCAGGGCAGTAGAAATCAAACGCCAAAGAGTCCCTGGCTGAGATGTAGGATGTAGATGTAGGATGTGGATGTAGGATGTAGATGTAGGATGTAGATGTAGGATGTAGATGTAGGATGTAGATGTAGGATGTAGATGTAGGATGGATATCTTTATTAAAAGGTAAACTTTGGAGAGACACAGAGAGCGCACACAGCTGGAGGTTTACAATATGAACAAGGACTGTTATTTAAGTGTTATTTGGAAAAGCAACTTTTCCAGAAACTCACCAATAAGACAGTGTACTGAAGCCAGAACATCCAGGTCAGGCGCACAAAGCCCAGCCACTATTTGTAGTGGCTTATCCAACCACCATAACATGGCAGCTGAAGGGTAAGACTGCTGGTTGGAAACATTAGCAGAATTTTTACCTGCTAAGGACTGAGCCAGTCCTAGGTACTTAATTTCACGCCCAGTTACTGATGTGCAATTTCCGTTCAGGCAATATGCTCATCAAATTTTACTAAACATATCCTGCCTCATGCAGTGACACTTGGCTTCCACAGCAGAGTCCAGAGAGTGTGTGTGTGTGTGTGGGGGGGGGGGAGAATGGGGGGTGGTGCTCAGTACAAAATGTCACAGCGTTGAAACTGGAAGCAGAAGCCTGAGTCTGAGACCACAGCTAAAGTTAGAATTTAACATTCCAGACCGAGCAGAATGTGGGGAAACCTTAAAACAAGTCTTTATCACAAATAAAAAACAAGTTAGGAAGGTATATAAAAAACCCACTGGGAAGAAATTCCATTTTCTTATTGAAGTCATGAAGAAAGAAGGTTCTAGCAAGCTCTGCCATCATGGCTCTGTCTCTCCCCCACCCCCCGCGTTGGAAGGGTTTCGTACGCACTTGTTTCCATCATGGCTCTGTCCCCCCCTCCCCCGCATTGGAAGGGTTCCTACACACTTGTTTCTAGCATTGCCTCCGCGCTTCCACAGTCAAGACTTTGCTCTGTCAGCTTGCCTATTTTTGTTTGCTTGTTGCTTCCAGACTATAAGACAGGCTGAAATAAGGTAAGTTTGACTTAGAGGCAGGAATCTGAGAAGACATGGGTATCCATGACTAAATTCTGTGATGACAGGTCACCTCTGACCAAATGCCCTTCTATAGGTGACACACGGGGATGCCCCTCTGCTTACAGGTGAATGAAAAAAACCAATAAACTGCTGGGTATGGTGCCACATGCCTTTTAATCCCAGCACTTGGAGGTAGAGGCAGGTGGATTTTCATGAATTTGAGGCCTCTAAAACATTCTTCCCAAGGAAAATGATCTCATTTTTAGGGGCAAGTAACTAAGGTTTGAAAGGCCAGAAAAACACTGAAATACAGAATTCAGAAAAACAGAGAAAATAGAACAGAAAACCCAGCAAAACCACAAAGCAACTGCAAGTACAAAATAAACACAGGGATGCAGATGTGCAAATGCAGGGATGCAGATGTGCTAATGCAGGGATGCAGATGCTAAGTGAGTCAGGGGAGAAGTCTAGAGAGAAACTGGCCGTAGTCCCACACACACAGGGTCAAGTCTAACTCAGCATCGTTTTTTAGTCTTCGAGGGTCTTTGCTGAGGATGGTCAGGAAGCAATGAGAAAGGGGGCACGAGGGAAACCTCAAAGTGGAACTCTGAGTGCATGCAAGACAGTGATGTGAATGGGCTATCATGAGCCTGCAGCTCACTCCCACAGAACATTCCTTTGCTCACAGAGGTTCCTGTCCCTGGGTTAGGTGCCTTGTCATCCCTCTACAGATGGAAACCTTTGCCCTTTTCTCTCAGGTCCCAGGCTCCTCACTCTTGTCACTCACCCCAGACAAGCTCACTAGCTGTCACACCATCAACAGCATCCCTAACAGCATCCCTAACTTCCTACAGAAGGATGCTCCTTCCCCCACAGCTCCCCAAAAGGGGCCTAAAGGCTAACAGTTCAGCAGACCCAGCTTGGCATGGAAGAAGATCGCCAGCAGCCACAGAGAACAGAGGGCAGTTACCACAAAGTCTCTGTGCACACTGTGCTATAGAACAGAAAACCGCTGAATAATAAGCTGATTTAGTGACACATCCCAGGTTCGTTCCAGGACATTTTGTTATCTAAGCACATTTCCAGTATCAGAAGGAACGCAAACTAGCAAGAAGGCCTCATGGTATTTACTTTAGGGATTTAATCAGATGGTCAAAGCATAAACAATACAAGAGTTAAAGAGGGTGATGGGGTGCGGAAGGGGCAGGAAATTACTTCTGCTTTTTTTTTAAGTAGTGAATTCTAACATTATATTTAAAGTTGACATATGTACTTTCTCTAAAACTTGGCTCCTTTATTTTTTTAAAGTTCTTCTATGAATTGTCCCAAAATGTCATTCAGAAGACAGGAATAGAGACCAAGCTTCCTGACAATGACTGAAGACAAACTTCAGGAAACTATGCCGGGGCTAATGTCACAGCAATATACTTCTCACGGTTACAGCATGTGGCCATAAAGATGTATGTGTGTTAAAGTCCAAGGAAGAACCACACCCCTGGAAAGGAGGCGACAGAGAGAGGTGACATGCTGTCTGTCACACTTACATAATAGTTTCAGGGTGGAAAGAAACTCCGCCTGCAGAGTGATGGTTATCTTAAGCAATTTTCCCTGGTATGCAATTATAAAATGCCCAAACATTTAGCTGTTATATCTGATACTTCTTTTCTGTTTCCTATGTCACTTATGAAAAACTGTAAATTAAAAATGTAATTCATAGAAAATGGTGAGAAAATGAATCTGAAGAGCTGTAGGACGTGGCCATGCCTGACTTGATCATTACAATGTGCAGACACTGAAGCTGGCTGGCGAATCAGACGTCACCAGGCGTGCCCTGCTCATTAGTGCTGAGAACTGTCTGACAGCCAGAAAGGCCAGGCACCTCGTGTTGGCCAGGGATCTCGCCCCTCCCTCGGCTTGGTCTGTGGATAAGCTGATAGAACAGACAAGAGCTCTGGATAGAAATGTGGCAGAGAGACTGAAAGCCAGGGAAGGGACAGGTCCTGGCTGGGTTTGATCTTGCTGCTTTTGCAGGGACCTCAGATGCTGGCCATGCTCAGCTTGTACTGAGTCAACCCCTGCTGACTCCAGGAGCAAAGAGGACAGTGCAAGAGCCTCAGAACACCGAAATGATGCTCAAAGCATCCACCTTGCCTCAGCTTGAGCTGTGTCCATGTTAGGAGGCCCTGTCTCATCATTTGAGCTCCACTTCATAGCCGCTATCAGTCATTTACCAAACCCTCATGGTCACTTGGCCGAGGACCTAAACAAGACGAAGACAAACCTTTCTTTTCCTTGCGTACAGTGCTCACTACCTGGAGCACTACTGTGCATACTGCCGCAAGCCACAACACACACCACAGACGTGCACACTGCACAGGCAACATACCACACCATGGCCTCCCGCCTCAGACTTTCTAACCTCAAAGTCTCTTTGTGGCACTTAGACACTGACAATTTCTTTCTCTTCAAAGCTTAGTCCAAGGTCGCCTTTGGCAGATGTCTTTTCTCTTCTTCATGTAAGAACTCTCACTGTACTGGCTAAGGGAGCCCAGTGGCAGACGGACGTGCAGTCTAGTTAGTTGTTCTGTCTGTCTGGCAGGTGAACAATCTCTAAGACTGATGCTATCATTGGACCTTGATTGACCCTGAAAGACACACATGTTAAAGGCTCAGTCTCCAGGGTGGTGCTACGGGGAGGCAGCAGAACCTCGAGGAGTGTGTACTTGTGAAAGCTCCTATGGCCAGCAGGGACATAACTCTGATGAGATCTGAGGATGCTGGGCCTCTCCTCCTTCTCTCTTTTGCTGCCTGGCATGAGCTGAATGTACCTGCTCCATCGCCTACTACATCTATGAAACATTACCTTGCCCCGGCCCACAGACCTGAGCTAATCAAATATGCACTGGAACCATCAAAACCATGAGCTGGAATAAACCTTAAAAAAGTGGGTTGATCAAGATACATTATGCAAAACAGAAGAAAACCAAGAAGGATGACCATCCTGTGGATACTTCATTCCTCCTTAGAATAAGGAACAAAATACTCATGAAAGGATATAGGTACAGAGACAAAATTTAGAGCTAAGATGAAAGGATGGACTA
>NC_034604.1:19478026-19491189 GCF_900095145.1 Mus pahari | reverse complement strand
ATAGGGAACTTCCAGGATAGCATTTGAAATGTAAATAAAGAAAATAATAATAATAAAAAATATTTTAAAAAAAAGTGGGTTGATTATGTCAGGTATTCTGTTATAGTGATGGGAGGTGATTAACATAACTGGGGATGGTATCAGGTTCATCAGTCTACTGAGCTAGCAATGGCTGGTATATCTGGAATCTGAATATAGAAATGGTTTAGGACCCGCAGATTGGGTGGAACCAGTAAAAAAAAAAGCAACAACAACAACAAACAAAAAACAACAACAAAAAAAAAACAAAACAGGAACTCAAATGGAAAGTGGGTGGTAAAGGAGTGATTCTCTTAAAATGTTGAAACAACAGGTTCTTTTATACAGGATACAAAAAGGTTCAACTTTTCACTTTCAAGAAGGGGCCACAGAAGTTCTGAGGGAGTGTCAGGGCAGCCACTCAATACACGTGCACTGGATTGAATCAAACATAAAGAAACAGGCGTGCCCCAGTGAATAAGTCCTTTGGTATGTGTGAATGTTTGTGTGGGCATATGTGTATGTATTATGTGTGTGAATGCAGTATGCAATACGTATATTTATCTGTGTGTGAATGTGCATGTGTGAACATGTATATGTGTATAAATGCAGTTATACATGTATATGTATGTATGTAAATATGCATGTATTCACACATGTATGTGTGTGAGTCCAGTGGATGCATATGTATATGTGTGTGTGCATAGATGTGTTCAGGGTCCAAGCCCGCAACAAAATTATTCCAGATATTCTGTTTTCTTCAAAGTCATAAAATGGTTAAAATGAGGCTGTGAAATCCTCTTAGGAATACCTTGCTCATGTGAGGCCAATGTGAGGGAAGACTAGACTATTTCAGATATGAAATATGAACATGAGCTTTAGATCCAAAGGACAGAATGAGGTCTGTGGTTTCTGCCATGTACAGAATGGGTGAGCACACACTTCCAAGACACTTCAGCTCCTCTGCTGGGACACATCTGAGGGGTCTCAGTTCCTAGGTCTCTTCTCAGAAAAATACAGAGGTGCTTACATCATAGCAAACTCATTTGTAAAAAGAAGTGACTGTCTGAGGCCTCCCTCAAATACATATTCTTCCTGTAAGACTTTAGAGGTTTTAAACTGAAAGAAGAAAGGGAAAAATAGAAAATGGAAACAAGAATTCAAGTAAAGTTGTATAAGGAGCATACCCGTCACATCACAGAACTGACATCTTGAGAAAAAAAATCCAAAATAACTCAGTATATTGGAACATACTTTTCTCTTGTAGGGATACTGGTTTTTATAGACCCAGTGAATGATTTCAAAATAGACAGGATTGTAGGCCAGGCATGGTGACGTATACCTATAATTTCAGCATGCAGGAGGCAGAGGGAGAATTCAAAGTTCAAGACCAACCTGGTATACTGAGTGAGATTTTGTCTCAATAAACCACCATCCATCACCACCATAACAAGTATAAGCTCCACCCAACCAACCAACCAACCAACCAACCAACTAACGAACCAACCAATCAAAATATCCAAAACTCAAACCAAAAGACAAAACAAAACAAGATTCACATAGTATTTTAGGCCATGTGTGGTCTTGTATGCCCATAATTGAAGTATCTGGGAGATTACCAAATCCTAACCCCTAGGTCACCAGGGACACACTTGGGAAGATGAGGTAGAAGGATTGAAAGTTGCAGCCAGTCAAACTAAATAGGGAGACAGTCTCAAACAAAACCAAGTAAAAGCGAGCCTGTTACAAATCAGAGACAAGGTCACAAGGGAGGGGCTCTCTGGTTGCCAAGAAAACTAGTCATGACCTAGTCAACAAGTTTTTGTGTTTTTTTTTTTTTTTTTTTTTTTTTTTTTTTGGAGACAGGGCTTCTCTGTGTAGCCCTGGCTGTCCTGGAACTCACTTTGTAGACCAGGCTGGCCTCGAACTCAGAAATTCGCCTGCCTCTGCCTCCCAAGTGCTAGGATTAAAGGTGTGCGCCACCACTGCCAGGCTCCTAGTCAACAAGTTGTAAAACCACAGGCTTCCCATTCCTCTTAAGAGGCTATACCCTACAGTCAGAGCCTCAGGCCCAAAAGTCAATGGAGTGTATTCCAGGGCTCCCATTCACTCCAGAGTCCACACTGTTCTTTTGATGAACACACCTCTCCTCTCTAAGCATACACATCTAGGGTGGTGGCTTAGAGACAGCATGGATACAGGGCAGTTACGAACCTGTAAGACCTTCAACCAGGACGGCGAAGATTATACATCTGCTACATGCAGTAATTTCTCCGGGTAACAGAAAATGATGAGATCAAAACACAGGGTATAACTAAAGATATTGCTTTGTAGAACTTCCTATAATTATTTCTGTGATCTTATTAAGAATTTATAATTTATTGGTTTATTTCTAATAATGTCATCAATTTTTATTTATTCCTGTTAGCATTAAGATATTTTCAAGTTTAACATGGATGTGTGTCCTTTGACTTGTCACTAAATATGTAATATGTATGTACATCTCAGAGAGAGAGAGAGAGAGAGAGAGAGAGAGAGAGAGAGAGAGAGAGAGAGAGAGAGCGCGCTAGCTTTTGATGAAATACATATACATTATACATTTCAGGTCATCCATCTTCTCCTAGCTGTTTCAATTTATCTTCATTAATGGTGCTTATCACCATGACGAGGGGAAGAAGCTAAAAACAGGATGCAGGAATGGATGTCAGAGCCAACAGTCATTTGATACCTACCCAGTTTTCTGAAACTTAAGTGTGCCTGTCTTGTTCCTCTAAAGAAGTTAGGTTCCCTGAGATATCTCACATACGTACAGTGGCTTCGAACCAATGCTCACTCAGCCCTGCAGTTCATGGATCCAAGTGTGACAAAGCATGTTTCTGAAGGCAGAGACACAGGATACCCTGGTTTGGGGGGGGGGGGCTGTCCACTGAACAAACGCAGCTCCCTACATGGGCTCCTACACACTGGGCACCCCCACCTGACTCTAGGAGGAGGATGGCCTTTCTGGGATGTTCCTTGAACAGCTGCCACTCTGTCATTCAGGAGCACCCTGCACACCTAAGAACACGAGTGTCTTTTCTGCCGGCTCCCTTTGTCCCACCCCCTTTATTTAACATTCTCCTTTGTACACGTCCATTCTCTTCAGAGACACTTACTGCTGTGGTCTTGTCTTTTATGGACAGGGCTTCAAGGACAATAATCTTACCCTGTTTATCTCATGGCTCAAGATGTGCTTCCCAAATAAAGCTCTGCTAATGGCCAGAAGAGCATGCACAGCAAGAAGGTGGGTGGAGATGTGGTGACAATGCCCAGGATCAAACATCCGAATGTGCAAAAACATCAACAACTCCCAGTAGTAGTTTGGTAAGTCAAGCTGAATGCATGCTGGTATTTGGCAATTCAATGCTACCTACACGTCTCTGTGTGTGTGTGTGTGTGTGTGTGTGTGTGTGTGTGTGTGTGTGTGTGTGCGCGCGCGCGCGCCCGCACATTTCAGGGCAAAACACCAAACTAAACCAAAAGCCTGCAATCCCACCTATTCATATTTATCGTTAATAACAAAAGTATCAAGATAATGAAAATATACAAATTATAAGGGAAGAAAAACCCTCTTATATTCTATATTGTCTACTCAAAAACTAGGCTGGATTGAGCTAGTGAACTGGTGGAGGCTGCAGAATGCTACCCAGTCCAGCAAGCCACTTTCCAGCTGGACCACGCCTGGACATGGCCCATCTCACTTGTTATTCGTCTTTTTCCAACTACTTGGTATGCTGAGACCAAGTAAACGGATTTTGAAATTATCTGGTCGAATAAAATTAGGGAGAAAAGATATCCAGTCTAGACAAAATCTCTATACAATGCCTCTAAGCACAGATAATATTCCACTATTATACTTTGACCTAACCACAGTCCCATTATGAAATGGCTCACTTTCTTACAGAAAACAATAAAGCCCTGGTCTTATAAAGCCAAGTGAACTGCCGGGCCTGCTGACACTGAAGGCTGGCCTTACTTGGTTTCAATAAGGGAGTCAGTAAGATCAGCCCTACTAAATTTAGCCTCTGAGCTGATTTCATCCCTAACCTGTCTTCTCTGCTGACACAAGAGAGTAGGCACAGGGGACACAGTGCTAGGCTGGAACCAACCTATTTAACAAGCACAGATCTGCAGCCAAAAATGGTCACAAACAACTTGCTACTGTGCACAGGAATGACTACCACCAGGGTAAAGAGGCGAGGGCCTGTCCTTCAGGTTCCACGCCCGATGGCCACACCCCTGCACAGCCCAGTGCATTCTACAAATTGTATTCCCTTCCACTGTTCATGTCTCAAGAGTTGTAAATGCAACTACAATTTCATCAGCCAAATTCAATAGCACCCAGAATAAGAAAATACCAGGAACTTGATCCAACACAAAGCTTGAACCAATCTGGAGAAACACATAATGAACGTGAACCAAACTCAGATCATTTTTTTTCTACCTTAAAAAAAAAGTCAATCAAGAAAAATATTTAAAATTTTCAAAAATGCTTTCATTTAAATGACATTTTATTTAAATAGTCAGATGCTCAGGAAAATAAGTGAGCCGTCCACCAACCACAGTGCCAGCACGGGCTGAGTGATGGTCCTGGCTGTGGTCCCGTCAATGCGGAATGCCTGCTGGTATCTGCTGTCGGTGCTTCCTGTCCTGGGACGGAGTGGGAAGGAGAGGATGCACAGACTGTAGAAAAAAGCCAGCTGGGAAAGCTGGCTTCACATCAACACCCAGCCTAGGGGTGGAGAGCCAGACATAGCAAAATGGGGGTGGGGATGGGGTACAGAGAGGAGGCTGAGGGTGGCAGGGGGGTGAAGGATGAGGAGGAGACACTATCTTCTGCCTTGGGTCAAACTCCTTCCTGTTCCTTTCCTGCTCCTTTCCACACAGCCCCTTCCTTCCTGCCTCCTTTAACAAGGTGCCTGAAGCGGAGGAAGCCACTTTTAGGAACATTTTTATACTGGCCTTTCTCTATCTCCATTACCTTGGAAACGGCTACTAAACCGGCATGAACAAAACCCAGGACACCATGCCCTGCCCACTCCCCTATACACTTCACCAAGCAACAGGAACCATTTCTATGCTGGACTGGTGTGGTGGTGCACATGGCTCAACCTCCCGTTCCAAAAGGGGAATTCAACATGACGAGATTTCAAAGTGGATTTAAACAACCAGCAGTAAAAAATGGATATAGCCCTCTGCTCTCCTTGAAACAGATTGCTTTTCTTTGAGAAACAAATGCTGTCCAAATATGCATACAGATCCATGGCCCAGATTTAATGTTCAAAGAAAGTGGTCAGAAAGTAACATCCTTGGGGTAAAATAACAAGAAATGAGTAATCGTCATTATTTTGCAATGTATTACAAGGTATTACTTATTTATTTATGATGCTGCAGATTGAATCCAGAGCCTCGTATACACGAGACAAGTGCTCTACCACTGAGCTACAACCAACCCAGCTCACAACTTTTACTTTCGAGAGCATTTAAAAATATTTATGTGGAAGAAAGAGATGTCAGACAAAGGCAAAGGTCCAGAAGCTAGGACAGCACCACAGCTGTTATTTCAGTATTTTTTGCAAACTGAAGAAAAGCTGATATTCACTATTTTTACCTTGCCTTATATTTTAAAAAGAAAACCAACAAAACATCCTTGTAAAGAGCTTCCAAATTAAACACACACACACACACACACACACACACACACACCCCAAAAGTAACCAGGCCCAAAGTCTATGTGTCTCAATGAACTTCTGCACAGTTGGGAATCTATACATTCTAATTGATGTTTGTTTCTAACATTGGCTTTGAGGGAGAGCTGCCAGCCGGGAACAAAATGAGAGAGAGATGCCACAGAGGAGAAAGGAAGATAGAGAGCCGTCAGGTGTGGACTGTAAGTCTTTACAGAGCTGGGACACAGGGTTAGGAAAGAACAGCCTGCAGAAACATGCATGTGATCTGTGTGTGTCTTCCCAGAGCATGTCACTAAAGTCACGCACCACACAATAAGCTATAAGGGACTAAAACAGAGACGCATTATCCTCCATAAATCTGAGCGTTCCTAAGCGTGATAAGGACAAATGACTTAGGTCAACCGTATTTGGATTTGTTCTCTTCGGAGTGGTAAAGCCTTACCTGCCCTCGAAGTCTTCTGGGACAAGAACAGAAATGAATTCATAAATAAGTAAATATTAAGACCGCTTCCTCCTGCCAAATGCTATTGCTGAAGATAAAATTAAACTAAGAGCATGCAAATGGTGCCAGTCGGGTCTGGGACACCCGAACTGCACTGTTAGTGGTCTGAGGTTTCTCAGAAGTGCAAGCAAGCGGCAGACTGCTGGCACGGGCTGATCGGGCACAGTGGCCGAGGCTCCAGGCCCAGGGGCACTGTCTGAGAGGGCCAACGGAGCTTTTTCAGCAGCCCCCAGGAGATCAGACATGCTCTGGTGCAGTTTCCATTTGGAGAACCCATGCCTGTCTTTCCACAAGGATCCACCCTTGTTTCCCAGTCAGAGTGCTACAGGCAGCGTAACACACTCTGACTTTGCTTTTGAAATTTACCCTTTTTTTTCAAAGAGGTTTAACTCAATACACATTCTCTACCAAAGTACTGGGTATCAGGTACGGTGGTACGTTAGGCATTAGACAAAAAAAATAAACTACAGGCCAGCTCTTAAGAACTCCTGGTGCCTCCTTGGATCATACACAGGTGTTATCCTGGATGGGTGGTTGGGGTTTGGGGAAAACCACGGATGCTGGGGAAGGCTTCCCAGAGCAGACCGTAGGTGAGGCAGATTACACTGTGAAGAGGGCACTGCCAACAAAACTATGCCGGACCAAAGGGAATGTGTCTGCAGAGAACCAAGAGTGTTGCTCCAGGAGAGTAATGGGTAGGATTGGTGTGAGAAGGGCAATATGGAGGGATCCCCAGAGGTTCGAGGTCCACTATGGATGGTAATATTTGCTTGGTGCTACAGACACACGCTCCACCCTGGAGTCATACCTCAGTGCTGTTTATTTTGGAACAATGTCCCACTTGGTTACCCAGCTGGCCTTGAGCTGGTCATGTGGTCCAGGCGGGCCTTGTGTTTATGATACCCCTGTCTTGGTCTCCTGAGCAGCTAGGATAGGGCCCTGAACCACCAGTACAAGCTCTACTGTGTTTGACACCTTATGTATGGTGAAAATAGGATGGCGGAGTAGAGGCTAGGAGCCAGTATTACAGAGGGGTGTGGTAGACGGCAGGCCAGAAGCGGTTCATACACTCATCTGATAGCTGTGTGCTCTCAGATGTGCTCAGACATTTCCTCCCGTATGTCCTTTACTTCCAGCCAAGTCTCCCCTTCCACTTATGTAGCTATACTTATATATACGTCTTTGTCTTACCCCAAATATGTAATGTGTGGTTCATAAAAAATCACATTCAACTACCAGCAAACACGCCTCGTAAACACTGTAAGGATAATCTCTTACCTGAACAGAGCTGTTCCACTTTTGTGTAGTTTAGAGACACGATGTCATTGACCCATGCAATGATGTCATGCCTGCTCATAGTCTCCTGGGTTATGGAGGTAGAATACACATTGACCGCCATTCCCCAACTAGGATAGAACAGATGAAAATAAGCTTACTCACAAGGAAAAAAACAGCATAGGACTATCAGAGACACTTAATCAAGGAGGACACAGTTGGTGGAGATTTATAACCAAGCTTCTTAGACGTGGGTCCCGACCCCATACGGGTGGTGGGGTGGCACAGGGAGGTGGTACAAAATCGGGCATCGGTAAACGGTTTCTGATCGTGCAGCAGCCAACAATTAGTTCATAATCAGATGGGGAATGAATCCAAGGTGTTCCTGGCAGTGCTGGACCATGCGGCGTCAGACTTCACTGCAGCCTTCACTGTGAGCGCATAGGAAACTCACTTCCCCTAAGTACTGCGATACCCCACAATGCCAAGGTCACCGCCTGAAGCCCCCTGCCTCCCATGCTGAGATTACTGTGTTAAGTGCAGTTGTTTTCAATATACATACAAGGCTTTCTTCTCTTACAGAAACACACTGGCTTAATTACAGAAAACAAGGCTTTTGATATCTTCCTGCTGTTGGTCCCAAGGCTTTTGATATCTTCCTGCTGTTGGTCCTTAGCACCTAGGTATCAAACAATGTATCTTAGGATTATATTGTGCTCAAACAGACACATCCATCTCATTAATTGTAAATTTCCTTTTTTTGTGTTATATATATATATATATATATATATATATATATATATATATAATTTTATTTTTTGTTATTTTGAGACAGGGCTTCTCCGTGTTAACAGCCCTGTCTGTCCTGGAACTCTATTTGTAGATTAGGCTCAAACTCACAGAAATCCACCTTCCTACCTCTGCCTGGGATTAAAGGCGTGCACCGCCATGCCCAGCTTGTCATTTTTGAGACGTGGTCTCTATTTCCGGCTGGCTCAGAACTGCCAGTGATCTGCCTCTGTTTCCCATTGCTAAGATCACTGGTATGAGTCACTGTGTCTAGCTCCATGGTAAGATCACATGTGTATTCATGGGCTGTTTTAAAGCTCTATGTGGTTCACTGTCATAAATGTTTGATCTGTGAACCTACTTGGCTTAGCTCATGTGAGCATTTGCAGGTGGAAAGGGGAGTGGGAAGTTTCACCAGTTCTAGAGTGCAATAGGTCTGACTCCACCAAGCCATTTGCTGCCCTTTCCCCCTAGTTCTTTCTAACTGCCTATCTGGATCACATTTCATGTATTTCTCCTGGGGTGCCACTGCATATCTCCTATCTAGACTCTTTGAGCTATGAGATTCTTAATTTGTAAAAGAATTTAGAGTCTCACTTTTGACCTCAAGTCTATGTGGGACATTAAGTTACCAGGCTTACAACACTGTACACCATGACAATCTTGTTTCTTTTTAAATAAGATTTATTTATTTTTTAATTGTGTGTGTGTGTGTGTGTGTGTGTGTGTGTGCAATGCTCATAGAGGATCAAGGATAGATGAGGATACTGAATCACGTGTGTGTGTGTGTGTGTGTGTGTGTGTGTGTATGTCTGTGTGTGAATGTGTGTGTGTATGTCTGTGTGTGAATGTGTGTGTGTATGTCTGTGTATGAATGTGTGTGTGTGTGTGTGTGTGTGTGAGAGTGCAGTGCTCACAGAGGATAGACAAGGATGCTGAATTGTGTGTGTGTGTGTGTGTGTGAGTGCAGTGCTCACAGAGGATAGACTAGGATACTGAATCCTGTGGAGCAGGAGTTACAGGTGGTTGTGAGTGCTCAGTGTGGGTGCTGGGAACTAAACTGGATCCTCTGTGAGAGCAGCTAGTGCTCCTAAACACTGAGCCATCCCTTCAGCCTGGAGAAGCTTGCATTTTACACATTAACTCTCAGAACCTTTATTACAAGTACTCAAAATGCCAGTGTCTCTCAGAGGCTTCCCCTTCTAACAGCTACCTACATAAAGGATTCTTTGTAACATTTAAACCTGGATAGAAATTTTGCAATTCTATGAATTTCATAGCATGTTTATAAGCATATATAATGATAGACATATATTAAGTCTTATTTGAGCAACAAATATACACAAAAAAAGATATGAAGCAGAGTAGCAAACCAGTCATGTCTACTTTGTCATGTCAACTCAACAATCGACTCCAAGCTTGTTTTAATTATAGCCCCATAACTCCTCTCCACTAATCCCATTTCTGGCCCCACAACTCATATTATTTTAGAGTAAATGCCAAGTATGGAGTCCTTTCAGTTATAACGACATCAGAAAACATTAAGCAACAAACCCACCAGCACCAGGACACTGAAATGAGCATCCTGTCTTAGTATGGCAGGTGTTACGATGGCTGGTCATCCGTCTTTGTCTGCATATGGATTTGTGCTTCCTCAGTGGACTTGTTCCTTTCCTATTAACTGCAGGCTAGTCTTGGATATTTCATGTAGACTTTGTAATTGCTACTGAGAGAAAGACCTTCTGTGGAGGCTTCTAAATCTGGGTACTCCCATCCATCACTCTGGGCGTGGTTTAATGCTGCCTTGGCCTTTGCTTTCCTGAAGCCTATGACTTAATCAACAGCCTTGGTCTGGTTCAGGCCCTAGCCTGGGGAATGAGGTGAAAGACTCCTTCATGCAGTGACTGAGCTTTCTCTAGAACTCAGGGAAGGTCTAGCTCCTTCTGCTGTGCTGTTAAACACTGGGATATTTTATTGTCTGTAGGTTGCTCTTAATGTATCATCTCTGATGATCCTATGAAGAAAATCCCTTCTGAGGGAGCCTGAGATTGGATGGTGGACACAACACAGAACAGGTCCTGATTGCTTCTTCATACTTTCTGGGTAACGGGCGTGTCCTGAATATTCTGTAGTCAACAGGACTTTTATTTTGGTTTTGTGAAGTATAACCATGAGGTCACAGAGTTTTAGCAAACTTGATATGCCTTAGTCCATTACAATTTATATCTTGATTGATAAAAGGCATATCTGAGTGTCTGGGTGCTTATTCAGACTGGCTTTTCAGTTCTTTTGATAAAGTCATCCTTGTTTTCTGGTATGACAAGATGTTCCCGGCTCAACTAGTAACTTTCTGACCTAAAACCAGTCATTTCTCCAAGGTCTCGACTTCTTTCTGTAACAGACAGTATTTGGTGACACAGAAGTAAATGCTTTAAACATGGCTAGATAAAAATACCAAAATCTAAAGTTTTCAGGCTTTATAGAACAGGTCTCTATACTTACTAAACAATTACACTAAACTCCTTTGCTTTCCTCAGAGTAATGCCAATCTGCTTCCTGCTCCGAGGTATTAAATAAGGAGTTTATAAACATGAAAACAGCAGCCACACGCCACCCACATGCCAGCCACATGCCTTCCAAGTCAGTGGCTCTCCCCTTCCTAATGCTGCAACCCTCATGTTGTGCTGACTGACCCACAGCCATAACATGGTTTCATTGCTACTTCCTAAGTGTAATTTTGCTACTGTTATAGGTTGTAATATAACTATCTCATATGCAAGATATTTGATATGTGAACCCCCCCTCAAGGGGTCACCAACCACAGGTTGAGAATCACTGCTCTAAATTCTCTTTCCCTTGAAGACCTGAAAATCTGCCAGCACTGAACCCCAGGTATGTGACCATGAATACTTTTCTACACTTCTGTTAAAGCTCCGACTGCATTTCAGTCAACAGCTTTCACTGTTCTCTTTGGAGGATATTTTACTAAGTGAAACCATTTACTTTTACAATGAAATCACCTTTCGCCACCTTTATAAATTCTATAAAGCCTCAGTAAAGATAAATAATTCAAAACTTAAAAGTATTTTGGACCATTTGATAGGATTTCTATATACCGACATAACTTCTGGCAATGGATACACTTTCGTAATGATTTTTTTCTTGTGGTAATAAAAAGCCTTTACATTTCCCAGCAATGGCTCGGCGGAAGGTGAACTGTCAAGTGCCAGATGGCATCCAACCAAGGGTGATGAAAATTGTGCTCCAGGTGACTTAAAAACTAAACAGAGAGGGAAGAAACAAACAGATCTGTGCTTGACAAACACACTCCACTGAGTGGAAAATGGTCTGTAGTTGCAGAAAATGAAGAAATACCAAATAGGGAGGGAAGCTGAGATTAAAACAAAACAAAACAAAACAAAAAAAACCCAAAACACCACAAGTGGACGGCTCCAGAGCAGCCATGAGGCAGCACTTCCCTCCGGGTCTGTGATGATAACATTCTCCCGAGGACAGCTGCCCTTGTATTTATTCCCCCATAAGTAAGGCACTCTGCGGTTTCACAGAACTCACTAAGACAAGGGGCAAACAACAAAAACAGCAGCAGCGTTGTACTTTAGAAGCCTCGTTAGTTGTTAGTTATCAGCCCTGCACTCCAACTGCTTCGGTAATAGGTCTCCGACACACCTGCAGCCCCTGGCACTGCTGGACTGGAGGGCCTTATGGGAAAACTAGGTAAGTGGACAGAGCATGAGGCAGGAAAACCCACTGAGGGAAGAAACGTGCTAATGTTGAAGGGCAGGAACATGCTAACATTTACTTAAACATGGCCGACACATTCGACACATTTCGACAGGTATTTGAATCAACAACCAGGATCAATATAAATGTCTATGAACTCTCTATGCAGACCGGAGCATTCTTGTTATCTATATTCTTCCCAACTCCAGAAAGGTGTTATTTATTAGCTACCATACAAAGTATTGGATTTCACGATGGTGTTTTCAAGCAAGGTTTGTTTTTGATTCTTTTCCTGAGTCTTCACCCTACTCCCTGCCCTCCCTGCTGCCCTTCCACCCACAGTGACCTCCTCTCTGTTCTAATGTCACGTGTTCCGTTGCATACACATTCACACACATGCATGTAAAGACTGAAAGCTAGGATCTACATGAGAGAGAACATTTGTCTGTGCATCTGTGCACGTCTGTGCCACCTGGCTTAATGGACTATTTTCCAGAACCATCCATTTCATGTTTCCTGCATTTCATCTTTCTTGATAGCTACATAAAATTCCTCTGTGTGGACATTTTCATTATCTGCTCATCTGATGATGGACATCTTTCTTGCTGCTGTGAGTAGAGCAGCAGGAAACATGGATGGACAAGTGTCTCTGGTAGATCAGAGTCCTTTGGGCATGCGTCAAGGACTGGTATAGCTGGGGCATCTGAAGTTCAATTTTAATTCTTTGAGACACCTCCACACTAATTTCCATGTTTGTACCACTTTATACTCCAAGCACTAGTGAGCACTAGTGCTTGGAGGGCATCCAATCGTTGCTAAGCCTGGCTGCCATCCATCCTCTTGACTCGGGCTTTGACCATGGTCAAGTGGAATCCCAAGACAGTCTCTGTTTCAGTGAGACAGTTCTGTGCACACCTGACTTTGTGGTGTCCTTTGTTAGCTGCCAACTCAAACATGCCAGCTTTCTGATTTTAGGCCTGACAGCTTTGGCTTGGCATGCCCTGTCCCATGGGAAGGGTCCTTGTGAAGATGCAGCAATCCAGTGTCCATGCCCCACCCTGCCCCTCTGTGTGTGTCTGTGTATCTCTCTCTCTCTCTCTCTCTCTCTC
>NC_034604.1:19461740-19477972 GCF_900095145.1 Mus pahari | reverse complement strand
AGCCACCTGTGCTGCTGGGTTGCTTTCCCTTTGGTCTATCTCCCACTCTCTCCCTTTCTCTCTCTCTCTCTCTCTCTCTCTCTCTCTCTCTCTCTCTGTCTCTCTCTCTCTCTCTCTCTCTCTGTGCGTGTTTTTACTTCCATACTGATATCATCTTTTCTCTCCCTAGTCCCTTCCACTTTTTTCCTACAAACATGATTTTAATATATTCAACCAGAAATTATCGAGATGACTAAAACCAGAAAAGTTCTTATACTTTTCTAAATATTAGCCTCTGATGAGAATTAAATAATCTTACCCTTTTCACAATTATGTTCTGAAACTCTAAGGCTTCATTATAATTTCTTGCATCTTAACCTACATGGAAATTGAAAGGTGAGAGAGAGAGCTCCCGCCTGGCAGAAGGGTTGTGTGCTTAGCGCAGGGCGTTTGACAGCACATCAGAGATAAAGCCACTTCGCACTGCTCCCAGGAGGAAAGCAGAGCAAGCATCAATCTCTCCTTACACGTGAGAGCGCTGTGTGGCACCCGCAGGGTCTCTGTACCAGTTCACCAGGAGACACAGCTTCAGGCCACCACTCCGATGAAGATAGAAATTATAATAATTTTAAAATATTAATATTGTTTTTAAATTTTCTTAGGTCTGTTCATTTTACTTTATATGTGTGTGTGTGTGTTGTCTGGATGTATGTGTGTGTACTGTGTGCATGCCTGAGGCCCTTGAAGGTCAGAAGAGAGCACTGGAGCTCCTGAAACTGGAGTTAGGAATGGCTTAGATTCCCTGGAAGGACTGCCTTGTCTAACCTCAGTGGGAAAGGCTGTGCCTCGCCCTGCAGAGATTTGATGTGCCAGGGTGGGAAGAGACCCTCCTTTTGGGTGGGGGGCACTCCACCTTCTCATAGGAGAAGGGAAGGAGGGTATGGGGGGGGACCGTGTGAGGTGGGGGCAGGGAAGAAGGCAGCGGTTGGGATGTTAATTAATTAATTAATTAATGGAACAGAAAAGAAAATATTGCCTACATACATACATACATACATACATACATACATACATACATACATACATAGATGCTGTGAATCACCATGTGGCTGCTGGGAACTGAATCCAGACTCAAATGCTCTAAACTGCTGAGCCATCTCTTCAGCCCTAAGATATTGATTTTTAAAATGACAAACAAATTTTTATCAAGATAAATGTCAAACTATGAGAAGTGAGGTCACTCTGAAGGCCATGGAGCAAAGAACCAGAATGGGGCTGAAGCTCAGGTCTGGAACCTTCATGGGTCTTTTGGATGGAAGTGGCAGTTGATTAAGAGGTGGCCTGCCATGTGTGGCCTCTGGGACAGAATTTCCTCTTTGCCAAACTTACAAGCAAAAGTCCAAAGCACTATGTCCACAGTATGACTGAAAAGACTTGGCCAATTCAATACTGTAAAAGGCAGATAGAAGAGATTGGGGAGCTAGTCTGGTGGGCACAACGCTGGCTGAGTAAACATGAGGGACGGAATCAGATCCCAAAACCCATATACAAAGCCAGGGCCCTGGGGAGTAGGGACAGGTAGAGCACTGGGGCTACTGGCCAGTCAGTAGAGTCTAATAGGTGAGCCCTGAGTCACAGTGAAGACACCTTGTTGAAAAAAAACAAAAAACAAAGGGGCTGGGTGAGGTGGCATACTCCTTTAATCCCAGCACTCAGGAGGCAGAGGCAGGGGGATCTCTGTGAGTTTGAGGCCAGCTTCCTCATTCTATAGAGTGAGTTCCAGGACAGCCAGGGCTACACAGAAAGTCCCTGTCTTGAAAACCCAAAAACAGAACCAAACTGTAGAAATCCTATCCTCACTCAGAAAGCACAGCTCTGGCCTCTCTGTAGACACTGACTTCAGAGCAAGCAAGTCCAGCCTGGGGACCCAGCGTCCTGCTGGCTTCTCCTGCTTCTCCTGCATTCGGCGTTTGGTGGTGGGCAGGACAGAGAGGCACAGCGAGCTTATGCTTTGCAGCAATTATTGAGCCACATAAAATCAGACATTGCATTTCTGCTTGCTAAAACAAATGGAATTTTCTGTGAGTCAATGAGACAAGTTAGCCTGGATTAAGGTTTGGCAAGCCCCAAACATGGAAAAATCAAAATAGGAATTCTACCATGTTACTCATCATGGGTCCTGAAACCCAATTACAAAATAACCTGCAGGTCTGTCCAAGAACCAATTTGGCAAGGTTTAATAATTATTTCAGAGGAAGCATTCTTCAAAAGTAAACTGGCATGTAAGATGCCTGTCAGCATTGCCTGTCAATGGAGGTGACTTCTTAGGTCACTCTTGTGTCTCTTTGACCCACCCAACTCCACCAAATGGACCCCCACAGCCCTACTGTCTCCATTTCCTCCTCCACACTCTCAGTCAACCCTTTCACAGCTCCCCCAAAGCAGGGTCACAATAGGTCAGGTGTTCCAGGATCTACATCTTGCTTCAGGGTTGTCCATCTAAGAGCAATTTAAGAAGTTAATTTGATCACCCCTGGAAATGACCAAAGAGACATTCTACATCTGTGCTGCATGAAGGGCGGGTCTCTATAGGCACGGATATCCACAGGTCTCTTGCCTATCTTCTTCCTCCTGTGGAAGACATGACATCTTGTTGGTGGTGGTGTTCTTATGTCAGTCAGGGGCAGAGCAGGTAGCTGTCCTTTCTTTATTCTAGTTTGATGCCTGGCTTGGTGGCCAGACTCTTATGCCTAGGACTCATATAAATCAAATCAAATCAAATCATATCATATCCAGGCAGCGTAGCATGGGAGGAGGAAGACAGAGAGCTGTGGACTGCCATGCCACTTGAGACCCCGCCCTTCAGTGTACAGCCCAGTTGGGCCACAGACACCCGTTTGGTGCCACGACATGCATCACAGATGGACACTGTCACCCAGGGGCCCTCAGGAGCCATCACAAAGTGCAAGTGTATAGTAGTCAGATGGGAGAGAAAGAGAAGTGGAGCAGATTGAACATTATGGAGAGAGATCAAACTGGAGACCCGGGGTAGAGAAGTAGCCGCTCGTGTGTGTTCAGCCCCACCACCTGGGGCTATGGTGAGGTCCTGGCCCGAGCGGCTGCTGAGGGCCATGGATGAGTCCCAAGCTATATAGTGGCAGGGGTTAATGTCCCTGGTTGGGGCAGCTGTCTAGGACCACATGGATGTCCAAGGGTTGTTCATAACTAGCCCCACCTCTCACTGGATGCTGTACTCTGGAAAGCAGGCTCTGTGCCTTGTCTAGGCAGCCCAGAGGATTTTGCCGTGGACAGGTGTGAGTGAGCCAGTCCCCAGGGTGTGAAGTGTGGGAGAGCTGACCCCGCCCACCACTCATCTGCCATGGGCAAAGAGGTGATGTGCCCACCCTAACCCCCTGACAACCTCTGGCGGTTGGAAGATCCTGAGCTTGGGAGAGCTAGCTGTGCCCCTCAGCAGCTGTAGCACTTGGGTGAGCAGGCCCTGCACCTTGCCTGGGCAGCACAGCAGAGCTGGTCCTTGGGGAGGCAGGGGGTGCTGGTGAGCTGCCCCTGATGGTGAGAATGCAGGAGAGCTGGCCCAGCCCCTCACAATCTTCAGCACTTGGGAAAGTGTCCCCCATCCATACATCCACCCCAAACCTTGCCGACGGTGGGACTGGGAAACCTAGCCAGAACAGTATTGGAGAGCTTGCCCTGGTGTTGCAGATAAGGGGAGCTGGTGGGCTGACCAGCTCAGCTACCATACAGGCCCAGATCCAGGGCTCTGAATTGGCCCAACCCCAAATCTGTTATCATCTACCAAAGGTTGAGACACATAAAAGGGCCAGCCCTGCTGTTCCAGAGTTGCAGGATCTCCATGACACAGAACAATGACACGAGGACTCCCAAGAGGATATCACATTAGCTAGAGACCTCGAACCAGACCAGTGACTCACTGCAATGAACATCTGCAAGTGTGTGGACAGAAGGATGCACTGTGGGACACACTGACAGACTACAGCTTCTACAATGAGATTTTTTTCTGTGCTCTGTCGTTGCTGTTTGTGTGTGTTTTATTTGGGGTGGGGGCTGCAGGGGCATGGGTGGATATGAGGGGGCAGGGAGATGAGGGGACTGGGGTACTTAATGTGACACAAAGAATAAATAAAAAGTGAAAAAAAGAAGAAATTAATTTGAGGAATGATGCCTGTGGAATCTGTTTTGATTCTTAACACCTAATGCCTGTGTTCACAATCTCCCCAGGTTTGCAGAGTAATCAGCCCTCTGTATGCATTGGGCTCTGCTGCTGCTCAGCACAGTGGTCCTATTTAGCTCACATCTGCTCCAGTCCAATCCTGTTGAAGCTAAACCTTTAAAAGTCATTATGGGGACTGCCAATGGCTCAGTCGTTAAGAGTGCTTACCATTGCTCCAGAGGACCCAGGTTCAGTTCCCAGCACCCTTTTCAGGTGACTACAGCCCTCTAACTCCAGCCCCAGGGCCTCTGATGCCCTCTTCTGGAATCCAAAGGAACTACCTGCATGCACACTGCACAAAAATTCACATAGCACATGATCAAGCACGCGCACGCACACGCACGCACACGCACGCGCGCACACACACAGAGGTAGAAATTGACAAGTCTTTCTTAAAGGCAAGAAGGACTTCAGTTACCCTCTTGGCTCACTTCCTTAAGGAGCCGAGACTCAATTGGAATCTTCGTGTTTTGCTATAAAATGTTCAGTAAGTGTGACCACGTACGCCAGTACATTCTATTTATACAGTTTGTGCTGACGGTATCAGTACCTCAGGACCTCTGACTATCCTCCTCCTCTCAAAACTCTCTCTCTTTTCAGCAATTCTCTTATCACTGGGAGACGTAACCCACCACCAATTGTCTAAGAAAAATACAGTTTCACTCCATTTCACACAAATGAAACAAAGAGCAGACTGGAAAAGATAAATAAGGGAATGAATGTTATTTTTCTTTCCTGCGAGCAACTCATCTATTTGAGTTTATGTATATAAAGGCCTTATAGAGGTCTATAACCAGGACTGCCTCAGCTACAGCTTTGGGGGAGAAAGCGCCTGTAGTCCCCAAACCTTTTCTCTCTCAGACACGGGGCTCACACCCGGCTCATTCAGATCCCAAATCAGACTGCTCTCTGGTCCAAGTTTTTAGGATTGTCAAGGTTAGAGCACTCCACAAATAAGGTAAGGAGAGGGGCTGCGTTTCAAACTTGTAACAGGGCTCTTACTCAGAAAGATCTTTTTAGGGCTGTTCTAATAAAACAACCTAAATCTTTTATGAATAGTCTTAGTATGTACAAATATGTTTAAAATAAAAGAGATTTATCAAGTAGATGGTATAATAATGTCCTTAAGCTTACCAGTTATAGTTCCTAGAATAACTTCAATCATAAATATTCTTTTTTTTTTTTTTAAAGTACATCTATGTCCACAGATTGAGATGCTTAGCTGGGCGTGGTGGCATATGACTTTAAGCTCAGCACTTGGACTGAGGAGTATATGGATCTGTGAGTTCAAGGAAAGCCTGGTCTACAGAGTATGTTTCAGGCCAAACAGGGTTATACAGTGAGACGCTGTCTCAAAAACAAAACCAAAAATCCTCAAACAATAACAGAAAAAGAGGATGAGCCAAGGGCAGGAAGCCTGTGACTACACACACAGGCTCCTCTAAAACGAAAACCCTGAGAACATCCTTCATGATGAACTGGGGGTTTCCACAGACAGCCGGGCATAAATGTGTGCCTCAAGCCCAAAAGATCCACTTTTCATCTATGTATAATTCATTCCCCAAATGAAGAGTTGTGAGGGCCAGGACTGAGGCGCTGCGTCACCAAGGAAAGAATAGAATATCTCTAGACCGTACCCATTCATCATTCCTCCATCACTGTCTATTCATTCATTCAGTCAGTCAGTCAGTCAGTCAGTTATTCTTCATTCATTCCTTTCTCTTCGTTCATTCATGACCCAGATGTGCGGCATGGGAGGAAAGATCTGTCCAAGGCAGAGATCATATCTAAGCAGAGGGGTCCAGAGGGTGTCATCGAAAGAAAAACCTTGACAAGACCCAATCATCTCCAAGAGGGCACTTCAGTGAAGATGGTGTACTGAGCTTTCTGTATATCTTCTGATGTATGATTGAGGAAGGAAATTAAAGACCTCACCCTGTCTCCAAGTAGTAACTACTTTACTCGTGTTGTATCTTCTATGATGGGATGAGAGAGGCGAGGCAAGCCAAACTCCTTGGGAAGAAGGGGCGGCCTCTGAGGTGGCAGAGGTCTGAGCCCAGAGCTGAGTTCACAGCAGGATGGGAAGGAAGAACTGGGAACCAGGCATGTTACTAGACACCAAAGTACACCCTTTCCCCCTCAAATTAGGCACCAGTGGTTCGAAACCAGCAAAGGAAACCCGTGAAAAGGCCTTCATGGGAAGGTGCTTTGAGGACAAAGGTTTAGAGGCTGGCAGCCGGCTGTACTCCAGGCCTTTCTAGGTTGTTGTGTTATCATCCACTGCTCGATGCTATCAATGTGAGTGTAGGGTTCTGATTAGCTCGGTCATCTAAACTTGTAAGTCCTGCTAGCAACCCCTACTTCCTGGAGAGAGTGAATAGAAAAATAACGTAAGGGTGCCTACCCCTTCGATAATTAACCATTACTTTAAACTTTTTATTCTATTTGTGTGTGTGCGTGTGTTCACACTGTACGCACCTGTGGATGTGCCTACAAGCATGTGAAAGCCAGAGGAGGCCATCAGACTTCCTGTTGTCCTCTTTATCCCCTTGAGACATGGTCTCCCATTGAGCATGGATCACCTGGCAGCCAGCGAACCTCCATGATCCACCTGTCTCCATCCCTTACAGGGCCTGGCTTTTTACAGAGGAGCTTAGGAATTTGAACTCAGGTTTGGCTTGGGATTTGAACTCAGGTTTCCGTGCTTGCGCAGCAAGCGCTTTTACCGGCTGAAGCATCTCTCCAGCCCTGTCCCCTTTAAAACGCACTTTTAGAATAAGACAGAAACGCGCAGATCTCTGCAATAGGAGGCCCCGTAGCTTGCCTTGGCCACGAGCCCCCCACCTTTAGTAGGCAGCTGCTGCCTGCAACTTCAACGGGTGCCCTCATCCGGGGTCTCCCGAACATGTCCTCTGATTCGTCATTGACCAAGAGGAAAGAAACCTTTAGATGTCAAATACAGATAGACATTTTTGTTATTTTGATCTTTAACTGAGAATTAAGTGGATATCTATGACCCTGAAATCAATCAGAAGCTTGACTCTTATCCAAGAAATAAGAAAATTTTTAGAATTCTAAGCAGGCTTTTTTTGTCCAGGGATATGAATGGAAGCTAATTTCATATAGTGAGAAAGTAGCTAAGGTCTTTCAGATGCATGCTCTGTGCACACATTCATGCAGGCACAGTGGACGCATGTCTCTTCATATGGTCAGAAATGCAGCTGATTGTATTTGCCTAAATACCCATCTGTTCCAAGCAGTGGGTGGCTTTGTCCATGTTCTGAAAATAATCCCAATAACCCAGGGCTTGTTCCCATGCCACAAGACTTGGCTGGTCTCCTCAGGGCACCAACTTTTGCCCTGCAGCCCCGCCTACCCCTCTTGGCTCCCTCTATATCCTCTCCTTCTCCTCCATATGCCTTCTGTTTACTTTCCCAGCCTTGCTTGGCCTTGTTCCCTGCCACTCTGACCTTCCCTCTCTCCCAGGATCCCAAGTAATTTTAAGTCAGGGCCCAAGTCACCCCACCCAGCATGGCCCCTGGTTAACCTTTCAGGAAGCAGGCACGCTGGGTACCACTTGGTCACACTCAGCTGCTCCCCCGCACTGTGTAAGATCTAGTGCGGAAGACAAAGCAGAAGGACGTGTGGCAATGGAATGGGGCTCAGGTGCTGCTCTTTCTCCTCTGTCAGCATCTTCAGTTTGCCTTCTCTAAACCTCCTGCTAATGAGGAACAAGTGATGGATGGATAGCAGCTCCCAGCTAATCATGAAGGGATGACAGGGGCACAGTCTTAGGCAAAGAAACGAAAGCTCTTTCCAGAACCTGGCACTGTCACCTGCACCTCATGCTTCAGGTCCAGCTTCCATGTCAACTCCTCAGCACGCCCTCCCTGCCCACCCTGAAGTGGCCTCTCCAGTTACTCTGACAGCATTCTGTTCCTGGCTATTACACAATCCGGGATTAGCTTCAATGTCAACTCCTCAGCAAGCCCTCCTGCCTCCCCGTCCCCCATGCAAGATCTGTGCTGGCAGAACTTTGTATAGTATATGTCTTGTTGACTGCCGTATCTCCAGGGTATGCCCCAAACTGTAAGTCCGTGCTGAATGAATGTTTGAGAGAGTTTTGAGGGGAAGAGAAAGCTGCAGGACACTCAAAACCATACCATACTGTTCTGATATACCATACTGTTCTGATATACCCATGTGCTGTGATATACCCATGTGCTGTGAGGCAACTGGCAGGGGAACACATTAGGGCTGAGCGGACTAAAGGACTTTGTCTTTTCAATTAAAAAAAAAAAAAAAAAAAAAAAAAACAGCAGCAGCAGGTTTGGGGGTAAGTAATGTGCATTCTTCACGGCAGCTGTGTAATGCTCCTAGCTGACCAAGGCAGGAGTCAAGGACATTAGCTCTGGATCCAGAGCTAGACCCCAACACCCGATCGGTTGGGTAAGTTTGGTCATCTGTGTGGCCCCCACGGGAGACCTCCTTCGATGGTGAAGCATGGGGGCCGGATGAGGTGACACAGGACAGTATTTAGCGATTATCCATTTCTCCTGTAAGAGAGAGCCATCGGCACAGGTTGTGTCCTCTCTCTCGGCAACGCCTTACAGCTGCTTTATGCCCTGATGTGGGGAAAAGTGACAGGTTCTGTGAGGTCACAGTCATCACGTGGCAGAGCTGGGGTCTGGAGCTGGGGTGATTCTAGGATGGCTGCTGTCCACGCGAGCCCCCTCCCCTCCAGACAGGCACAAGGAGGGGGTGCAAACTAATAAGCTCCAGTGGAGACCCAGCTGGGCTCTAGGAAAGCTGTTGTGTAATTGTATCAAGTCCTCATTTTGTACAGGGGACCAAACCCAGGGCCTGGGGTGTGCTAGGCAAGTGACCTCCTACACCTCAGAGTATATTCCCAGTCTTCTAATCTTATTTTGGGACTGGGACTTAGCTGAGTTCTCCGGGACAGCCTTGAACTCCTGTAGCCCAGGTAGGCACTAAACCCAGTTCCCCACCCTAGACTTAAACCCCAGTGGTTTTTAAACGCATGTGTCCATGAAGAGAGGCGGAACAGGAGAGATTTGGGTGAGAATTCCCCAGGTTATTGATGGGAAGGAATGCTTTCTGGCGAGAGCACCTGGCAGCTGGAACACATAAGCCATGCTGGTATTTTAGGATCTGCCACGTTTTCCATTTCTAGTTACTATGTATTTTGGAGCCAAGGCTCTCAATTTACTTTTTGTGGTAGATTAGCAAAAATGGACATTACTGCTTATAGGTTTTTTTTTTTCAAAGCTAATAAAAGACTTTAGATTGGTATCTTGACAATGTGTTTAGAATAACATATCCTTAAAAATACAATCTTGGTTATCTCACTCTCAAAGACTGGTGCTTATCCAAATGGCTGCACCTTCATTATGGTAAAAATGATTTTTAAACACGTGAGAACATCTTGAGATGAAAAGGAAGTGCCATATTAATGAGACGGTAAAGTGCAGGCTAACATTTAAAGAGATCCTGGTAAATTTAAGCCCATACTGAGTAACAGACTCTCATCCCGAGTCCTCTTTCTGCCCATCCTCTCGGAATTCTTTCCAAAGCAGGCTCGGTCAAAAGGGAAAGCTTCAAACCAGGGATCAGAATGCTACGAAGCTGGGGTGACAAAGCTTCCCTCTGGCTCCTCGGTCACCCTGTCTTCTACAAAGTTTGGGGTCAACAATACCCAAACAAGCTACCAAATAAATCAATAAAATAAAAATAAATAAAAACATCCCACGATGTTCTAAATAAGATTACGATTTTGTGTTGAGCCACATATTCTAGCTCTCCCGGGCCACATGTCACCAGCAGGCAGCAGGGTGAGCATCCTTGCATTATAATCTGTATCAAACTCACGTCACAACCCCAGAGACCACAGTCCACATGACATACATGAAAAAGAAGGACATCTTTCCTGAACACAGCGACAGGCAGCCCTGCTGGTGACTGCAGTCACTGAGATAAACGATTTCAGCACAGGGCTATGGCTGTAGGCGACAGTACTGAAGCCAGGAGCCCACTTCCTGTCAGTTCACACAGCAGCTTCCCCCAAACTAACCGACCCCTCAGCAGAGATGCAGGAACTCAATGGGTTCCTTCCTTCCCCCACCCTTCAATTCAATCTGGGGACTCCAGGCCACGGAATAGTTCTGTCCACATTCAGGGTAGGTCTTCCCTCTTCAGATAAATCCTCTGGAAACACCCCTCCCTCAACACACACACACACACACACACACACACACACACACACACACACACTGATATGCTCAGAGCAGTCGTTCATTGGTAATTCTCATAGTCAAGTTGACAATAAAGAGTAACCTAAGGATATTTTCCAACTTGTTTTGCAGTTCTGGGAATCGAACCAAAGGCCTCAAACATGCAGACAAGTGCCTTATCACTAAGCCACATCTCAAACTCAGGTTCTTACACAAGTGTGCTTACCCACCATACTATCTCCATAGCCCCAAGATGTGGGACTCTTAAAAAAGACAGAATAAGAACTGGTTAGCTACTGGCTGACCTGTCTGGAGAATGGCAGAGTGAGGAAGAACAACACCAACTATTCTCTTGTATATTTGAAAATTGTTTTTTGTTTTTAAATCAACAAACTCATTTACCATTACCAGAATGAAGACACTAATAGTCTTTTTATATCAGAATTATCTAGAGTCGGGTCTAGAGGTCATGTGCGATTACTGTTGCTTAACTTTGGAGCCAATATGAACTGATGAAAAGTGTCACTCTGGAAGCAGCCACATCCAGTCCCCACGCCTAGTTTCCAGTGAGTCCCAGGATTCATTTGACATAGAAACTTTAAAACATGCTTTGAAAATTAGTCTTGAGTTCAACCATTAACTAATAAATCTAACTTCACTTTGACTGTCAAATTTGAGCCAAAGATGTGAAGTCACAGAGGCTGCATGGAGGTCATATTGAGACAATGTGGCATTACTTTTCATTACCTCCCCATTAGCCGCTATTATAGTCAGTATCACACTGAGCACAATAGTGCCCAGTTCATTAAAACACCAATAGATTCATTCACATGTTTGTGTGTGTACATAAATGATAAGAAGATTAAATTATTAAATAAGTTCAAATAGCTTATAACTTGATAAAGCAAAGAAATGACTTTTTAAAATGTCTTTTTAAAAAATAATTTTCTGGTTAAAAAATATGCACATTTTTTGCACTATAGAAAAAGCAGAAAAAAAAAAATGTGCTCACTTTGCCAGCACAAATACTAAAACTGGAATGGTACAGATTAGCATGGCCCCTGCACAGGGAGAACACGGGGGGAAAAGAAAAGAAAAAGCAGAAAATACAGAAAAAATAAGATTTAAACATTTTAAATATCCAGAATTCAGGCTGGGGACTAGCTCAATGCCTACCACACACAAGGCTGAAAGTTTAATTTCTGACATGGATAAAAAGAGGCATTATTTTCTAACTCCGTCACAACCCTTATCTTTTTAAGTTTCTTGCAAGCCGTTAACTCCAATACTTGGGAAGCAAAGTCAGGGTGATTAGGAGCTCAAAGCCACCCCTGGCTGTACTGTCACACCGTGGGCCTGTGCAGCAGGAGCCCTCATCTCAAAAAACAAAACCCCCATGTTTTACATGTATAATAGAACATTTTATGCATTTTCACAAGCACACACTTTAAAATGAGTTCTCATATATAATCAATGCATACACAGTCTTCTACACATAACTATACAATCAATGCATACATATACTGTTCTACATATAACTTCATAGGCAATGCATGCATACAGTCTTCTACACATAACTGCATAGGCAATGAATACATACAATCTCCTTACATAGAATTGAAGATTGTCCCTTCTCCTAGAGTCCCATGTATTGGCAACCTCAGAATGTGACCTTATTTGCAAATAGCGTCTTTACAAATGAATTAGTAGAGAGGAAGATATTGGATTAGGGTGGACCTAATGACTTTTAAATGATGGTCCAAGAAAATACACAGATGAAGAAGGAGGCAGGCTAATCAGAAGCAGGGACTGAGTGCTGAAACTATAGACCACAGAAGATATGGGGCCACCTGGATGGGAAGGGACAGAAAAGCCCGTGAAGGGAACATGGCACTGTCAAAGGCATAGTGTAAATCTAGCCTCACCAGGAGGAGAGGACAAAGGTTAAACCACCCAGCGTACAGCAGTCTGTTGTGGGAGCTCTGGTAACACCCAGGCTGTTCCTGTTATCACACTGTTCACATATCTCATATCTTCACAGATCGTGTTTATATTTAAGTATGTAGGTATATCACAATGGACCCAATTCCAGAACCGTATATTAATGTTTAATTTAAAGAACATGACTGGGAGCTGGAGAGGTGGCTCAGTTGGTTAAGAGCGCTTACCTGGTCTTCCAGCAGACCCCAGTTCAGTTTCCAGCACCTACATGGCATCTCACACCTGTGCATAACCCCAGTTGTGGGGGACCTAGCATCCTCACACATGCACATACACGCAGAAAAAACACCAATGCATATAAAACTAATAACAAATAAATCTTAAAACCAAAACCAAAAATGTCTCTGTGCATGGCTCATGTTGTTCATTTAATTGTTTCAAGGCAACAAAAACGGTTGTAGGTTAAATCATGACCGTTCACAAAAAAGCGGTGAATGTTTTCAATGATGGTCCAAGAAAAACACACACACACACACAGATGAGGAAGGAGGGGGAGAAAATGAGTCCTGATTTTCTGGAAGTGTGCTGTTTGTTGGAGATTCAAAGTGAAAGGGGTCATCCCAGTGGGATCCCGGCTCAGCAGGAAGGGAAGCAGGAGCCCATCCTAGCATTTAAATAAAACACCACAGTAAACCAGGGGATCACAGGATGTCCTGTCTGATAGTACTCAGCTTCCTCTCATAGAATAGACCCAATTACAGCAAAAGGATGTCTCCACTCTGCACTCATTGTTTACTGGCCGCAGCCGGCTCAGTCCCCGCTAGAACAAAGAGAACCCCCTTCTAAGAGTAAAGGGAGACTACAGGTGAGGTGGGGTAAGAAGGGACGGGCAGCAATACGGAGGAGGGAATGTGTTCTAGCAGACTGTAAACAGGCATGGAAAAAGCTCAAGCCCTAACAGGACAAAACAAACAAGCTCTCCCCCAAATCAGAGGGTCTCAGGGGTAGTGTCCGCCCGCTGCAGAATTTCAAATGAGAGGCAGCCACCGTTCAGTTCTCCAGGCAAGATTTTTGAAAACAGGCAAATAGCTCCTTGTTGGCTTTAAAGGAACTAGAAACCATCTCTACACACATTTTACTCTTTAACACTCAATAGTAGAACCTTTGATCTCCTGTAAGAGGGCCCACAACATAAAGGAGAGATTATCTACATAATTACAGTATCCTCCACAGAAATAAAGGGTAGTCCATGCCTGTCAGGATAGGAAAAAAAAAAAAAAAAACCCAGCTCCCAAACCTAATACCTTCATGTGGCACTGAAAAAGTGGATTTAGAAGTTTTTCTAAGTTACCATAATTATTCTGTTACAATTTCCTGCCTATTCATAGTACCATTGAATGTGTGCTGTCTGGGCACCCCTAGTCCCCAAGTGAGATTTCAAATGCTCCAGAACCTAACGTATCCGGCACTGACAGGGTGTCTGAGTCTCAGAGCAGGGGTGCTCTAACAGTGGGCTCTGGAGGCACCCCAGATCCGAATACACCGGAAATGGGAACCGGTTGTGCTATCAGGGATTCTGCATGAGGACATTTTAGCCTGTACTTAAAAGCTGACAAGCAGGGCTGGAGAGATGGCTCAGCGGTTAAGAGCACTGACTGTTTTTTCAAAGGTCCTGAGTTCAATTCCCAGTAACTACATGGTGGCTCACAACCATCTATATCGGGATCTGATGCCCTCTTCTGGTGTGTCTGAAGGCAGCTACAGTGTACTCACAGATAATAAGATAAGTAAATTTTTATTTAAAAAAAAAAAAAAAAAAAAGCTGACAAGCGGGTACCGCTGCAGTCTGTGGACAGAAGACAGAATAGAAACAGCCTTTCTAAATGCAGGTTTAAAACAAAAACACAGCCACATTAAACTCTAAACTGAGACTACATTTAAGTATCTAAAATATACTTTGTTTTTTGTTCTGTTTCTCAAGACAGGGTTTCTCTGTGTAGCCCTGGCTGTCCTGGAACTCCCTCTGTAGTCCAGGCTGGCCTCGAACTCAGAGATCCACCTGCCTTGGCCTCCTCAGTGCTGGGACTAAAGGTGTGCGCCACCACTGCCTGGCTTAGAGTATACTTTTATCCACCCTCTTGTAGAATGACTCCTAAAAATGGGCTGAAGAGTTGGACATGTCATTAAAGAATGTACTCAAGCAGTCAATATGCACACAGAAAGATTCTCAACATCAGTCATCAACCAAACCCCTCTACGGCCCCCATGCTCTAAATCTGACAGTGACAGGACAAGTCGGCAAAGGCTCTGAGCGAATGGGAGATGGCACAACCGCTCTTTAGTAACTGCTCTGAGGTTAAACCCTGGGGCCAGGGGCTCAGTTGTTTAAAAGCGCTTGCTGAGTAAGAATGAACACCAGCATTCTCAATACCCACACAGCGGGCCAGGCGTGGTGGCATGGCGCACGCTTTTAATCCCAGAGCTAGGGTGGTGGAGATGGGCAGACGCTGGCACTCACTGGTTAGCCAGCATAGCCCTCTAGGTGAGTTTCAGGGCTAGTGAGAGAGCGTCTTTTAAAAACAAGTTAGCAAGCGTCTCAGAGACACTCAAGGTTGGCCTCAGGTGTGCTCTTCCCAACTTCCCCAACCCATACAGCTAGACACAACCGTTTCACTCCTAGGCATTTACAAAAGACGTGAAATATGCCCCACAAAGATGTCTGCATGAATGCTCACAGAAGCTTTACCCGTAACCACCTCAAACTGGAAATGCCCACGTTCAGCAACTGGTGAGTGCATAAACAAACTGTGGAGTGCCCCATGATGGAGTACTACTCAGTGGGAAAGAGAAAGGAGCTACGCAACTGTAGATGCAGCCAATATGGACGGATCTCAAACCCATGCCACAGAGTCAAAACAGCCAGACTCTGTTCTATTTCACACAAGTTGACAGAAAGCGACTTAGGCCGTTCCCGGGGCTGCGGAGAGTGGAAACACAGGCTGCAGAGGGCATAAAGAAATTTGGGAGCGGTGATGGATAGCCAAACCCACTGAACTATACACTTAAAATAGATACGGCTTATTGTTTCTTTATGAATTCTTAATGAGGTCAATGGAGGGATTTTTTTTTTTTTTTTTTTAAAGAGCATCTGCTGTGTGTCATGTATTGTGCCAGGTATTTAGGGCACAAAGATCACAGACTGTAAAGGCAGGTAAAAAGTCACAGGCTCAAACTAAGTAACTAGCATTCTCTCCAGGGCTGACTTTGCCCCAGGCAACTGCAGGGTTCAGTCTGTGTGACAACCCTGTGAGGTTGCTGCTGTTAGCTCCCTAGGTACAGGAGGAAAATGATGCTTAAAGAGGCAGACGGCATTTGTCCTGAGTAAGGCTGTGACAGAGAATGTCTTATGCCAGAGCCAAGCTTATCCCATGCAAGTCCAAGTGGCTCACTGGCTGGGCATTCTGAGCATTCCATCAGACCTCAATATTCGGTAGGAAGGACTTGCCAGACCTGGACAGAAAATGCACAGGCACTGAGGAAGTCGAAGTGGTCAGTGTTGCTTGTGGGACATCTTGAAGTCACTGCTATGTGCCTTTCAAAAATTCCAGGGAGGGGCAATCAGTTCCCCAAATACAAACACTTGTGGATTTATCCTGAGTTCCAGGCCCTCATATGAGAACTCGGGGAGGCCCACTGGGTCTCCCTGATCTGGGGCCATGTCCAGCCTAGGTCACTTACTGCTCACCACTTGTTACTCTAGAACTGCTGGAGAACAGAGGGGGGAGAGGGAGGGAGGGAGGGAGGGAGGG
>NC_034604.1:19428553-19461195 GCF_900095145.1 Mus pahari | reverse complement strand
TCTCTCTCTCTCTCTCTCTCTCTCTCTCTCTCTGTGTGTGTGTGTGTGTGTGTGTGTGTGTGTGTGTTTAACTGCCCTAAAGTGGGAGATTAGGTGAATCAGAAGTCAGAATGACAAAAATGGCAGTCCCTTATCCTCGAACAATGTCAGGACCCCACGCAGCACCCGACAAACAGCAGGTGCTCAATAAACAAGAAGAAAATGAAACTGCGAAGAGGATATTGAAAAATAATCCTCACAGAGGATTACTGTGCAGCTAGGCTAAGATTCACTGAGCATACTAAGCAGGCTGGACTCGCCCCCGAACCCAGCAGTGTGCCCTGGAGAAAGCGAACTGAAGTTAGGCCTACGGTGGCTCCCTTGGTCTGAAACCTCAGGACAGATGGGGGTGGGGCACTGTCCATCAGTGACTTGGGCTGCTCTAACATATGAACCGGACTTATGCAGCTGGTGTGATGGCTCAGTTGGGGAAACACTAGCTGTGCCAACCAAGCTACCTAACTTCATCCCTGGAACCCAGTGAACGGAGGAAAGGGGGAACGGGCCACACAGAACTGTCCTTAGACTTCCACAAGTATGCATGTGCGCACAGGCATATGTACACACAAACACACATACACTAGACACATTATAACCAATTTTAAATCTTAGCTGGGCAATGGTGGCACATACCTTTAACCCCAGCACTAGGGAGGCAGAGGCAGGTAGGTCTCTGAGTTCCAGGCCAGCCTGGTCTACACAGAGAATTTTAGGACAGCCAGGGCTACACAGAGAAACCCTGTCTCAAAAAAAAATAACCAAAACCAAAACAAGCAAAGAAACTTTGTAAACTTTTTTTTTTTTTTTTGAAAAAAGTGGTCTTAGTAACTGGGCCAGAATGGAACATGCTTGTAACTCCAGCACTTGGGAAACAGAAAGAAAGTCAAAGAGCTCAACACCAGCTTTGGATATATGGAGAACTTCAGGCCAGTCTGGACTACATAAGACCTTGGCTCAAAATAGGGGGTGGGAGTCAGCGAGGCAAAGACACAGCTTAGTTGGTGAAGTCCTTGTCACAAAAGGATAAAAACCTGAGTTTGATCCTCAGCACCCACAAAAAAGTAGGGTGTGGTAGCATGAGTCTATACTTTCAGTGCTGAGCAGGTAGAGACAGGAAGCTCCCTGGGGCTTGCTGGCTAGGTCTGGTGGAATCTGGTGAGCCACTGTCAGCCATACCCCAGAATGAAACAGACACCTGGGTCTTCTCTGGGGCCATGTGTGGGCATCTCTCCACCAAGACTCTCTCCTTGCTGCTGCCGAGGCTTGTGCCCTCCCTCTGGCAGTGAGGTGCTGGCATTATTGACCCTGGATTCTAAGGGCCCCATAAGCGGACTGGCAGAAAGAAGGAAGATTGTTTGCTAAAGGGAAAAATTGGGGTTAAATATTAACATAATAGCACCTGTGTAAAGTTCAATGAGGGCAACGGAAGGTGTTTCACCATTTCTAGGCTAGAAACATGTCTGGGCACCCTAGAATGACGTGAGAGGAGTGGCAAGGGCTGTGGCGGGGAGGAGTCGACTTCAGTGATGCCAGGACCTCGGCAGGGAGGAGCCCATTTCAGTGATGCCACTTTATTGTGACTTGTGTGGCACTAACTACAAACCTTACAGTTATCATGGTGGGCTCATAAGAGAAGAACACCAGTGTTCATCTTCAGAGTGAAGAGTGAGCATTAAGAGTCTTCACAATGCCTCCGACATCTCTGAAGATTACCTCTCAGAGCTGTGCCTGGCCGGCTGGCCCTAAATAAAGAACAAGCCATTGACAGCTTTAAAATGAGACACAACAAAAGAAGTATCGCAGACCATCCAAGGTGGTCCAGTTACTGAACCTGATGGAACCATGCTAGATGTAGACATATCAGGAAGACTGAGTTTGAACTCTATTTTCTTAACTAGCTAAACATTGAGGGGCACCACCACTAAAAGCTGCCATCAATTCAACCACCCTATATATCTGTCTCCAACCCCTCCTACTTCAGAAGAAAGAAAAGACCTTTAAGAAAATCTGTCCTGATTTAAGTGAGTAAAATCCTTGATATGGAAAATACATACTGTATCTTCTTTTCTTTTCTTCTTTATTTATTTATTTATTTTGGTAATTTATCAAAAGACTACTTTTGCCTTGGCCTACAAAAGCTTGTCCAGTCTTACCTTACTGATTATTTTAGTTAAAAGAAACAGTCCATCTTTGGAGCTGCAACTAGCAAAATTTTGCTTCATTAAGCAAAAGTTGTGTAACATTTAATTTCTCATTGCATAAGTGGATTGGGATTTCCACTTGAGAAGAATTCTCTCCAAACAGTAATAAATAGCAAGGGCCAACGATATGAAGGCAGACTCTGGAGATGAACTGAGAAGTAAGGCTGCTGGGCGTGGTGGTGCACGCCTTTAATCCCAGCACTTGGGAGGCAGAGGCAGGCAGATTTCTGAGTTCAAGGCCAGCCTGGCCTACAACGTGAGTTCTGGGATAGCCAGGGCTATACAGAGAAACCCTGTATCGGGGGAAAGAGAGAGAGAGAGAGAGAGAGAAAGAGAGAGAAGTAAGGCTTACAGAACACCAGTGGGATGTGCTCCCGGTGTTCTAAGAGATCAGTGCATGCATGTGATACCGGCTGAGTGCATTAGCATTTCATAGTCACGCAGCTGAAGGGTAGGATAGCCTGAAAGCTTTGCCTTCTTTTTCTGTGTTGAGATAGGGGCTCACATAGCCTAGGTCACCCTCGAACTTCGGATCATCCAGTCCTGGGTGTTGGGGATTACAGCTGCGTGCTGCCAGATCCAGCTTTTGAAAGTAGTCCAATACATTTCTTTGTGGGAAATGTTATTTTTCATAAAATGATTGCAAATTTATTTGCCCTTGAAAGTGAAATCGACAAAATTTAAGCCATGATCAGATGACACAGGATAAACTCTCAGGCCACTTTTGTGACCTCCGTCAAGAGGACATGCTGGGATTGCCTGAGACCCTTCCTGGGCCACACCTATCCCTCTTTCTGCATCTCTCACACGGATGATACACCAGGTACTCTGTTCTGAGTTCTTGCCAATCGATCGAGACACAGCGGCTCAGGTACATTATAGCCCCTTAATCAGACTGCCAGTCAGGAAGTGACTCCAGTTCCTGTCCCTTTATGAGGCTTGCTGCTTTCTTTGCTTCTCCACCAGGAGAGATGCCCTGAGCCAGGCAATGGCCATTTCCCTTGTCCTGCCCCCTGCTGATTAGGAGTCTTGGGTTTTCTCACTGCAAACTGAAGATATCTTCTCTTTCTTTGAGTCACTGTGGGCTCAGGAAATGCAAACCACTATTGCTAGCCGACTAAGCAAAATATTGACAGCAATGTAAATCTGATGCAGGAGGAGCTGCTTCCATCCCTGGCTTTGTTAGCACTCGACATTCTTCAAGGGGCATCTAGCTCAGATGCTGACCGGAGAAGACAATCAAATATGGATTGAATTTTCCGATCCAAATGGAATATTTGTGTCTTTCCCAGTAGTTGTCCCTCCTTCCATTTGAGGGATTATTTGTTTCAGCATTACATGGTCCCTAGGGACAGAAAAGATGCTGCATTTGGAAAGCAATCCTGAATCCAGAGGGGGAGCTCTCGCTGCAGCTCCACTGAGATCCTGTGCCACAAATGGACACCACGGAGCAGGCCAGCTTCTCCCCGAAGGCACGGCATGCACACCCCTCCCATAGAGGCTCTGAGGAAGACCCCAAACCAAGACTCAACGTTGAGCCACCTAGCACAGCATTAAGCAGCACTAAGTCAAATATTAAAGACAAAACCCAGTATTTGTAAAAGTCTCCTTTGACACAAATCCACAGACAGAGATAATGGAGACAGGCAAGGTCAGACCTTTGCTGCGTGTAACTGCTGTTCTAGAGGTATCGCTGAAATGCACACCCTGGTAATGTGAGGCACATTACCATAGCTCCTACGGACTGGAGCACACTTCATAATCAGACATTTTCTACATCTGCACACGGGACATTTCTCTATGTTCCCAACCACAGCTCGCTTTAAAAAAAAAAAACAAAAACGAAACGAAACAAAATAAAAGTGCCCAAAGCCAGATGTTCTAAGTGGATGTTCTGGGCTGATATTTTACTTCTGCTTTCCTTTACAGCTCACTTCCTGGGGCAGAGTAAAAAAAAAAAAAAAATTTAAAGCATTCAGACACACGTGCTACCGTAGCTGGAACACCCATTCTGAGACAGCCCTCTCTATACGCTCATTCTCAAAAGCCTGGACTATGCAAACAACGATGCGTTGGGCAGAAGGCCAGTTAATAAATCTCATTTCCGACCGGCATCTGTGTGAAGCGGAGCTGGAGGGAGTAGCCTCTCCAGGGAGAACCAGACCTCGACTCATTCGCTCTCTGAATTAAAGAGTGTCACCTCGGATGGCCCTCACCACATTTATTTTTTTAAGCAGCTCTTAAAATATATGGATTGCTAACTGCAATGGGGAAGCTGGGGCTGGAGACGCTCTCTTATGTAGTAGTTGTTAGAAATGTGTGCAGGCGGCTTTACTGGGCCATTTTGGTACTTCATTGCTTTAAATGTAATTTCCAACACAAGGCTGATTTTTTTTTTTTTTTTAAGAGAAGCTTGCTGTTATAATTAAAGTGCACAGGGGTTTTGATAATGATTTGTTACCTATTTGACTCCAGGCACTGATACCTGACTTATGATGTCCACACCAGAACATCACCTCATTTTTATAGTGAACAGTATGGTACTTGGCCCCTGGGGGATGGCTCAGTTGGTAAAGGTGCTAGCTTCTAAGCCCAGACACCGAGTTTGATCCCTAGAACCTACATGGTGGACGGACAGAACACACTCAGGCAAGGCTGTCATCTATGGTACGTGTACCCACCCACGCTAAATGAACAAAAGCCTCATCCCTCGTGGGAAGCCATCATCCCTTCTAGGTGTCCACACCGTCTCTTGCCTGAAATGCCAGCAAGGTCAGGCATATTCCAGTCTAAGCTCCTGAGAGTGACCCCCCCCCTTTAGTAACAAAGCATTTGTTTACATACCTACGAGCCTGCATGTGTTCTCCAATGAGGATGAAACCCATGGCTTTGGCAGCTAACCCTACATCTCTTGAAGAATAAAATTACACGGCCTAGAGTGATGGCAAAACAGTTCAAGGCACTGGCTGCTCTTACAGAGGACCTGGTTCGATCCCCTGTAATCACAACTGTCTATCACTGTCTATAATCTGCCAGCCTCACCTGGCCTTGGAGGGCATTAATGAAAGTGGTGCATAGACATACATGCAGGCAAAATAGACACAAAATGGAGAAAAAAAAGAATATAAATCCTTCATTGTAAGAAGCAATGTCAGGGAAGAAAGCCTAAGAGCTACTAGAGTCTACCTAGGTACCAGCGAAGCAGCCAGGAGCAGAATTGCTGCTGGTCTTGCCAGGGCCTTCAGTACATTAAGGCTCCCCCAGGGACTGCACGGAAAACCTGCAGGCGTATCTCATTGCCGAGAGCTACCTCAAGCCTACAGCCAAGGTCAAACTTTTACTTTGGTTAAATCTCTATTGTGGCTTTCAAACTGCCTTCCAAGTTTCCTCAGCCATCAGATGGCTACATTATTCCAGTTCTGGGATGCCAAAAGAATGATGGAATGCTTCCTGGACAGAAAAATGTGTCACATTCTTCCCTTCCCTCAGGTCTCTCCAAAAACTACGCAGTAGTTGTACTCTATTGCTCATTCACTTTAAGAGAGCAGACCAAGGGGAGCATCCAGTGTGTCTGCTTCCAAGCGTGGCCCGGACATCACTCAGCACAAATGGGACCATGAGGACAGACGGCTCTCTTTAGTGGGTCCATGGCATCTCTCCCTACAGTACCCAGCCATCCTGTGCTGTAAAATGTAAACACAAGGATACTTCCCGTAAAGCACTTGCCTCGTCAGATCTTTACTAAAAGTCAGGCTTTTCTCTTTTTAATTTTATGTAATTTCAAGCACCTCTATAAGAAATCAAAATGCAAAGCAGAAATCACTTAATAACCGGGAGAAATAAGTCGAATTAAAAACACAAATTCAGTTCCATTTAAAAGCAATGCCTTTTTTTCTTTTCCAAGACAGGCTCGTTTGACCTTCTGTCAAATAGTTTTCCATTACCACTTTAAGTTGGTTCACATGAGTAATAAAATCCAACTAGGCAACTTCCTCTGGTCCACGTGGTACAGTGTGTACTCCATCCTAGGGGCAGCAGCTACTGACAGAGCAGGGACTGAGTCATTTAGGAAACGAGGGATTCAACTGTGTCGACTCTAAGAACAGTTCACAGCAACCTGTTTCATTCATTTCTAAATTCTCTTTTTAGGTTTTGAGGTTCCCAGTGGAGGAAAGTAGGAGGGGACAGAGTTTCAAACTGCAAGATCCCCAAGAGGGAGAATCTCAGAAGCTGAGGATGAGCCGTGGCTTACATTAGGAGAAAAACAAACTGGAATCTTTAAGGATGCTGCGCAGGCTCGATTTATTGGAACCATAAGACGTGAGACTTGGTGACCTAATGGGTACAGCCAAAATTAACTTTAAGTATTTATATAACTGCCAGAGATGACAGGGCAAAGGGTTGCTTTTAACACTCCCCTCCCTTTTTGAGTCAACAAATGGCGTCTCAACTTAAAGGAAAGGAAATGGGGCACTTTGGGTTCTACTTTATGATATGTATATAGAATTTGAACACAGAACAGTCCGCCCATAATACAATTTGGAAATTCAGATGAAAGGCTTATTTTTTTTTTTAAAAAAAGAGTTATTTCCTGTTGCTCACTGGCTGAGAGGATACATCTTACAGGTATGTGTGCTCTACTTTAAAGCAAAAGCATTGTTGATGGTTATGAAGGTTACGTTTAAAAATAACCACCTTAGTACAAAAGAACTTCAGAGGGAAAAGCTATCTGTGAGCTGCCTAAGACCCACGTTTGCCATCACATTGTCATCCTTATCAAACAATGCAAACAATTTTAATGAGCTTATCTATGGGAACATATTGCCAGATATGTTAATGCAAAATAGATGCCAACAGCACAGGCAACTCATTAATCAAAAAGCTCACAATACAATGACTGATAGCACTCCCATCCTCAAATCAGACCTCAGCAAAACATCAGGCGTCACCTTCTACTGTAAATAAGAAAGAAGGGCTCCCCCACCCATGCAGAGGCCATAAAACTCTTCAGAAAATGCGTAGCGGCGCCGGTTTTTGTTTTTTGTTTTTTTCCCTAGATCCGAAACAGTCCAGTCTCTTTCTAACCAGCCTAGACTTCTATGGAGAGAATTTTGGTGAATGTCTGACACTGTGACCTCTGCTGTCAATCCTTGCACCAATCAGCGCGCAGAATTCTTACAAAGCTCCATCAATCTGGCGGTTTAACATCACACACTGCAGCTTCATCTAGAGGATTCCATCTTTTCCTGCATGCTCCCCAGGTTAAGCGCAAGCGCGCTCCTCGCCATCCTCCCTTTCTCGCCATTCTCCCATTTGTTTGCTCCTTTAGTGGCCGCCACCTAATGGTTCCTTTAAATGCTAAAAGGGAAAGAGAGGAAGTGCAAGAGCTTGTGTTCTTTCGGGGATGCGGGAAGATGGCATGCAGGAAAGAGATGGAGGGAGACCCCTTGCAGGCAGCAAACCTATCCACCCGCTAAAGCCTCCATGCTCACGCCACCGACACGAGACCCTGCAACCAAGCAATCCCGGCCTCCGCGTTACGTAACGGGACAGACCGTCCGCAGCCTCCCGTGCCAGTACCTGTAGGACCGCTCCCCGCGCACTGTGTGCTTCCGGAAAGGAATGATAGTCCCGTTATCCTGGATGATGTCGTTGTTGTTCTCGCCATTTGGGGACAACGTTTGGGTCGGCCCGGGCATTGGCGCTCTCCCGACAGAGGGAACACACGCGGAGGCTGACTGGGGCGGAGGGTTGTGTCTCCCCGCTGCTTGCTGCTCACCCTGCAGCCGCGCTCTGCTTCAGCTCTGTGCCCGGCCCCGCCCTCCAAAGGCCACGCCCTCGAAAGCCACGCCCTCCCACGTCAGGGCGCCTGCAGCAGCTGGTCACGTGGCCATCCGTCGCCATAGCAACCCGCTAACTCGTCAGCTTGCCTAGGTTCACGCAGAGCCGCGCAGCACGAGCGCCCCGGGCTGCAGGCTGCAGAGCAAGGGGCTGGCCGGCATCTGGCATGGACCCGCCCTGCGCCCGAATTCGAATGGCTCTTCCTCTAGCTGCTTCCTCTTAGACCAGGCTGTCCCTGCAGCTGTACACACAAAAGGACCCATACCCAGGCCTGGGGAAGCTCCAAGGCCCCGGACTGGAAACGTGGTCAGGTTGCAGACAAACCCACAAAGACCTGGTCGCTAGCTTCTAGAAAGGTGGGGGACTAAAGGGGTTAAGTTTTCCCGCGTCCTCTACTCTCCAAAGCAGCTGCCTCTTGCTTAAAAGGAGCAGAAAAATGAAACCCATGAGGAAGCTGCATCTTCTGAGACCATACTGTGAGGACGACCGTTGCAAATTAAATGACTCTATGCAAAAGAATTCCCCAAGAGGGCTTAAAAAATTATTTATGTAACCACCAGTTTATAGTATTACCATTATAAGAGACCTTTTTTTTTTTTTCTTTTTAAAGCAGGCTCTTGGTGGGTCTAGGCTGGTTTTGAACATATGATCGCCTTGCTCAAACTCCCAAGTCCCCGGATTATATATGCCACAAAGCTCGGCTGTTGTTTAATTCTTTACCCTGCCCTCTGGTCCCTATCACTGATTCTGTCCTTTATTACCACGAGAATTAAACAAGTGACCACTGCATTTAACACTGGGGAGCTCAACACTCAGGCTATTTCAGCAGTGCAATTGTTGTTTTCAAATAATTTGCCTGTAAGTCAGGAACCATTGTCCCCAGTTTAAAAACCAGTAAACTAGAGAAGATCACACAGGAAATGGTAAAGCCAGGCTTGCAGAAGATGTGTTGTTTTTAACCACTGTGACCACACACTATGATCTCTGGTATTATAAACCTAAGTAAGAAGTGGGTATTTTAAGTACATGTCCAAAATATTGTGACGAGATGGCTGTGTATGGAATTGCAGGTATTACGCAAAACCTGTGGATCCAGTAATAGACTCCAAACAGTCCCTGCATGGGACCAGTGTTTTCTCTTCCAGAGAGAAGAGGGTCTAAAGGATTCTCTACTCATTAGAACACTGGCTTCTCCCATTGGAGAGAGAGGAAGAATGACGATAAATGGCCAAAAGTGGTCAGCTATGGCTGTATTCCACCATAGGCCACTATATGGCCTGTCAGCTTCCCCGTTTTGTGATACAGATATTAATAACAAAAATTCTGTCATTCCTGAAAATTCAACAGCATGTGTCCCCGCTTATAAGTTATTTCTGTGTCAAGCCTCTGGGACTGGAATCAAATGTTTCACAGCCCAGATGGTAATGATAATCTCAAGCAAGCCCCTCCCCATTTCCTTTTTATTTCATACTCCATTTTGGCCGGTTATTTTAATAATAATTTTATTTTTCTGCTTATTCAGTTACTTCCACAGGACAAAAGCTGGTCCCTTCCTCTGAGTCCCTCTTGTGACAGTTGTGTTTCTCATCTAGTCGGGATCCAGCTCTGACCTGAGGCTGACTAAGGTCCATGAGGAGATGCGCTTATGTCTGAGAAGCACACCAAGTTTCATTCACGTCCAGCAACTAGCTCAAGGGGTCTGACGATTCCGTTCACACTTCCTTCTGCTATTTCTGTTGCTTGACCCACTTGTCTATTTCTCTGACTTGCTTCCTTTCACAACCGCTTTCCCTGCCAGAAAGGCAGTCAAGTCAGTCTCAACCTGAAGGATGCTATCCACAGCTCAAGTGGTCTGTTTTCACTGGGCTCTCGCGCGGGGGTTCTTTGATGGAGCACACTTTCGCATGATCTCATATTTAAATATGTTAGACATAGTTGGTGCTATGGTGAGGACTAACTTGGTCAAAATTTGAGTGTATAGTTCATTAATTTAAACTCCTTTCTATCAGTAGTTTGCAGAGTAAACACTCCTACCCACTTACCCGTCTAGTTGTCCCAAGAGGGGACAATGACCAAAAATGTAGTTGGTAGACTAAAAAGGGAGGGATAATGAGTCCAGCAGGGGAGAGATGCTCAAGCTCTTGTAAATCTTCCTCTATGACTTCTCTGACTATAAAGGGACCCAGAAAGCTCCTGAGACCAGCCATTACCCTATAAGATGCAGGGGTAGCAGGGGTAATAATTTGAAAACATTAAACAGATGTATTTCATTCCTCTCCCCACAAATCAGGTTACCTGGCAGCTCTTCTCCCATTTGGCCTTGGAGGAAAGGGGATGGCAAACTCCACTTAGGGGAGAGGATGGTACAGGCTTGGGAAATTGGGTCCTGGGGTTTCCACCAGGAAAGGTGGAAAGGGGCCATCTTTTCAAGGCCCACTTGAATGTAGGAATGAAGATTAAAACAAACAAAACAAAAACAATAAAAAACCAACCAACTGATCTCTGGGTCTGTGTCCTAGAAGAGAGACATCGAAATAGGCTGAAGGTACAGCCAATCCTAGAGGAGAGACATCGAAATAGGCTGAAGGTACAGCCAATCCTAGAAGAGAGACATCAAAATAGGCTGAAGGTACAGCCAAAACTAGGGGACCCTCTTTGTCTCATTTCACATTGAAAAATCTAGGAAAGGGCTACTCTTGAAAGAATGTCTCACCAATTCTTTCCATCCCAAAGGGAGGTGCAGTTTATCTCAGTAAAGACCTCCTTGCTTGCCAATCCAGCTCATCACTCCAGTGAAGAACTCTTTAACAAGCTATGGCTCCATCACAGTAGAAACCATTTTCCTACCAAGGTATGCCCCACCACAGCCCCATCACAGTGAAGTCTGATCAGATGCCAGAAGAGAAGAAAGTTCTAGAAGTTTCCATCTGCCCTCAAGGAAACAAGCAGGAGGTTGAGTGGTGGATGCTTCAGGGAGCTGAGTTTAGGGTAGCGGTGATGGCAAGGGTGTTGCCACATCAGGTGGAAAGGGACATTAACAGTTCACAGGAACTCAAATAGGAGAAATAACTAGCCTTGAGAAAAGGGACACGATGCCAGAGGGAGACGTCTGCAGGAGGAAAATGCTGCTAAAGACTTCAGCATAGAGCACCAACTGAAGGCCTGGATGCATTAGACCAGAATGCCCCAGCGTCAGACCAGAATGCATTGCAAACTCAAAGGCTGACATAGGACCCTGAGCCCCACCTCCCTCACATTCTGGCTTTCTACAAGCTCTTCTCATCCATCCAGTCACCCAGACAGCAGGGGAAAGGTAGAAGTTCTTAACATTTGATCCTTTGTCCAAAAGATGGAGCTCAAAGGTGCCTTAACCAAAGGTGCCTTAACTGGAAGATGCTGTAATACTTTGAGCTGGCAACTCACCTGGCAACTTTCTGGTTCCTTAGTGCCTAGCTGGCTAAGGGAAGTCACACAGATGAAAGAAAGGAGAGAGAGAGAGAGAGAGAGAGAGAGAGAGAGAGAGAGAGAGAGAGAGAGAGAGAGAACTGTGTACATCTGACTACAGATGACAGTTTTGCTCTGCACCCAGAGGGTTACCTAAAATTGCATGCAGACCATAGTCCTACAGCTCCAGGTGCTTATGGGGTGGTGGTGGGGGGCGGCACATGGGCCATTCCTCTCATCAAGCAGTATATTAAAGTTGGGGCTCTGGACTCAGGCAGCTGTGGGTGCTAGGCTTGGCTTGGCCACTCACTGTTATGTATGTTAAATAACTTGTTTCATATCTTTAAGATCTCAATCTCTGATCTATAAAGCGGCTGTAATAATACGGGGGTTAAACTATATAATGTCCTGAAAACACCTGCCCTTGAGACAGGCGCAGATCAAGTGCTATTGGAAGTATTAGTATTTTTATTTTCATTTAACACAATTTCCTTTCTTGTGTCCTAGCAGTTGGTAGAACAAGAGGAAACAACAGCAACAAAAACAACAACAACAAACCCTCAGCAACCCTGACCTCAAGACATTTCCGAGGCTGAGGGTAAGGAGCAGGGATAATGTAGTTGCAGTACAAGAGCTAAGATCTGTACCAAACTCACAGTTGAGTTGGGAAGGAGGGTCTGAGTTCTCTGGGCAGGATCTGTCTAGGATGAGTAGCCATAACCCCATCTGATCATTTCCCGTGTGGCACTTCTCTTAGGGAAGGGCCTTCCACTGTGGCGTTGTTCACTGCCATGTCTGCAGGCAGAAGGCACTAAACAAATGGAATCATTCATTCCTTCAATGAATGTTTTAGGGGAGGAACAATCTGTTAGAGGCTGGATATCCGAGTTTCTTGCTCATCAGGTGAGATGCTTATCCAGTAGGAGGTGCTGTCATTGTAAAGAGGGATGGAATAGAGAGGAAGGATGGTGTACGAAGGCTGTACTCTCTGCAGAACATTGCAGACTGTTTTGCATGAGAGGGAAGCAGAGTGCACAGTGGCAGGGCCAACATGATAAGGGGCTTCTGGCCATGCTGAAGAGCTTGGCCCGGATCTGAAGGTGATCTGCAAACAGGAGGTACAGAAAGGGCCATTAAGGATGAACGCTGCATACCACATTGTGATGAGCATACCATGTGATGCTCAATTGAAGAAGATTGGAACCAGCCCCCTAACTTAAACCAAACAAATTCAAAACAAGCAAGACTTAAACCAACAGATCAAAGGACTAGAAAAGAAAGCACACGTTTGAAAATTAAAACAATTTAAATCCTTTAGGATTTGGTAGGTAAGCGGATATGGGCCAGATAATGAGTTTGAGTTAAGGGTAGGCAGTGAAGGGGACAGAAACACCTCGGATGGATCTACTTGATGACCAAGGAGATAATAATCTAATTTAGTAAGCTTAGGACTACAGATTAAACTGTTGTTTTGAAAGAAAGTTTTTTTGAAATGTGTTTTAGTCATAGAGAAAAACCTACAGTAGGCTTCATATGCAACAGATAGTCCTTTAATATTTGTTGAGTATGTGTGGGTCTCAATCTTATCAGATGTGTTTGATGTGGATGTACACTAATTTATGGATAAGCAATTGCTGAAGCTGCAGCCCCCGCTCTTTCTCACCCAGGCAGTGAGATAAGACCCTTAGGAATTCTGTAAAGGTTGAGTGATGAAAAGCAAAATGTGCACAAGGAGTTTGCTTAGGGCTCCAGGAAAGAGACGTCCCAGGAAGGGACAGGGCTCCAGGGCCAAATGTCATCTAAGGCTGAATCAGATAAGAACCGAGAGAGAGGTATTTACTCTCCAACTGAGAGAGACACATTTACTCAAGAGCCGAGAGAGAAGAATTTACTCAGTTTGATAAGTTCTCAAGATATTGTTAAGGGGTAGATCAGGTCCGTCAATGAATGCTGAAGGAAAGAAAGACATCTTCCAAGGAAAATTCCAAGCTGCAATTCTTGCTGAGGACATGAGTTTTCCAACTAAACCAAAATCATAAAGGAAAGGAAAGGAAAGGTATTACATAGAGTTAATAGCTAATGGGGCTCTGTGAGCATTGGCCCTAAAATACTCCTTGCCATCTTAGACCAATGCGGTATTGATGAACATGCCCTATATACCACACACAGCTGGATTGACACCCCTTCTCAACTCTAATGGAGTTCGTGTGCACACACACAAAAGAGCAAAAACAACAAACAAGTAAAACCGGAGGTATTTAAAATTTATGTTTGGCAAGCAGGGTTTCTAGAACATACCCAGAGGGCAGAGAGTCAGAGGCAGGATAATAATAGCCAAATGGGGGCAGGGGAACACCATCAGATTTCATCAACCAGACCCATGCAAAGAAGACTGGACGAGACACAAGCTAAGAGTTCTCTAGGGATATAGGACAGACAGCATCAACAGTTGCAGAAACTCTTCTCTCTCTACCCCTCTCTTCTCTCTCTGCATTGCCTTAGGTGTGAGACATAACAAAATGATCACAGCAGAGCCAAAACGTAACAGCAGAGCTGCCTACAGCAGCAACTCACGGATCAGGACTGGGCATGAAGCTGATTCCATCCCAGAAGCGCCTTTTCACCTGCAGGCTTTCACAGGTTAAAATGTGTTTATGGACGATGGTCTTCATCACTGTCAGAGGCACTCACAGCGGTTGCGCCGCCTCAGATGGGGGCTTCTCCGCATCATTATCACCTCAGATACAGATGGGATTTCACTTGGCAGTCACCTCTGCTGCCCCAGGACAGGCCACTTCTCACGTGCTGTGCTCTATTGTACTTGTGAATGGGAAATGGGAGGTTCTGTTTACTAATCACTGAAAATATGCTACCCCCCCCCATTACATCAGTGAATAAAATGCACAGTCTGTTGGCCAGTGGCGCTGTCCCTGAAATCACATCAGGGATATAGAAGTGAATTTGAATTTGGCTGGCGCTTCCTCTGGGCCTGATAAGAATTTTGTGATACAGGCATGCGTCTGGGCTTTAGATAATACTGATAAATGTTCTCTCCCAGATTCAGAAAGGTCTCTTCAGAACCAGCCTATATGAGTTTGTTCCCCTAGTAACCGGAGTTTTGTTTTGCTCGAGACTAGGTCTCACTATGTAGCTTTAGTTATCCTGGAACTCACTATAAAGGCCAGTGTGGCCTCGAACTCACAGAGACCCACTGCCTCTGCCTCACAAGTGCTGGGGTACTGGCTTTTGTTTTTTAGACCAAAACAAAACAAAGTACTTATTTCTCTCTTGGACCAAACTCTGGGTCTTCTGGAAGAGCAGCAAGCGCTCTTTTTTTGTTGTTTTGTTTTGTTTTTTCTCGACAGGGTTTCTCTGTGTAGCCCTGGCTGTCCTGGCTGTAGACCAGGCTGGCCTCGAACTCAGAAATCCGCCTGCCTCTGCATCCCAAGTGCTGGGATTAAAGGCGTGCGCCACCACCGCCCAGCAAGCAGGAGCTCTTAACACCTGAGTAATCTCTCCGGCTCCTAATGCTGACTTTTGAGATCATCTGTCTTTGCACATTGCTTATGAGACAAGCTGATAGCATAGTGGATTTGTTCAGAAGGCAGGGTCTGGCGGGTCTCCTAGTATGCCAGCAAAATAATGAGACTTGCGTGATGTTCAAACAAAGACTAGTCCATCTACCATATACGGTAAGAGTTCAATGTTGAGCTTTATCTAATTTACTTTTCCTTAAATTTTTTAAAAGAGTAGGTTTTGCTTTTTGGAGTAACTTATGGAACATGGTGTGGATGCAATTTTAAAACACTTACAGAACATTATGATTTTTGCAGTCATTCAATCAAATCTGCAATGTCAGGTTCCAGTCCATTAAATAAAATGTGTTTTTGAACTATAGCATCTGGTTAAACCTCAGAGTGTTAAACACATTTTCCAGAGAAATACAGAGTAATAAACATAATGAAAATTTTATTATAACATGAATACAGAAAACGAAGCAACCCTGTTTGCAGAAACCAAGGGAGCCCCACTATGATGGCAATGTTTGCCTTAGGGTTTAACCTTTCTTTGGCGAGTATTTGTTGAGCACTTACTAAGTGCTAGGGTTAGTTTAGGCATTGATGAAACACATTTACAGACAAAAAAAAAAATCCCTTGGCCTCACAAACCTACACCTAAGTGTAAGAATGCCAATATGGTGGGGCTAAATAGAGATAATGAACAGTATGTCAGATGGTGGTAAATTGTACAGGAAAAAAATAAAGCTGGGGAAGGGGTACAGGAAAGGGATGGTTTAATTTTTAAATGGACTGGCCAGTGTGAGCATAGCTGTCATGATGACATCTACCCTGCATCTTGGGAGGAAGGGCAATGGGCATAGGCAAGGGCAAAGGCCCTGAGGTGGGATACTGACCCAAGGAACACTAGGAGAACCAGGTGTGTTCACACAGCAGAGTGCACGCCTGCAAGTGCGTTGCAGAGAGCAGAGAGATAGCTGTTGGAAAGGAGGTCAGAAAGATCACAGAGAGGCAAGAATGTGCAGGGCTTTGAAAACTTATTGTAAAAGCTTTTGGTTTAAAGCCAATGTTAGAAACCACTCATATGCAGTAGTGTTAGCAGCGTGGGCACGCATGTGGAATGCTCCCTAATTGTAGTAAGAACAGCACCTAATATTTCATTGCCTTTTATGGGCCAAATGCTATGCTTTACAAGGTGTCAGGATTTTAATCCTCAAAGAAATGTCAAAGAAGGGGGCTATTTTAAGTCCCATTTGTCAAGGAGGTAACTAGCTAAATGACTTTGTGAGATCTACAGCCAGGATGTGGCAGAGCTGGGCATGAATGTGCCTGTCATATGTTAAAGGCATGTCACCTTTCACTGGGGTCTGGTTAACCTGAGAAGTGGAATGCGGAATCCAGGTCGGGGAGGGGCTGTGGAGGAGCAGACAGCAGAAGGTCAGAGGCAGAAGACAGCTTAGTGTCCAAGGAATGTAGGAAGCAAGGAATGTAGAAGAATGAGCCCCAGGCTGCGATGTAGGAGTGAGATCAGAGGCTATGCAGGAGACCCATGTTCATAGGAATGAGGCTTGGGGATACACTAAGGGGTTGGAGGAAGACATACTAAGATTTTGGGTTACCAGAAAAAGAGAGAATTTTCTATCCTGATTTGTGGTGATTGGTGATTTTATTTCTGTATAAGCCTTAACTAGCAGTGTCCATTTTTTGGATGCCTTCTGGAAGGAGAAGAGACCACAGGCTCTTCTTGGTATTTGTATTCAAAGCTAGAATCTGTTTTCATTCAACATTTTGTAATTCACCCATCCAGCTCTAGACGTGGCTATTTGAATGCTTTCACTGAAATGTGTCTGTGCCTGAATTTATGAAATTCCTTTATTTCCTTCCTCCACTTTATTTCCATGCTAAAATAGGAACATACCCTCATAGCGTGACTGGATGGGGCATCTTAAAAGGGACAGGAGGCATGCAGGCCTCAGTCTGATAGGGAGAGAGGAAACTCTAAGTACCTCTAGCAAATCAATAACCTTCCAGAAGATTCCAGGGCTTTCAAGAGAAGATCTCCTTAGGGGTTCTCAAATGTCAGCCAACCTATTGAGCTTTAGTAGCTGAATCTGCTACTGCAAAGCTGAAACCAAGCAAAGAGCACTAGACCTTCAGAGTCACTCGGAGCCTAAGCCATGGACCACAAGCAGGAGGGAGGGTCTTTATGAGCCTGGGGGCACCTCTGTCAAGCCTGGTGTGTACCACTGCGGAGCTGTGACTCTGGAATGCCTCCCCTACAGTGCATCCAGGGAACAAGAGGCCAGCAGCTGGAAAACAAGTAATGGGAGAGGAATCCCCAATTTCTGATCTCATCCACATAAAATTTGCAAAAAGAAAATTAAAGCAGCTTATTTCATTATGAAAAGAGAGAGAGAGAGAGAGAGAGAGAGAGAGAGAGAGAGAGAGAGAGAGAGAGAATGCAACTGTAAATTATGAACTAAGACTAAATTTCTACCAGAAATGTTTTAATTAGGATCTATAGTTTGTTTCATCAGAAATGGCTTTAATTAGAACTTAGAGAACTCAGGATCTTCACATTCTTAATCTGTATTGGCTCAGCATCTACAGAACATGAATTGTGAGCTTGGATGTGAGGGGTCTCTCACAGAGAGTAGCACACAAATACACAGTGGGCCACCTACAAGAATCTTCCATTTAATATCTATCTAAAGGAATCAGACCTAGAAATCTGAAGGGATCTAGGTTTTTTTAAACTTAAAATTTTGTTTTCTTTTATCCTGTGTACCTGAGTGTTTGTCCTGTATGTATTCCTATGCATCATCATCATTCCTATCACATGCATGGTGCCAGAGAGATCAAAAGAGGGTGCCGGATTCACTAGAACTGGAGTTACAGTTGGTTGTGAGCTGCCCTATGTGTGGTAGAAACAGTGTCCATGTCCTTTCGAAGAGCAGTCAGTGCTCTTAACCACTGAGCAATCTCTCTAGCCCAGGATCTCGGTCTTCCTCAGTCTTAACCACTTACAGGGAGAGTCAGTGAATCATCATCAGTCAGAAGACAGATCCACAATCAACTGTCAGGACTAACTCTGTTACTCAGCCATCTCTCAGTGCCCTCCAGGCTGTGTTCTAGCCTGTCCAGAGTCCTCCCATCAGTGTTCAAGGACACAACAGAATCAGCACAAATGAGAACTGGAGCTGTGTGCAGAGGCAGTGAATATTATATTGCTGCACGCTTCCTCTGGGAAATAAAGTTCTTCTACTCTGGTGGTTTAGCAGGGTTGATAGACCTACGGGCCAAGATGTATAGAGCTGCTGTGTGTGTGTGTGTGTGTGTGTGTGTGTGTGTGTGTGTTATTTCTTATTAATGACAGCACTGCACAATTAAAAAAAAAACAGTATAAATCATATGTCTGTCACATTGCTGATGGAAAGAATAGCAAAGTAGAAAGAATTCATGTTTGGATTTCAGATTTGCTTTTGAATTTAGGTGTTGGTGCTTTCAAGTGAGAGAGCCCTGGCCAAATTATTTAACTTCTCTTCTTAGCCTTAGCATCTTCATTCATTTCCAATGAGACAAGTTGACATATAAGCTTAGTTTCTACCTTATCCTCTGTAAAACAAAACAAAACAAAACAAAAAAACAAAACAAAAAAACCCCTTTGTTTTTAAATGTCACTTGTCCTTTCAAAAGATTGGATTTATTTCTTATTTCCTTGAATATGGAAGGGCCTTACACCGTTTTGATCAATAGAGTTTGGTAGATATAATGCCAACTATGCTTACCTACACCAAGACCTGGATGTAGTTTTTACTTTAGTATCTTGGCAGTCATTTGTTCCACAAGCAGCCAGATTACACCCTTGCCTTCTTGCCCTCACTCTGTCCTCTTGACCCTTCCCCCTCTCTCTCCATTCCCCTCCTCCCACCTCTCCAAGTGCTCATGGTGGGGCTCTACTTCTGTCCCCACCCTCTCTCTCTCTGTCTCTCATACCTTCTCAGCTCCCCTCCCCTTGTCCTGAATAAACTCTAGTCTATACTTAAAAAAAAAAAAAAAAAAAAAGCCATATTAGCTCGTGAGGCTGCTTGTATTCTAATGCTAATTGGGTCCCCAAACTGTTTGCAAAAGAGGGTCTGCACATAGCTTCTGGAAACCCGTCACCAGTTAATTCTGATTGGTAAATAAAGATGCCAAAAGCTAGTAGCTGGGGAGGGGACACAGAGGCAGGATTTAGGATTCCCAGGCTTGGGACTGTGAAGAAAGAGAGAAGAGAGATGCCATGTGTGCAGGACAGAGCCTAGCCGCCTTGTAAATGGGCCAGAGAGCGCGGACCAGACAGAGGGCTGCTCAATTGGAGTTGAGAGCTGCCAAGATAGAGCATAGAAATTAGTAAGTAGTAACTCAGAGCTATCCGTGGGAGGTGGTTCTAACAGCACGGAGGGTAGGTAGTTGTCTAGTTATTGTGCTGCTTAAGGATACTAAAATACAAAGGCTTGTGGCAGAACATTCCCCTAATGAATAAAGATTTCAAGGGACCAATCACTGGGCAAGGAGTAGACAGGTCTTCTGAGTCCTGGAGAGGAAGAGGGAGGCAGGAGAAGGAAGAGTTCTGTTTGGGCAGGAGAGATCTTGGAGGTCTCAATGTTGGTAGGGGAGACCCCCGGTTCAGGTGGTGGAGCTGCCAGGAGCAGCTGCAGGAGGATTTATGACTTAGAATAGCTTACAAATTAAGATGCTAGTTGCTGCGCCCAGTGATTGTGCTACCTGTTGATTTTAAACTAAGATTGTGTGGTATTTTCCTTCGGTCAGCTGGGTTCTAGAGAAAGGTATGGTAACAGGGCACCAAAGCCAGCCACGGGGAATTTGGAAGTGTCGGGTGTGCGTGAGTGCAGCCCACCAATGGGAACTTAGTAAGCTGGGTGGAGAGATTTTGGTGCCCCGAGGCAAAGAATCTGCCAGGCAGTAGCATGGATTGCTTTTTAATATTTCCTGCTACAAAGGCTGTGTGTATGTCTTTCATTTGGGAACATAAACCATTGAGACGGGAAGCAACCCTGTGCCAAGATTTATTAAAATATAATACTACAGCCTAGGATAGATTACATACATAGATTATCATGCTATGAAACTACAAGCTCTGTGCAGAGCCCCTGAGGATGAGACTCCACAAAGAGAAGGAGATAAGAAAGGGGGGAGACTATCCAGAGAGGCAGGGTTCCAAAGACATGACTGAAGAAGAACCCTGTTACAAAGTCAAAGCTATATGGACGTGTGAATTAAGGACAATTGCCTAGCAGTGACCTACCCTTAATATATGATTTACAAACCACGAGAATAACAACATGGTTATTTCAAGTTAGCAAATTTTGAGGTGTTCTCTCATGCAGAACTACCCTGTTGGTTCTCTATGGTAGAACAAGCCAACTCCATATTTACTGGGTTAAAAGAAAGCCAGGATTTCGTTGTGGCCTGTAAATTTTGAGGTTGACTGGGCTCAGCTAGGAGGTTGTCATGGTTCCTCACACAGCTCTAGTCAAAAGACAGCTGACTGCTGAATTCAGCTGGGGTTTCCTCGGTCCTGTGACTGGTGAGTGATGTCTTTTTGTTAGAAATGTAGCAGGAAAGATGAAAGGATGGACTATCCAGAGACTACCCCATCCGAGAATCCATCCCATCATCAGCCACCAAACCCAGATTCTAATGCACATGCCAGCAAGATTCTGCTGAAGGGACCCTGATATAGCGGTCTCTTGTGAGGCTATGCCAGTGCCTGGCAAACACAGAAGTGGATGCTCACAGTCAGCTATTGGATGGAACACAGGGCCCCCAATGGAGGAGCTAGNGGCAAACACAGAAGTGGATGTTCACAGTCAGCTATTGGATGGAACACAGGGCCCCCAATGGAGGAGCTAGAGAAAGTACCCAAGGTGTTGTAGGGGGCTGCAACCCTGTAGGTGCAACAACAATATGAACTAACCAGTACCCCCTGAGCTCGTGTCTCTAGCTGCATATGTAGCCATCATTGGGAAGAGAGGCCGCTTGGTCTTGCAAACTTTATATGACCCAGTACAGGGGAAGGCCAGGGCCAAGTAGTGGGAGTGGGTGGGTAGAGGAGCAGGGGCGGAGTTGGGGAGGTATTGGGAACTTTCGGGATAGCATTTGAAATGTAAATAAAGAAAATAATAATAATAAAAAAATGAAAAAATAAAAAGAAATGTTGCAGGAGCTACAGTTAGAATACCTATATTAGGCCTTGCTACGTGGCATGGACTCCCTCATAGCAACTGAGGTCCAAGGGATAGAGAACGGGGGGGGGGGGCATTCCAAAAATCACGGCACATCATCTCCGTAACACCTGACCGAGCAGCCAGCAAGGTCCACTTGGATCTAAGAGGAAGGTCCCAGGTACCTTCAGTAGGAAGGATGTCATTCTCATACTGTGAGAGAGGCTTGGGTTGAAGGAGACTCTGGTGGCCATCTTTGGAAAGAGCATTCTGACAGACCACATACATTCTGACTTGCCGTCTCTATGTCTATGTCCGCAGCACATAGGGCTGTTGAAGCAGAAATATCAAAGAAGAAAAGAGATCAAGCACTTGAGGACTGAGTTTCCGGAACTGATGTATAAGCTCAAACCAGACAGAATAACCTGTGGACGGAAACACTGTCAGCCTCAAAAGTCTAACTTTCAAGGAGCCAAAGCTTGAAATCATTGACATACTTAGACCTGAAAGTTCCAAGCATGAGTCACAAGACTCCATGACTGGTCAAAGACTGCTATTCATGGTGTGTGTCCCCGTGGAGGAGGAACCTGGCTCCGCCTCTCCTTCTCTCCAGCCACACCTCACAGGTCTGGAATCTAAGAGCAGAGAGACACTATTTTTCTGCTTACTGTCTAGATGCCCAAACCCTGGGAGGTGGCTGAGCCATCTCAGCGTGGGGATGAGAGGGCCCAGGTTCAGGTGAAGGGCTGCAGGCAATGCCGGTTTCTCTGCGGTGCTGCCAGATGCTTTGGTGGTGAGGACAGAAAAGTCAGCAGAAAACAGGCCTCTGCTGGCTGTGTGCATTGTCCAAGGAAGAAGCTCACCACAACAGCAAGGGAGAGAGCATGGCTCCACTGGCCTTTCCAGAAGCACCTTGTACAAACATGGCTGGTGCTACAGCCTCTGTGTTCCTAACCACTGTCTCACCTCCTACTTACTAAGACAGAGGGGAAAGCCCACGTTAGCTCAGAAGTGCTGGTTTCTACCACAGTTAACAAGATGCTAGTTCCAGACCTTTGAGCTGGACTCACAACCAGTGCTCAGTTTTGTTCCTTTGGGCCCTCTCTGCTCCCCCTCAGCCCCCCCCCCCATGTCTTCTGAGTCATTACTGTAGCTGTTCCTTTGTGTCACTTTCCCTCTCCCACACTTCACAGGCTACTTTGCACCCCCCCCCCTCCTGCAGATCTGGAGTCTCTGGAGAGTTTCTTCCTTTCTTCTCAATGAAACTCTACATCACTTCATCCCTCTTCCTCTTTTTAAGACATCTTCAGTAGTCTCCTATCACTTCAAGATAATCTTTCCAAGTCTTAACTTACTACTTCTGGCCCTAAGCCACCTACCTTAGAATTTATTCCTGCCCAACTATGTCGGATAAGAGTGACATTCCACTTGGTAGGCTTTGAATGTGAAACATCAATTAGATCTACTTCTGGGTACCATCAGCATTAGCAAATCTCTTCTGTTTGAATCTTTCATCAGTGTTTGGGTAGAAATTGTTCTTCATCTCTCTGTTGGGCCCTGTCTGCTAAGCACTATTTGCAAAGAACTCTAGTTGCTTCATAAAGAAGCAAGGGAGATGACAGTAAATTAGTCACATGAATTACAATGATGTACAGTAACAGTACAGCAGCAGTTTCCCCCTGAGAGAAGAAGAGAGAACCTGGGCTGTTCAGCCACCACAGCCTCATCTTTACAAATGCTTTGATTATAGTCAGATTGCATCATTAAAGGCAGAATCACCATGTTTTCAGCAGCCGAAAGCAGCTTTAAAATACACGGAGAACTACTGATTGGGAGATGTAAGGACTCAAAACGTTGTATCTCCTGTTGGTGGCCAGAACACTTAAGAGTTTCACAGAGAGTAAGCGCTGAGGCTAGATGACAAGCTAAACAAAGAACAAAACAAGTCGCTTTGGCCGGTCACTTTGGACAAACAGAACGGCAGCCTCACATACTGCACGCAATGCTCTCAACTCTGGGTGAGCAGCCACTGCAAAGCAGGCTCCACCCACACTCACTGCACTTGAAAACTGTTCCTGAAGTTTGGACATGGTGCCGTGGAGCGCAGCCAACCGACTTCACAGTGGTTATGAAACAGCTGCAGCTCCGTGCTTATGTCATGCCCTGTACAAATACTCCACAGAGAACACATTCCGATTAGGAGAAGTAGAGTTTTGCTAATAATACCAAGGTGAGAAGCTGAGTGTATCTAAAAAAGATGTAAAAGCAATGTCCAAGTGTCGTCTTCCTCCTCCTCATCCTCCTCCTCTTCTTCCTCTCCCTCTCCCTCCTCTCCCTCTTCCTCCTCTTTTGAGATAGGGTTTCTCTGCATAGTCCTAGCTGTCCTGGAACTCTTTCTGCAGACCAGGCTGCCCCAGACTCACAGAGATCCGCCTGTCTCTGCCTCCCGAGTGCTGGGATTAGAGTCATGCCCCACCACAGCCCTGTTTCCCTTCCCTTCTTACAAGTGAAGGAGTCATTTACTTCTGTTTTCTAATTCATCCCACTGTCATTTATAACGTGGAGAAAGACCTAACAACGAACCAAGCCCAAGAATCAGCCGGAGCCAGGGATGGAAACACACCTCTGAAATCTCAGGGAGGACAAGGAGGAGGGCTATCACAACTCTAGCAGCCTGTGCTCCAGGGAGATAGGGTACTGCTCCAAATCACAAGTTAGGTCAATGAAAGTCACTTGACTGAGTGATGGATGTTGCACACCTGAAGCACCAATGCTTTGCTAGTAGAAGATTTTCTCTAAAAATGATGCTACATCTGGCATGGCAGTACTCCTCTGTAATCCTAGCATTCCAAAGAGTTAGGCAGGAGAGATGTGAGAGTTCAAGACCAGCCTGGGCTGCATAGTGAGACTCTGTCTCCAAAACAAATACGTTATTTAACATAATCTTTACTATGGCCTCCAGTGGACCTTTGATATGATATGAATACTGTTATATAGTAGTGTAATATGTAACTTAAATAAGACGTATTTGGGTTATCACATTCCTGTAACAAACATTTGCCCATGTTACAAATATTAACTAACAAAGTCATTATTGTTTGTATTTTGATTTTCCAGTCGTCCTAGTAAAATACTATTGGTAAAGAAACTGCAAGATATCAGTAAATTAGAAAATAGGTCTATTATCCGTGGCATCTTTTTATCCACAGCTCTGATTCCCGTTTCCTCCTCAGTAAGTCGGAAGATACTATGCTCTTTTGTTCTGTTCCCTCCTTAGAAAATTATCCAGTTCAGAGATCTACCCAGCCAACTCTATCAAGTTCTTTCCCAGTGACCTCTTGGCCATTCACACTCCCTGAAATGTAGACAGTAAAACAACTGAAAAGTCTATGTGCTCCCCTTCCTTCCAACCTGCTCCCTTACATAAGTAACCTTTCCTTCATGACTTGTAAAAGTAACATGCACATATTAAAACATGATGGGAAACTTCTCTCATACTATTGCATCTATCTTATCCGTACCCATTTTCAAGAATTCACGACTTTTAACTCGTTCTGTGCTTAATATTCTGTGGTTAAAACTAGCCCTTCCCCATCTCTCTTGATCGTGCATTATTTACATGCTTTTCTAACCTCATAAGATGACTTATAACTAGAATGTCATTTCTCCTTGCTCCCTGCTATTTTACAAAGGCGGCCTGAACTCACAATCTATCCTCAAAGCTTTTTGTGACCACAGTAAAACAACCTGATTCCCTAACAATTAAAAGCATAGTGAAGCAACAGTTAGGCAAATGGGTCCATGCTTCGTGTGAGCCACATCAGTCTCCCCAACCACCATTTTCTTCTCGCTCCTTTTTGTGACGAAGTAATCCAAAATAATTTTCTTAATAAGGTTAAAATTTAAAATATTGCTTTAAAGCTTGATATCTTAAATGCACAGTGAAGATGTCACCTTTTGAGGTCATTCTTTTAAATTAATGTCACCAAATCCAGTAAGTTTTAGTTTTTAATGTGGGGACTATGTTGCCCTAAGCAGGAACCCATTGTGATTGAATAGTCTCTTTCTTTCTTTCTTTCTTTCTTTCTTTCTTTCTTTCTTTCTTTCTTTCTTTCTTTCTTCCTTCCTTCCTTCCTTCCTTCCTTCCTTTCTTCTTNTCTTTCTTTCTTTCTTTCTTTCTTTCTTTCTTTCTTTCTTTCTTTCTTTCTTTCTTCCTTCCTTCCTTCCTTCCTTCCTTCCTTTCTTCTTTCTTTCTTTCTTTCTTTCTTTTTTTTAAAAACTCCTTTCTTCTTTTTAAAAAATTATTTATTTATTTTATGTATATGAATACACTGTAGCTGTCATCTGACACATCAAAAGATGGCATCGGAGCCCACTGGATGGTTGTGAGCCACCATGTAGTGGCTAGGAATTGAACTCAGGACCTCTGGAAAAGCAATTAGTGCTCTAAACCACGGAGCCATCTCTCCAGCCCCTGGATAGTCTCTTTTCAAGATACCATTAGAAACATTTGTGGTTCCTCCCTGAAGTTATAATGTCATTACAGAATGTTGTAAACACTCAACTCATATTTTATGCAAACCAAGTTATCATGCCATTAGACCAAGTATGGAAGGGGATGCTAATAGCCCAGTCTGCTTCATAAACCAAATGCTACATGGGCCTGAGACGTATCACTTCCCTGGAGCAAAACTAACAACAATGACACAGGAATTTCATGAGACAATGCTAACAAACACAGTCAGAGTCATAACAGAATCATAAGCCAGCATTCAAAGCAGAGCTTAGAATCCAGCTGGCTGACAGCAAGTCCCCATCACCTAGAATCACATCTTTCTTGGCTTGCTCTCGCAAGGCTCCTTTTTAACATTTACTGTTTAAATCCTCTAGAGCAGCTGGACCTTAACCAGACAGCCTGTGAGTCTTTGGAAGTACTGTCTTCATGTAGAGGCACAGCTAATGTCAGAACACAGACAAACACACGAACGTGCTCATTTGAAGCTAAGTGATATATGAGGTAAGGGATGCTGACGGTCTGTGTCATCTACAGTACACACAGTCAGGCAACCTGACCCTGAGCCTGTGTACAGACTGCAGAACACAGAAAGCATGGGTCAAGTGGACAGTGTCTGCAGAATGATTAGGCTGTGTCATCTGTCACTATGGAGAATCTGAAAGAGTTTCTAAAATCAGAGGTAATATCCAATCAGGAAGTCCTTAGTATAATAAACAGGGAATTTACAGGGCGTGGGGACAGATAGGTCTGAACCCACTCAGGGGTATTATATAACTATTTACACCTATACGCTTACAATAAATACATAAATGTTAACTTTGAAATAGACTCCATACAGCAACCAATACTAGGGTGATTCAATGATGGCTTGTGATACTATAAACTGTGTTTGAAACGTTAAAATTATAGTCGTCGATGTGTACTGCAGCTCACAAAACTGCTCGTGATACAACAGAAAACAAACAAGGTCTGACAACAGCTGAGCAAGAACTGGAAGGGAAAGACAAACATACAATGGAGGCTACAAGCAGGAGACACAGAGGACGGGTGGCTCAAGAGCTGTGATGTACGATAGTACCAGACACACAGGAGGGACAGCTCTGGAGCTGTGATGTATAACAGTACTAGACACACAGGAGGGACAGCTCTAGGGCTATGATGTACGACAATAGCAGATAGAGGGCAGATACAGGGGTGGAGGGCTCTAGAGATGTACAACAGGGTAGGAAGACACATGGGATGGGTGGCTCAAGAGAGGTCATGCAAAACAATATTAGATGCATGGGGTAGAAGCTCTAGAAATGTGATTAATGACAGGAGTCCATGGATACAACAGTTTGGTGTAGGAGGTCATGCTAACTAGGTAGACTTTCATGGCTATTTTGACAAAAGAGCAACAAATGACCAATTTTAAGATAATGGATTTGTCCTTTAAAAGAACCAAGAAACAAAAACCAAAGAACCAAGAAACAAAAACCCAAAATCCAACAAAACAAAACAAAACAAAACAAAACAAAACAAAACAAAACTATCATCAACTGGGTGTAGTGGCACACACCATTAATCCTATTACTTGGGAGGCAGAGGCAGGCATATCCCATATCTTTGTGAGTTTGAGGCCAGTCTGGTCTAAGAGTGAGTTCTAGGACACCCACGGCTACATACAAAATTCCTGTCTCACAAAAAACAAAACAAAAACAACCTCCCCAAAACCAACCAACCAACCAGTCAACCAATCAAAAAATCCACCACCACCACTAAAAACCCAACTCTTATAATTATTTTATTTTAGTCTATGTTTTGTATATATATGTGCATATATATGTACATATACATACATACATACATACATACATACATACATACATACATCACAAACATGTCTGGTGCCCCTGGAAGCAAGGAGAGAGTGTCAGATCCCTTGGACCTGGAGTTACAGAGTTATGGATTGTCATGTGGGTGCTAGGAATAGAACTCAGGTCCTCTGAAAGAGGAGCCAGTGCTTTTAACCTCTGAGGTATCTCTTCAGCCCTCCATTTCCCTATTATTTTTATTAGTGAAAAAATTTGAAGGTGCTATAAAAGAATAATATTTAAGAGACATTGAGAAGACACACAGGAACTAGTATATCCTTTGTGACACTCAATTAAATGATTACAGATGATACTATATATTTATTGTAATATGTAAATACATGTAAGCAGCCAGATGTAAATTAAGGTGATGTAATATGGTTTTATTTCTTGAGTAGTCTTAATGAAATGATCGATTGTGCATCTTCTATTACAGCAAAGAAGAGCTGACATGTAACAACTGAAGCGGTAGAGAAAGGCGGAAGAACAGGAGACAGAGGAGATGGAGGGAGAGGAGGCAGCTCAGAGGACAGTAAGACTATCAGTATTGCACAGAGTCTCTACTCTGCTTCAGCCCAGGCTAGAGACCATACTTCTAAGCATGGACATCATGCTGAGGACATGCCTGCCTTATATGTCAGAGACAGCGAGGTAAAGATTCCTCTCTGCTCGGGTCTAGTCTTGGTTTGAATCAAATGTACTATACACGACCGGTCTTGAACAGCAAAGTCACTACCCCATTTGAAGCTCAATTTCCATACTTAAAAGGTATTAAAAAGTTTCATGTAGGATATATAAGGGCTAATGAACCAATGAGACAGCATATGTCCAGCAGCTAACAGAATGCTGGTACACAGTAGGCATCAGGTAAAATTTGTCCTCCTACATTTTGCCCTTTGTACAAAAGGCTGGTATTCAGGCAGAAATGAAGATGTGCCCACCATGGCTACCTGTTCTCAGACCTGTCTCTATCCTGGACACACACTTTTATACCAAGCGGGATCCCTTTGCTACCAGTCTCTTGCTGTTGGTAGGACCAGACCAGACTTGGGTGGGCATCAGTCTAGACTGAGCTGCTTGTGTTGGCACTATTCACAATCCATATTCACCATGCCAGTGCTACCTAAGCTTGTTTCTGTGTTCGGAGGGGGAGCTTAGTCAGTAAGGTTCTTGCTACAGAAATACAAGGACCTGAATTTGATCCCTAGAACCCACTTAAAACATTGTGGTGGTGCATGCTTACCATTTCAGTTTTTGGAGACAGGCAGATCCCTGGGTACTGACTAGCCAGCTTAGCCTATGCAGATCGATCGAGTGAGATAATATCTCAAAAAGAAAGAGAAATCAACACACACACACACACACACACACACACACACACACACACCACACAAACTGAAAAACTAAAAAACAAGAAAGCAAATGACACAGACAACAATGAGCTAATAAAATAAGCAGTTGCTAAAAGATGAAATACTCATATATAAAATGTGTATTTCAAACATTTACTTGAGGCTGGCTTACCATTTCAGGGGTTTAGTCCATAAGCTGATAAGCATATGAAAAACACTTTGAACAAAGCCAGACATCAGAGAAATGCAAATGCAACTACATGGAGATTCCATCCACCCCAATCAGAATGCCCAGTCGCTAATAACACTGATAACAAATGATGCTGCTGAGAATGAAGACAGCGGGAACCCTTAGCACACTGCTGGTTGGATTGTGAACTAGCGCAGCTTCTACTACACAAGCTAGCTGGGGCTTCTCGAAACTTAAAGCTGCCATAGGATGGAGCTGTTCTTACTCCTGGGCATTCACCTGAAGATTCAAGTCCACAGAGCACAGGGATGCCTTCACTCCAGTGCTTGCTACAGCAGGATCCACTACTGCGAAGCTACAGAACCAAACCAGTTGTCCAGTAACAGCAGAAATGAGAAAGGAGACGTGATTGATATATATATAATGGAATTCTTCCAGCCATAAAGAAAGACAAAGCTATGGAATTTGCAGGAAAAGAAATGGAGCTGGAGGTAATCTTATTAAGCAAATTAGGTTCAACGCCCAAAGCCAAATACTGTGTTTCTCTCTCAATGGTGCTTCCTAGATTTTATGTGGACACATTGAACCATTTATGTGTGCCTGACATAAAAGCAGAAATGAAACTTAAGGGAACAAAAAAGAGCAACAGGAGAGATGGGAGGCAGGGAGGGGGAGTGGCAGCGGAGAGTGTGCACGTGTGCAGGGTAGGCCTGCATCTGGGAGTCATAGGTCAACCTTAGTGTTCCTCAGGCAGCAGGAGAGTGTGCATGTGTGCAGGGTAGGCCTGCATCTGGGGGTCAAAGGTCAACCTTAGTGTTCCTCAGGTAGCAGGAGAGTGTGCACATGTGCAGGGTAGGCCTGCATCTGGGAGTCATAGGTCAGTCAACCTTAGTGTTCCTCAGGCAGCAGGAGAGTGTGCATGTGTGCAGGGTAGGCCTGCATCTGGGGTCATAGGTCAACTTTAGGAAGTGTTCCTCAGAAGCTGTCCATCTTCTGTCCATCTTCCAGACGGGGCCTCTCATTGGTTTAGAACTTGCCAAGTAGACTAGGCTGAGTGAACCCATGGGCTCCACCTGTCCCTGCCTCCTCCGTACTGAGATGACAAGCATATGCCACTACACTTAGATTTTTTTTTTAAAAGGTTGATGTGTTTCTTTTTTTTTTTTTAATTAAAAAAACATTTATTTATATTGTGTATAAGTATTTTGCCTGCTTGTATGTTGGAGCACCAAATGTGTGCCCGGTGTCTGCAGTCAGAAGAGGGCATTGTACCCCTCAGAACTAGAGTTAGGGGTGGTTGGGAGCCACCAAGTGGATGTTGGGAAACAAACCTGGATCCTCTGCAAGAGCAACAAATGCTCTTAAGTGCTGAGTCATCTCCACTGGGCACGTCTGCTTTTTTCACCTGGGTACTAAGGTTCAAGCTCAGGGCCTCGTGCTTGCACACCAGGGACTTTCCTGAGTGAGCTATCTCCATACCCCACTGGTATGAAAATGAAGAAAGTAAATTTTAAAAAAGTATTTGTCCCATAGCTCCAGATAGAAGATTGATAAAGAGATACAGCCTATTTAAATAATGATTCACTTTTTTCTGTTACCTCTTCAACTATGCCAGTTAGGAATGTGGGGTGATGAACAGATTTACCATCAATAGAGACGTCTCTGTAGGCAAATAGCAGTGCTAGTTGGTCCATACGCAGGGCATGGGTAGTTAATCAGAATTATCCCAGACAAACCAGCAGATAGGCTCCCATCAGAGGGGCTAATAACACAAGATTCATTTCCACGAGGCCTTCCCAGCAATGGCTTCCTATGGCTAGAGGGGAAGTTCTCTTCTTAGGGCTTCTTTTCTCGGTTCACACCTGCCTTTCTACTCTCTGATTCTACTCTGCCCTAAGGCCTGCTCTGGGCCCCAGGATAACAGAGTCCAGGGTCTGCTCGACTAGAGTGAACACGAAGGCTTGGCTCATTTCCTCTGGTGACCTTAACCATCCCAAGCCAATACAAATGACAATTTCATATGTGCACATTTCTCTTGCTTTCATATCAAGGTGACTTGCTGACAAGTATCCATAGGGGAGGAGCTTCAGGGTTCTTTTCTCCTAACAATATCCATCACTCCTAGCATTTCTCACAAAGACAGTTGAAAGCAAGCGTGCCACACCCACAGATTTGAGACTTGAAAGCACACCAATGCCTGCTGGGAGCATTATTCATAAATCTGAGCCTTTAACACAGGCTGGTACCTTCTAGAGAACTATTTGAAGATGAGGTTTCTAATTTTAGCATTCCAGAAGTTAAGACAAAAGAAGAAAACAACATATACAATTGCACACACATATCTCTATACATTTTTTTTAAAAAAATACGATGGAGGAAACACTTTTGATGAAATCTAGGACCTGATGCTTCCTGAGACCTGTCCCCACATGAACAATTACAGCGCGGAGCTTTGAAAGCTCTCAGAATGGCTTTCCAAATATTGCCATCTGGTGGAGTTTTAGTTAATTGTTCCTTTGTTCTAGGGAGCCCCTGGAGGTGCACTTTCAAGGCATTATCAGGCAGATTTAGGGTACCCATGGGAAACAGCTAAAGATCAAAATGATCCTGTCTCAGAGAAACCAGAATCCGATAACATAGAGGGCTTCCAGGGGCTTGGCCATTGTCCTGGTTTGTGCATACATCTCATGATCCTCTTTTCCTCTCTCCCTTTCCTTTGTTTTCTACCTTTTTTCCCCTCCCGGCCTGTCTCCCTTCCTTCCTCCTTTCTCCCTCCCTCTCCTAAGGTTCACCTTATATTCTTAACAATATCAAATAACTAGAAATGTCGCAGGATTAATTTGATCATGTCTTGACATTTCTCCCTCCAATGACCACTAATAAAATCTCCCAAATTAAACTTTAATTGGCTTGCCCATGTTCCAGAGGACGGTTAGCCATCACACTTGGGAAGGAGGACATGATTTGAAGAGTAGTGCCTTTGAGGAGTACATTTTCTCAAACACTGGCTTGAACCATGCAATGGTTTCTAAAAACAAGTTGGCCATTTAGGCAGTACCATCAGTCAGTCAAGTTTAACTCACAGACGGGGTCTACAAGGTAGTCATGTTGAAACCTTACTTTGAACATCCAGGCACTCTCCCTGGCTGTTGAAGTGAATGGTTCTTCTGGGAAATGGGACCCTGAAAGAGGAACAAAGACAAGGAAAAGAAATGAGCAAAGTAAGCCATGGAAACATTGTAGAGCAATGGAAAAGGAACTGAAAGGGAACATATTCCACACACACCCCCAACTGACTGATTTTGCTTTGAGAATTTGAAATTTTAGTATAATGGCAGATCTATGAAAAGAACTGTTTTCTTTTTCCTTTCCTTTCCTTTCCTTTCCTTTCCTTTCCTTTCCTTTCCTTTCCTTTCCTTTCCTTTCCTTTCCTTTCCTTTCCTTTCCTTTCCTTTCCTTTC
>NC_034604.1:19426033-19428433 GCF_900095145.1 Mus pahari | reverse complement strand
CCTTTCCTTTCCTTTCCTTTCCTTTCCTTTCCTTTCCTTTCCTTTCCTTTCCTTTCCTTTCCTTTCCTTTCCTTTCCTTTCCTTTTCTTTTCTTTTCTTTTCTTTTCTTTTCTTTTCTTTTCTTTTCTTTTTCTCTCTAGTCCTGGCTGTCCTGGAACTCACTCTGTAGACCAGGCTGGCCTCGAACTCAGAAATTCGCCTGCCTCTGCCTTCCAAATGCTGGGATTAAAGGCGTGTGCCACCACTGTTCTCATCTCCCAACCTCCTTAGCACTGTGTGATGAGATAAAAGTCCCATGCCATCAGATGGCCCAGAAGCAGGTATCTCCTGGGCATTATGCACTGTTTCAGTTAGAGTTCAAACTTGCTCAAACTTGGCGTAATTTGCAGTTTTAAAAATATCTGTTTTAATTTAGTATCAATGTGGGCTTGATGTATGAAAACCATTTTTTGACTAATTTGGACAACATAAGCATTATAAACAATGCCAAGTCAAACTTGAAATGACGCATACAACAAACAGAAACTTATTTGCTTTCTTTTTTTTCTAATTAAATAATAAATGTTCTTATTTCTCCAATGACTTTTAAAATGTGAACACTCTGTGATTTAACCAGTTTTTACTTCCAAGTAACTTCGTCATCGGGCCTCAGTTCCCTTTGAAATAGCATGCTCTTATTCCTGAAGGCAGTTAACTTTTTATCATCCTTTCTATCTAGATAATATCCAAAAACAAATCCCTCAGGGACAAGTATATGAACCCAGTGCTCACATACAAGCTGAAATAAGGTCATCTTGACTGATTCAGCCTGGTGCCACGTGCGACCAAGGACAGCCGCAGGGAGCTAGGCCCCTTATTTGCTTTCTATCTGTTCACTACTCCCTCTAAAATAACTACCTGGCTCAACAGTTGATGAGTAGCCAGTTCTAGAGGCTGAGCGATGTGGGAGGTTCTGGGTTCGAGGCCCACCACGTGGACATCTGTGGCTACTGGGGAGACTGCTAATGGTCCCACCAGATACTGCTACAGGTGACCTGCTAGGCATGACTTTCCCATCACCCCCAGCAACAAGTGAGAGAAGGCCCTTCCCACCTTCTACCTGGATTACCACCCTGAACCATCCATCATCTGCTATGCTTCCTTGACCAACACAGAAATGCTTCTGATCATTATCTAGAACACAAAAATCCCATCACACAAAAATCAACGTATCTGCAGCGAACATGATGAGGTTCATCCTGGACAAAGTTCTCAAATTACTACTGCTGATTTTTAAAGGGGAGCGCGGTAGGAATTTTACAGTTTTCATATAAGGGTGGTAAAAAAGAAGAATAAAATGGTAACAGTTGATGATAAAAGCATGGGTAAAGACAACTGCTGGATGTTGTTGGTTTTTCTGTTTGTTGTGGTTGTTGTTTGGTTATTTTATTTATTTACATTTTAAATGTTACCCCCTTCTCAGTTTTCCCTCCACAAACCCCTATCCCACCCCCACCTCTGCTTCTATGAGGGTGCCCAACCCCCACCTCTGCCTCATCACCCTAGCATTCCCCTCCACTGGGGTATAGAGCCTCCACAGGACCAAGGACCTCCCCTCCCATTGATACCTCTGCTGCATATGCAGCTGGAGTTTTGTTCGGTTTTGTTTTCTCTGGCTGTCCTAGAACTCACTCTGTAGACCAGGCTGGCCTTGAACTCAGAGATTTGCCTACTTCTGCTTCTGGAGAGCTGGGATTAAAGGTGTGGGCCACTGCCACACAGCCAGAGCTAGATTGTTGTTGTTCTTTTCTTCCTTCCTTCCTCCCTACCTTCCTTCCTTCCTTCCTTCCTTCCTTCCTTCCTTCCTTCCTTCCTTCCTTCCTTCCTTCCTTTTCTTTTTTCTTTTGTATTTATTAAATAATTTCTTTATTTACATTTCATTTTTATTTTTATTTTATTGTTTTTGGTTTTTTGAGACAGGATTTCTCTGTATAGCCCTGGCTGTCCTGGAACTCACTTTGTAGTCCAGGCTGGCCTCAAACTCAGAAATCCGCCTGCCTCTGCCTCCCAAAGTGCTGGGATTAAAGGCGTGCGCCACCACCGCCTGGCCCAACTTTTCAGAAATCTTTACAGCATCAGAATAAAATTTCCATTTGCCTTTTTTTTACTAAACTAGTTCTAAGTAGCTCTGTTACCAAGCAAGAGGTTGGCTATCAAGCTCAGAGGCAGGAGCATAAGTTTATCTACAAACTAGACAATTAGCCCTTAGAAAATTCTGTCTCATCTATACAAAAGTGACCTTTTTCTGTTTACTTAAAACAGTCAGTTGCTAATTTCTCAGCATCTGTGACAAGAGCAGATTGGAGAATCGTGAGCTCATCTATGGACCCCTATATGTGCTAGACAGTTCACTATTTAATT
>NC_034604.1:19424779-19426022 GCF_900095145.1 Mus pahari | reverse complement strand
TTATTTTTATTTTATTGTTTTTGGTTTTTTGAGACAGGATTTCTCTGTATAGCCCTGGCTGTCCTGGAACTCACTTTGTAGTCCAGGCTGGCCTCGAACTCAGAAATCCACCTGCCTCTGCCTCCAGAGTGCTGGGATTAAAGGCGTGCGCCACCACGCCCCGCTCTTTATTTACATTTCAAATGTCATTCCCTTTCCTGGTTTTCCCTCTGAAAACCCTCTATCTCTTCCCCCTTCCCCCTACTCACCAACCCACCTACTCTGATTCCTGGTCCTGGCATTCCCTTACACTGGGGCATTGAGCCCTCACAGGACCAAGGGCCTTTCCTCCCATTAATGACCAACAAGGCCATCCTCTGCTGCATATGCAGCTGGAGCCAAGTCCCTCCATGTGTACTCTTTGGTTGGTGGTTTAGTCCTTCAGAGCTCTGGGGGTACTGGTTGGTTCATGTTGTTCTTCCTTCAGTGGGGCTGCAAACCCCTTCAGTTCCTTGGGTCCTTTCTCTAGCTCCTCCATTGGGGACCCTGTGCAGAGCTAGATTTTAACGTTACACAGGAACACATCCCCCAGTCTAGGAGGCTGAAAACCCAAAGTCTCCAAAATCTGAAGACCCTTGAATGGTAACAAGATGGCATAAGTGGAGGATGTCACCTGAAACTGGTTCATGTAACAACTGTTTAAAATATAAAATGGCCTTGAGGCTAAATGCCCAAGGCATATATGAAACACAATGAATTTTGTGTTTAGACATGAGGCCCAGCCTTAAAAAAAACTCATTATGTGTTTATTAAAAACTATTCAAAACCGTTGAAATCTAATATCTGGTGCCAAGCAGTCAGATAGGGTTCAAAGTTCAGATAAAAACTTAATTCTCTGTCATATTTAAAAGGCAGAAAATTTCATAATAATGCTTTTAAGAGTTAGATTCAAATAAACTCACTATCATACACACACACACACACACACAATTTTATATAGAACAAGTAGAATGAATGTCCATATATGTTTTATAATAGAATTTACATCTATGGGGGTATTTTACATGTTTCTGTAATTTAATACTAGTTTCATAAACTGAAATTCAGGTTTAAAAAAACCCAATTCTCATTAATTTTGACTCCTAAAATCTCCCAACTTTTCTTTCTTCTTTTCTTTCTTCTTCTTCTTCTTCTTCTTCTTCTTCTTCTTCTTCTTCTTCTTCTTCTTCTTCTTCTTCTTCTTCTTCTTCTTCTTCTTCTTCCT
>NC_034604.1:19380408-19424401 GCF_900095145.1 Mus pahari | reverse complement strand
TCTTACCTTCCTTCCTTCCTTCCTTCCTTCCTTGCTTCCTTCCTTCCTTCCTTCCTTGCTTCCTTCCTTCCTTCCTTCAACAATTTTATTTATTTAATGTATATAAGTGCTTTGACTGCATGTCCATCTGCACACCAAAAGAGAACATTGGGTCCCGTTATATTGTGAAATGCCATGTGGGTGCTGGGAATTGAACTCAGAACCCCTGGAAGAACACCTAGTACTCTTTAACTGCTGGGCCTTCTCTCCAGCCTGAAAGGCACAGCTTTTGATAAAAGCAACCTAGATGAACTGTGCAGGGATTTCCTTGATGAAGAATTTAAAGTTTTCTCTGATGTAATTCTACATTGCCAATTTTCCATTTTTTTATGTGTATGAATATTTTGCCTGCATGTATGTTTGTGCAGCATAGGAATCCCTGGTTCCCATGAAAATCAGAAAAGGGTCTTGGATCTCCCAGAACTGGAGTTACAGATAGTAGTGAGCCACAGTGAGGCTGATGGGAACCTGGGCCTCTGCAAGAACAGCAAGTGCTTGTAGCCTCTGTCATCTCTCCAGCCTCCTCTCTGCCCAGTGCCTCTAGACATTGATACAAAGGCATACAGTGAAAGCCAAAAGTGAGCTCTAAACACCAGTTTGATACTTCATGCATTTTAATGAATCTATATTCTCTGAAGTTCACACTGAGCAGCAATCCCTCTGAATTCCACATGTTTCTGCACAGGAATAGAATTTCATTTTTTTCCTGGATTTTGTGGACAAGGTCTGTTTCTAAACTTGACTATAACAAGTCCCTCATTTTATCTGACTGTGGTCTTCTGTTACTTTGAGCACCAGGTAACTCTTCTTCAGAGACAAATAGCAATAAGCCAGCTCTACTCTCTATGATTTTTTTTTTTTTAATTGGAAAAAAGAAAAACTTTTGTTAGGATCCAAATCATGGCAGGATCAAGCAAATCACATTTTCTGTTTCATAGAGGTCCACTCTCTAGAAGTTTCCAATCTTTTCAACAAACTCTGAATTCCGGCACCTTCTGTCCAAGGCATGCCTGCAGCATATCTGTTGCACCTAGGAAGAGTTCTCCACACCTGAACTCAAACTACTGCTGTCTTTCTGCCTGGTCATAAAACAGTAGGAACATAAGAGATGTATCAGGAGGAAACATGGATACAAAAGTATCTCCAATTATGCATGCCACCAGATAATTTATTATTCTTTCTGCTCTGAAGCCGGCCAACATTGCTTCTGATCTATACGAGGTCAGATCATTCTGTTCTTACAGACAGCATCAGACCTCTCCAGGTACCCCCAGCTTTTTCAAGAAGGTGTCCCGTTTGGGGCCTGAGGCTGGGTTTCCTCCCAGGGTTTGACTCAGCCTTCCCAGGTCTTCAGAATAAGTTGTAACCTGAATTTCCAAACTCTTCTATTGCATTCTGAGATACTGAGTGGCTCCAGCTGCAGATCATATTCCAGCCTGTGGGAGGTCCGTTGCTTTCTAGGAACAGGGCATCTTATAAACATTAAGAGAGGCAGATGCTATTAATCCTGAGACTGATCTTGCTTGATACCAACTTGCAGCAAGTACCACATCAATTAGTGGTCTTGAGCTGGGATTGGGGCCTCTCTGGGGGCAGCCTAGAGCTGCTCAGTGCCGGGAAACACAGGGTTCAGCACGCACCAGAGAAACCAAAACCAATGGCGGAGGGTGTGTGCTGGCAAAAGAGGTCAGGTTACATGGGGGTTTGGATATCAAGTCTAGTATGACTCATTCTCCTTAAGAAAGACAAATTGCCAAATGATCCATGCTGTATATTTAAGGACTTTAAAAAATATTGCTTGATGATAAAGGGATTTGAGTGGGATATACTGGAGGTGGTAATGGTGGTATAAATTTCTCAGGGTTATATGCTTTGCTTTCCATACACTGAAAGGACAATCCCAAGTGATAGCTACAAATCTGGCTCCTTTTCCTCCGAGCACCGCATAACCATCTCTTCTTGGAATCCTCATTTCTCCATCTGTTGCTTCCCTTGTGAACAAGAATACTTTTTAAGACTGCCCTTTCTAGTTTAGATTTTTCTAGTTTAGATTTTTTTTTAAAAGAGTGGTACTGTGAAAGTAAAATTCTTCAAACAAAACAACACCCCCCCCCCAAACTAAAAACCAAAAAAATCCTTCAAAACAGCAAGGCAAACTACACCCATCAGAAATACTGCATGCCTTGTAACCCCACAAAATGCTTTTTATAATTGCACCATTGAAGCCAAGCCTTTATCCATTTTTAATCATATGTCACTGGAAACACAGTAAGTAGAGAATAGCCCTTTGCTCTGTGTGTGATTGATATCAAAATATAGCCCAGCAGGAAAGTCGCCTGAAGTGCTTCAGTTTCATGTTTCCTATCAGTGCTTATGATACAAACAGTGTTTGAGACACAGTGGAAACTTAGGACATGCTTTCCACGTGTCCCGTCTTTGTAGTCTGTTATCCTCCTGGCCCATCAAGAAAGCAGCATATTAAAAGGATCTCAGGTCTTTGATGGGGTAACAGAAATGGTAGGTTACTGTTGTTGAGGGGCATGATCTCCCTTAAAATGTAAATGACTTCACCTTCTGCTCTGTGCTTTGGGAAAATCTTTTAAAACTCTCATTTTAATCCATAATATTTTCAGAGTTTGTGAAACATGTTAGTAAGTGACTGGAACTGTGGAAATGTTGGCACAGCGTCAGACACAAGTTTCCTGTCCAAGCCCATGTGAAGAGCCCAGGTCTGCTCTTGGAGCCTCTGCCTTGAGCTTTCCCTTGTAGAGGAACCTACTTCCAAAGGTTTGAGAGTTATATCAGTAACTCAGATCCACAAATGGAAGACGCATGCTGAACTCCATCTGACTAGGAAGTACTCCAGGATGTGCCAGAGGTGACGCTCCAATCACACGCTCAGGGAGAAGATGTTTAAAAGAGGAAGTCCAAACGAAGTGTCCAGTGTTAAATACTTGCATCTGCTTGTATGCTCACACACGGGTGCACTTGTGTGTTTACGTGTATGTAGAACATAGAGGTCAAACTGAAGTGTTGTCATATTTCAGGTACCATCCCTCTTATTTCTTTGAGATGCTAACAGCTCTCTTTAGCCTGAAATTCATTGAGTAGGTTAAATCTATCTATGAACCCCAGAAATTCTCTGGTCTCTGTCTCCCACTACTGGGATTAAAAGCCTGAACATTACCATTCTTGTGTTCTTAGATAGTCTCTGGGGATTGTACCCAAGTCCATATGTGACTGAGCATCTTTTTTTCTTTTCTTTTTTTTTTTTTCATTTATTTTTTTTATTATTATTTTTTATTTACATTTCCAATGCTATCCCAAAAGTTCCCTATACCCCCCGTCCCTGCTCCCCTACCCACCCACTCCCACTAGTTGGCCCAGGCCTTCCCTTGTGCTGGGTCATAAAAGTTTGCAAGACCAAGGGGCCTCTCTTCCCAGTGATGGCCGATTAGGCCATCTTCTGCTACATATGCAGCTAGAGACACGAGCTCAGGGTGTACTGGTTAGTTCATATTGTTGTTCCACCCACAGGGTTGCAGCCCCCTTCAGGTTCTTGGGTACTTTCTCTAGTGTTGGGGACCCTGTGTTACATCCAATAGCTGGCTGTGAGCATCCACTTCGGTTTACACAATGGAGTACTACTCAGCTATTAAAAACAGTGACTGAACATCTTACCAGCCCTACTTGGAGTTTTTTCTTTCTTTTAAAGAAACTTTCTCTCATGTATCTATTGATTTTTAATATAATTTTCCTTCATATTTTTATGTGTATGAGTGTGTTTTCTGCATGTATAAATGCATATCATGTGCATGGCCGTGCCTGCGGAGGTGAGCAGCAAGCACTGGATCCTTTGGAACTAGAGTTATGAGTGTTGTCATCTAAAAGGTGGGTGCCAGAAACCAAACATGGCTTATTCTTTTGTGAGGCTGGGTCTTGATGTGTAACCTGTGTTAGCCTGGAAGTTGCTGTATAGACCAGGCTGCCTTCAAACTTGTAGTGATCCTCCTGCCTCTGCCTCCTGAGTATTGGGATTATAGGCAAGTGCTCCCACATTTGGCTACTGCAAACATTTGCAGAATTTGAAATATCAACTTCCAAATCATAACTCCCCTGCTGCTTCCCTCAGAGATCTCCCTGGATGTCTTTTGGTAGGAGTTTTTCTCTCCTTTATAATGCTCCTGTGAAAACTTTACTGGGCTCTGACTTGTAGATAACAATTTCTAACTCAGTGTTTCTCCATTTTCACCATCATTTTCTCTCTCACCCACCCTGCCCTCACCTTCAAGAAGCCCCTTTAGACACTAGTCCTCTGGCCATTTCTTCTGCACACACAGGATACTGTGCTAAGCCAGGGGTTCTCAAACAGTGGGTTTCGGTCCTTGGGGGCTCACATATCAGATATCCTGCATATAAGAGATGTATATTGCAATTCATAACAGTGACAGAATTATAGTAATGAAGCAGCAATGAAATAGTTTTATAGTTGGGGATCACCAGGACATGAGGAAATGTACTAAAGGGTCACAGCATTGGGGAGGTTGAGAACCACTTCTCTAATGAATAAGATTTTGTCTGTTGGGGTGAGATTTTCATCCCCACAGAGAGCACATGCTTGAATCCCACTGGACAATCCTGCACGGTGGCCATCTCCTATGAGCTTGGCATTGCGTTAAGAAGTAGGTAGGGATACAGGTATGAATAAGGTTTGATTTCCTACACTGCAAGCTGCAGGATGCTTCTTTCTATGAAAGAAAGAGGGCTTTGTGGACTTTTTCTTCAGGAGGAGAAACCAAGGCACAGAGAGAGAGTCACCCATTTGACACAGATGCAGCTGTGTAAATTTTGGTCTCCTGGTTCTAAACCACACATGTTTCCAGCAAATTCGTCCTGACCTTGCTCACCTTTCCCTTTGTATGTGTGTGTGTGTGTGTGTGTGTGTGTGTGTGTGTTACATTTCCTTTGTCCATTATAATTTAAAATGCAGTTTTATGTATGGCAGCAGTTAACAGGACACCAACTTTTCAGCTTTACAGTTTTTATATGAGATTCCTACGTGTCCATTTGTCCAGCAGTCACCAAGCACACACAAATCGGCAACACTTAAGAACAGCTACTGTGCACCTGGTGCTGTGTTAGTCTACTGATTGCATCATTAAGTTCTTTTCTTTCCAAATTCCAGGAGGGGTGTGCTTCTCCATGTCTTATAGATGGAAGAACTGAGGCTGTGGCAGGGTTGATCCCTGAGCCAATGTTTATCACCATGTGCAACTACAGGTTTTGCTACCACTATACACACCTGTCATATGCCAGGCACTGTGCTAGACCAAGATCTAAACAGTATGGCCAGAAGACTTACAGGCTGCTTAGGTGGCAAACACATAAGTATACAGTAATAATTGAGGACCTATGAATGCATTGCTATTGACAGGGAGAGTGGGCACACTAAAGGGGAAGACTATTACTGCTATTGCCTTGACTAGTGTGTAGGGTGTGTAAGTCATTTGTGTTATTTGCTCTGGAAGTGAGCATCTTGCCTCTCAATCTTGGCTAAGGCGGTGTTTTTCAGACTTTATGATTCACTTGGCAATCTTGTTAAAAGATGTGAATTGTTGAGTCAGTAGCAATAGTGGGTATAGGAGGCTAGTATTTATCCCCTTTAAAAAGCTTCCAGGTGACTCTGATGCTGTTGGTCTGGGGACCACCCCTTGAACTGCAAGTTACATGACTTCTCTCAGGGCTCTTTCCAAAATCTGCTACTATGGCAACCTAATGCACTTAGCCAGATGGCCCATTCACTCAACTGATCCTTAGTCAAGAGCATCCATTCACAGTTGAGACTCTGCAATGGACCAAAGCAAACTAAGGTGCCAAGTCCATCCTGGGGCATTAGTGCTCTGTCACACCTCTGATCCTTCAGGATAAAGGATTTGTCCAGCGCTCAGGTACTTAGGAGAAGTCCTCTTCTCTCAATTAATTACTTAATTACTCTGCAAATGCACTGAGATTGACCATGATAAACTTTTATTATTTCCCCTCTACTGACCAGAATGGATAGCTCTGGATCTCATTATATGAGTACCTTCAGTGGAATAATTGTTCTTTTTCTTGGGCATGTCTGTGTGCATGTATATGTATGCCCATGTGCGTGCATGGGCGGAGGGCAGAGGCTGTCATGTGTGTCTTCCTCCATGCTTTACCTGGTTTATTATTGAAGTAATTTATTTACACTGGCTAGCCAATAAAGCCCCAGGACACCCCCTCCCGGTCTCTTCAACTTCAGTGCTAGGCTTATAGGCATGGGCGGTCCCGGGTCCTGTTTCATTGTTTTTGTTTTTGTTTTTTTGTTTGTTTAGGATGAGGGGATCTAAATTCTGGTCCTAATGCTTGTGAGGCGAACACTTGCGATTGAGTCATTTCTTTAGCCCTATTATTTTTATCTGTGTGGACAACGGAGACTGTAAACCACCACACAAACATCCACTGTGTTTGAGAGATGGAAGCATGGTCAGGTGATTTGCTGCTCTGTCAGAAGCACACAATAAACTAAAACCTTACAATCTTCCCACTGTTGTTTCCAAACCAGTTGTACTGAGGTTGTCCACGTGACTGCCCTGAGATGACACGCTTGTACCATTAGTTTGCCCCAAAGCTCCTGATTCCGAACACCTGAGATGGGCTGCACTTTCAGCCAGATTCCTGAGCAGCTAATCACGTTCTTTTGATGCACTGGGAATTTGAAACAGAAAAATATCTACAAATTCTAGAAGGCCAAGGCCACTGTTATAGTTTGTTTGTTTGTTTGTTTGAAACAAGGTCTCTCTTGGTGGCCAAGAGGCTAGACTAGCCAGCAACTCTGAGGACATGACTGTCTCTACCTCTTCAACATTGGGATTACAGGCATGAAGCAACACACCCAGCTTCCTTGGTGGGTCCTACAAATGGGTCTCAGCTCTTCAGCCTTTCAAAGCAAGTTCTCCACCAATTGAGCTATCTTTCCAACATGTCAATTGTCTAATAATGATCTTAAAGTTGTCTTCTCTACTTATGTAAATATTTATGGTAGCTAAGGAATTTTTATATACAGCTGCAATTTCTTTATGTAGACACACTTTATAGAAAATTATAAACACAAGAGCCCAGAACATAAATGGCATGCCTAAAGTCACATAATTGGGGAAAAGTTGATCCAGGGATCTTTACTGTGGTTCCAATGCTTCTGTCAGACAGGATTATATTATCATAGCTGGATTCTCAGAGATTCAGAAGTCCTCTTAACCCATAAAGTTACTGAACTATAAAGTGACCCAACCTCCAGTGACTTCATGTTTCTCTCAGAAAGATCCATAACATTTCACACTGAAGAGATGAAGATGGCTTGAGTTCACCATAGACAGGGCCACAAACAAACCAATCATTCAGTCAACAGCCAGAAACAAAGCAGACGTGAACTACAAAGTGAATGTGGATTGAGGAAGGACAGGTTGTCTTCTAGTCTCCAATATGAATGCACATCATAATTGCACCTATACACACACACACACACATACACACACACATACACATACATACACACATGCATGTAAGCATGCATGCATGCATGCATGCATGCATATGTGCGCACACAAACGTACACCCAGCCCTGATTTTGAACACCCTCTTTGACCACTGGATCAAAGTGTTGTAGAGTCATAAGCAATCAATAAAAACCAACTGTAGGAAAGCCCGATGACTAAAACAGATCAAGGGAATCCCCTTAAACACTTTTCCTTCAGGGGAAAGCCCAAGTTTCCCACAGACTAGGGGATCTAAGCTCTATCTCTAGCCCCGCAACATCCTATCTTGAGGGATCTAAGACAGCTTGACAGAAGGGCCCCTAATAAATCCCTGGAGGAGCCTTACTGGCTTTTCTCAAGGTGCATGGGACCTAGGGGGAGCTAAGATGACTTACCAAGCACCTTCAACAGCAAGGTATAAACTAAAAATGCAAGAACATGGCAGCTTTCAGGTGATTATAGTAGAAAATTCTCCATAACTGTTTTTATCTACAAGAAGAGGACACATGAGATGATTCACCGGCATGAAACACATGATAAGTCACTGGCAGCTTCTAAACACTTAGCATGAACAATGCAAGTTACATGATTCTGAGAGCTGTGCACTGACCCTGTGACTCGATGCTAAGCACTCTGATTAGGCCGTTCATCCGAGACAGGTGCAACACAACTAGTGATTAAGCCCAGCAGAAGTGGCAAAGTGTCCCCGGCAAGCTGACAAGAGTGCAGTGACACTATGGTCCTGGGAAGGAGAGGATGGCTTGTCCTATGTCCCTGCTAAGCTTCACCGGACATTAGCTTTCAGGTCTCTGAACCACAGAAAAAGCAGCCACTTATCCGTCTGGTCACAATTGTTGATGTGGGATTTCTGTATACTCAGGGCAACTCAATTCCAGCCTTCAAAAGAGGAAACTCCCTTTTCATTAGGCTAAGGGAAATGTTTTATCAAGCTTGGTTTATTCCTGTGTTTAAAGTCTCTTCTTGTCTTTGTTCTGGTGCCCTTGGCAGGTGGAATGTTAGTATCTGGGAACTCAGCAGTAACAAGAGACCAAGAGATGGAACCTTGCTTGCCTTCTCTGTATTTTGAGGGGGTGAAGGGGACACAGCACAGTGATAGATCTGGTCGCTAGTTCTGAATTTCCTTATCTTTCTTCACCTTCAGCAACCTATTATAGATCTTTTATAGATTTACTTCTAGGCCCAGTTGACTGATTAGGGAAGGCCCAGTGGTAACCATTCAAGGGAATCAATTAAATGGGCAGGAATGTGTGAACAGCTGGGAAGTTTCTAAGAAGATGTTTTTGCATTATTGCTGATTATTATTTTTTAAAAATGGAGTTTTACTGTGTAACCCAGGCTAGCCTGGAATTTACTATGTAACCCAGGCTGGCTTAGAACCCACCGTATTCCTTCATCTTCCCTATTTGGGGTTAAGATGTCTGCCATGTCTGCCTGTGAGTAGATGATTTTAGTATTAATGCATATGCTCTGCCATAAATCACACTGCTTTAGGCTTTTGAGGAGCTGACATGGCACCCTATATACATTAAATTATTAGATAGTTGATCTTTCTGCTACTGTTTCATATGCCAGTATAACTAAATAATTCAACACACTGGCAGAGTATTAAAGCTACATGTTTCCTTGAGCTTAGAAATTAATTTATGGACTCTTCAAAGGAAAGAATATATTGCTTATTACATTTTACTGTAAAAATGACTTACTAACCGCCTTTTAGAGCACAGAGATATTTTGTGGGCAGAGGACAGGTAAAGTCACTGTGCTGTCATTTTCTGATAAGCGTGGAACCCACAATGGTGCACTGAGCTGTCTGGACTTGCAGGTTATGCACAGCTATAACAAGAGCCATGTCTCCTGACCATTAGTTCAAACTGCCTTACAGTGACGAAGAAAAACAGATGGAATGGCCTTCTATCTGACTTGAGCAAGTTCCAAATCAAGAGCATTGTTCAGAGTTAACTTCTGAGCAGAGAGGCGGTTAGGGCTGATCCCTTCTGATCCTAACTCCTGCTTTCTGTGGGATGCTTTAGTACATGCTCGCTTTGCCTTGCTGGCATCACTTCTATAATTCTCCTTGTTGTCAGTAGGAGTTGTTTTAATTTTAAAAATCTTAGCACCTCCACTTAGGATCAACAAACACAATTTTCAGAGAAATGAAGGTTCAGGCGAAGGTAGACAAAATTACTATCAACAGCTTATAGACAAAACCCATTATTATGTTTAGAAAGAAATCAACCCCCAAAATGTAAAAGAAAAAAAAAAAAAGAAAAAAAAGAAAAAAAAGAAAAAAAAAAAAGAAAAAAAGAAAAAGAAAAAGAAAACCATTCAAGGAGCTTTCAGATTCCAACAGCAAACTCCACAACAAAACCACCCCCCACAAAGTGGCCAGTTAAGAATTTCTCTCCCTTGGGATGGGCTCTTAGCCCCATGGGGAAATATGACTCAGGTGAGCTGGGCTTGACGCTTCCAGACACAGAGCACAATCATTGTTCTACTCAAGCTGCTGGCTCACCTGCATCTGATTGCCTAATGTGGCACACTCAAAGGTGTCACGACGAGTCTTCCCAACTCCACCCAAGGACCCGGGTCTGAGCAAATTACCCTGAAGATGTCACCACAAACATGGAGAGGCTAAAGTTGAGGCCAGAAAGAAAACCTAATGTACTCTTCTCCAGAGGTGGCAAGGCCAGACGCAGATGCACGAGTGGGCAGCAGCTGGTGTCTGTGGTGATAGACACGGATAGCAATAGACTGAAGGAGAAAAGGCCACAGATACTCGAATACATTACACTCCTTTTCGTCTGTGTGGTTGACCGTGAGTGAAGATGGTAAGTAGTACCAGGAGCCTCGGGCTCCTTTCAGAGAAGATAAACAATAGCTCTGTCTAACAGATGGCTCTTGTTTGGAGCACTGATTCCAAAGCCCTAACTGGTCCCTCACTACTCAAAACAGAACCAAAGGCTGAGCTTCCCTGCCTCCATCAAATTGTCTGTCCCCTAGTCCACAGAACACTCATTCTAAAACTAAAAAACAAGTTATATATATCTTTATAAAGTTTATGCATGTATGTGCACGCATGTGCATGTGATGCGTGTGTGTTGTCTGTATGAGTTTGTGTATCACACATGTACAGGTGGCTGTAGAGACTGGAATAAAGCATTGGATCTCCTAGAACCAGCGTTACAGGCAGCTGTGAATTACCCAATGTGGTTGCTAGGAACCAAACCTGGGTCCTCTGCTGAGCCATATCTCCTAGCCTTACCGGTTAGTATATTTAATGTGTATTTAGAAACACCGATGTCAAATTACTTCTGACAATCTAGGATGAGGGAGAGGAGGCCCCAGGGTGAAGCTCTTTGAATTGCAGGGTTGAATGGTATTTATCACAGCTGAGAGGCAGAAAATGGGGAAGGAAGTCAAGGCCTGAGATTTTAAAGATATAAAATGTGTAGGTTTTTATACAGGGGAGAGATGCAGATTATGACTTAAGAGGAGAACAGCCTTGTGTCTGTCAGGCACTCACTGAGCACCTCCCAGCCTCTAGGTTCTAGAGCTTGGAAAGTGTTCTCTACCTTCTGTTGGACAACCTTTATGTGTGTATCTCTCCCCTAACACCTATCCAAAACCGCCAACTATACATTCACATCAGCCTAAGATTGTTCCTTCTCGGAGGTACTGGGACTTAATGGGCAGTGATATTTTCGATAGGATTTTATAGACTATTTTTAAGACTATTTTGGACTAGCAAGACTTTCAAATGATTAACTAAAGACATTATAACACAGGCCTTACCCTGTTGGCGGGTCTGGATCAGTGGGTGGAGGCAATGATTAGGGGCTAGGACGGTCTTCTTAGAACCCAATTCCACAAATGTCTCTAATGGACCACTAGGGATGTTACTGAAAGACAGGTTCTCAGTTACAACAGGAAGACTAGTGGGAAAATTGGAAGTCAGTGATTCACACAGCAGCTCTACTAGCTATCCTAGACGGAGGTAAATGCATTAATGACTTTGAGTTTTGTTTTTAGAAGTGACTTGGCTCATTTCAGTTACCCCAAATTTTACAATAGCACTTGGTTGAACTTAGGGAAGTTCCTAAACTGTAGGTAGACAGATCTTCAAGGGATGAAGAAAACTCCAGCCACCCAGGTGGTGGCTCTATTTGAAGTGAAACTTGTTTTTAAACTCTTTATTTGTGGCAGCGACAAGTCATCCAGAGGAGGAAGTCTCCTGACTGAAGGACTTCAGGAAATAAGATGGTGAGACAAGTTCTGATCAACACAGTTACTCTTTTCAATATGCCTTCTAGAATCTTAGTCAGTAGTAACCAGTCCAGCCCCATTGGAGGGACTCATAGGAATTCGATCGGTACATTATCTATTTTCAAATTGCAAAGTCTAAAGCAATTTTACATGGCATCATGTGACTTTGAAATGTCAGCCTTAGCAGAGTTATAATGCCATGTAGATATTATTTTCTCTGTTTATTTTTCACTTCAGAAAAGTAGCATCAAGCTTCCCCACCACAGATTAAATGTAAAAATTACTGATGAGAAATGTTTATAGCTAAAAAAAAAAAATCTCAAAATTATGCCTTCACATGCTGAAACAGTAAGTATACATATGTCCAATACAGAAGTGGATGCTCATAGCCATCCACTGGACAGAGCACAGGGTCCCCAATGAAGGAGTTAGAGAAAGTACCCAAGGAGCTGAGGGGGTTTGCAGCCCCATAGGAGGAACAACAATATGAACTAACCAGTACCCCCAGAGCTCCCTGGGACTAAACCACCAAAGAAAACACATGGTGGGACTAGTTGCATATGTAGCAAAGGATGGCCTAGTCATCAATGGGAGGAGAGTCCCTTGGTCCTGTGAAGGTTCTATGCTCCAGTGTAGGGGAATGCCAGGTCCAGGAAGCAGGAGTGAGTGGGTTGGTGAGCAGGGGGAGGGGATAGGGGGTTTTCGGAGGGGAAACAAGGAAAGGGGATAAACATGTGAAATGTAAATAAAGAAAATATCTAATAAAAAAAAGTATACATATGTCCAGGTGCATGCCTGGACTCTCAGAGCTGGGAGGCAGAGACCAGAAGAGTGCCACAAGAAGCTTGCTGCAGAGCAAGTTTAGGTCAGCCAGGATTACACAGTGAGAGAGGAAGTCCCAATTATTAAAGGGCATAAGACCACTAGGGGGCTTGTTTCTACATTTTTCTAGAACTCTAGAAACAAGGACAGGCTAATACTGTATCATTTGGGCTTACTTAGCTTGTATCATTCACACTTCCATGTTTAACTATGTTAGTAGAGTCTAGATTATTCAGGAATAAACCATTCTTACAAAGTAAATATAGATACATGAAAGTATGAAAAAAAAATACTATCTTCTGCCATTAGTGATTATCTGACCTAGGTTTAGTAGGTTTTGTTTAAAATCAAATAGCAAGGTTTTAAGTGTTAAGTGCTTATTTAGATTAGAATAGACTGAGTTGGAGCAAACTAGATGTCTGCCTGAAAACTTTGATGTTAACATTCTGCAAGTGTTCTAGGCTTTGTGACAAATGCAGCCTTCATACCACTCTCCCACTGAGGCGGGGAGAGCTGTAGAAAAGAAGCCACTGGACCATGTAAACACAAGGCAGGGGACAGTCTGATGAAACTTGATTTTGGATCCAAAATTTTGAGTTTCATGGTATTTTCAGGGGTCTCTAGATACTTTTCTTTAGATGTTTTTCAATTATGAGAAGCTATAAGGATTACTCTTATAAAAACAGATGGTGGGCCATAGAGTGTGGATCCCTGAATGATATGAAGCTGTGAATTTAAGTTCATTTCTATCTCTATGCTAGGGCATAGAGTTGGCCAGCAGTAACTATGTGATTTTTTTTAAAATAGATTTTGTGCTTTGAGAATTTCATACAATGTATTTTTATCATATTCTTTGCCATCTCCTCCTAGATTCTCCATTACCCCCATCAAACTTCATATTATCTCTCGCTCTCAAAATCAACCAACCAACCAACCAGCCAGCCAGCCTGATGGTGGTGGCACACTCCTTTATTCCCACCACTCCAGAAGCAGAGGCAGGCAGATCTCTGAGTTCAAGGCCAGCCTACTCTATAGATTGAGTTCCAGGACAGTCAGGGTTACATAGAGAAACCCTGTTTTGAAAAACAAACCAAACCAAAATAAAACCAACCAACCAAACAAACAAAAATCAAAAGAAAAAAGCAATTAGAAGCATGGAGCCCATTTTGTTTTGGCCAACTGCTCCAGAGCAGGAGGCCTGCCCTGGACTCTGGTTAGTATATGCAGTGTCACTTGAAGAAAATTGACTTCTTCCCTCCCAGCAGTTATCATTTCCATATGCTTTGTGGCTGGGGTGGGGTTTTATGTCCACCTCCTCTCCTTTGTGCTGGGATTCTTGTCTGGCTGGACCTTATGTGGTCTTGTGGGTTCCGCCACAGTCTCTGTGAGTTCATATGTATATCTGCCCTGTTGTGTCTGGAAGACGCTGTTTCCTTAAATCGTCCCCAAATTTCAGCTTTTATCATCTTTCCGCCTCGTCTTCTATATAGATCCCTAAGCATTGCAACCCCCTAATTTCTTACAGCTCCCCAAAAGACAGTCAAAATTTCAGAAAGTATGAATGTTTCTATTTGCATTGTATCAGCCTTGGGAAAATCCTGTAAGCCTTTATTTACTTGAGGTGAGGGTAGAACCAGTCAAAATAGAAGGGAATTCCTACTTTTAGATATATTGAAGCATACTTATTCTTACGAGTATATGCTGGTCATTGAGCACAGGTCCTTGAATATGCTAAGCAGTGTTTCACCACAAAGCTACATTCATGTTCTATTTTAAGAAGAACAGTAGGCAGATGAGACTAGAAGCAGGTTAACTATTAAGCTATTCTGAACCCACTGCTTGATGAACGAATTCCTTAAGGCACTTACAGGTGGACACGCTCTTTTCCTATGAGTGAACCTTTGTGAAGTGAACTTTTTTTGATCCATGAGTATGATTCCAACATCATAACAATTATAGTTCATGCTCAAAGCACATTGTCACTCAACAAAGCTCAGTGAAGACATTAGCTGTCATTTTATAGCTATTTCAGAGCCACAGGAGGTTTTTTGGCGCCTACATATCAGGAATATAGGATGTGGAAAGTAGTGAAGCTGACTCCACACAGGAGGCATTGTTTCCCTGTGATCTCGTCACCTTCTGATAGTCTTGAGAACAAGCAAGCAGAGTGTCTGAGACAAAGCCTGTGACTGCACTATAGGGCCTGTGGACGGAAAGGTCTTTAGGAGAACACGCCCAGCCCAAGCAGTGTATATGGTTACTGTAACATAGGTTCAAAGGAAGCACAGCGTCTGACAGTATCTGGTGCCTGCTGTATACAGGCAATGCTAGCCCTGATGGAAACTGAGAATGGGGAAGAAAGCATGCTGTCAATGGCATGTGGAGTGACAGTGACATACTGAGAGGGGGAATAAGGACAGGAAAGGAAGAGTAACAGAAAGAGGGAAATAATTATAGTTAATACAATACCTGACAGTCATCCTTTGGCCACTAGTTTTATTATTTATTTATTTATTTATTTATTTATTTATTTATTTATTTATATTTATTGCCAGGCCCTCACTAAAAGTGTAGGCTGGTCTCAAACTCCAGGGCAATCCTCCTAGATCAGCTTCCAGAGTACTAGGATTTCAGATGTGTGCCTGGCTTATGATTTTTTTTTGCCATCTTAAAAAAAAAACTAGCATATAATTTTACTAGTCTACAAAGTAATGGGTTTCCTTTGTGACATTTTCATACATACTTTGTTCTTTTCAGTCTTCTTATCCCACCTCCCTCCTCTCTTTCCCATAGCATCCTCTACATCCCCCAGAGGACTCTCCTGTCCTCATGCCCCATGTACGCTACTTTATTTTTCCTTCTTCTCTTCACTTATTTCCTTACACTCTCATGTCACCTTTCTAATCTGATGATTCCCCCATATTCGTTCAAACATATAAAAATTAAAATCTAGGATCTATCTATGAGAGAAAAGTGTGAAACTTGTCTGTTTTGACTTTATAAGTCTGAACTGCATAGCTTAAACACATAAGAGCTTGGAAAGTGTGTGGCTCAGCACACTCTAGCTTAAACCCCCAATGTGCACAAGTGCACTCAAGTGATGCACACACACATACACACACACACACACACACACACACACACACACAGAGGGAGAGAAGTTCTGATTAACAGCAACCAAAATTTCATATGAAATATTAGGTATAGCCATTTCTATGTAAGTAGCTTATTGAATTCAGCCCTGAACGCATCAAATAGTGCATGGAACTTTTAAAAAAAATTAAGAAATTGTACATAGTGCAAATTCCTACTATTTCTTATATCTGAGATAACTCAAACTACACTTTCCTAAGAGCCTTTTAAAATGTGCCTTCCACAAAGGAAAGGACAGGCTGTCCAATATTCTTGCATGTGCCTGCTAATAGCAGCTAGTGTTATTCAAAGCAGGTAGGATGGAGTGCTGGAAAAGGGAGAGGTTTTGACAAGCAAACATCCTGGTCAGATACGAAAATATGCTTTCAAAGGAGTGGAGTGTGTGCCAGTCAATAACGACAAGCCATAATCACTTCCTATTCACTGGGCAGGCATTGGAGCGCAGCCTGCTGACTCACCAGGCTGCTCATGGTTTATTTCTGCTGGGTTTCCCTGCTGCCTGCTACACATGCGTCATGGCCAGAATGAAAGTTTCTATCCGTCTCCCTTAACAACAGTGCACACACTAGGCATGGGCAGTGGACTTCCAAATATCCAGCGATAACCGAACCCTAGGCAGGGAAGGGGAAAATATTGCTGTAGTGAGATGTCACAACCTGCCAGGCTTCCAGATGACAGTCACCTGCCCTACAGTGTGAGTCACTGACACCCCAGTTTCAGTGTCTCTCTCTCACCCACTCAAGTAGTTAAAGTGGCTTCTTGTCTCACAACCAACCGTCTTGCTGTGAGCGAGGTGGTTCTCAACCTGCCATGCAGTGGCATCACCTGTAACTTTTGTTTAATACCAATAATGCTGAGTTCCCTCCCCTGCTCCCCAGCAACAACCCGAATTAAATGGTTTAGGATGGGATGTAGAGACCAGGAATTCCCAAAATCTCCACAGGTGATTCCACGACGAAGCCATTTGGAAACCAGTACTTCGAAGCAGCATCCTCTGCCCATGTACAGGAAGTTTTCTTGGGAAGCTTACCCAAAGACCACCCTGTTTCAGAGACCAACGGCAACGGGTGTTTAGCTTGGAAGACAAAAGTGACAGCGAAGCGAGTTGTTTCCAGTGGGACCCTCCCTGGGCGAGCACCCCACCCCCTGCCTTGCTTGCTAAAATCTAGCATCCAAAAGAAGCACCCCACTTTACCTTTCTGATTACTCGTTGGTCTCTGATCTGTTTCATCCTAGCGTCCTGTTCCGCCAAGTCGCACCCCCGCGGTCCCTTCAGATTAGAAGCAGGTCCCTCAGACCTCACTCAAGACTGGACTTCTCTTGCACCTAAGCTAGGGCAGAGCCTCCGCCTCGCACCGCACTGCCCCGGGGCAGATACTTATGCTAATCAAGAAAGTTCCTGCGACTCCTTCCCTCCTCACGCGCGGGCATGCGCGGTGTGAGCGTTCACTTAACCCTTGATTTTTGCCCTGACCCCTCTGTAGTGCTTTTGGCATTATCTTTTTGCTTAGTGAGTCCGGATCACTTCATTTCTTTCTTTTCTTTTATTATTTTTCCCCCAGGGAAGGCTTGGCGGTGAGGAGGTGGTGAATGCCGGCTGTGAGCAGGGGGCGGAGGGAGGGGCAGCAGGACCGTCTGTGCCGAGGTGAAGGGACAACTAATGTTCGGAATATTAATTACTCGGCGCGCCATTAGCCCAAGGAGGACTAACAGAAGGGGACTGGAGGTTAAGACAAAGGCTCCAGGTCCAATGGCTGCTGCCTCTCTCCTCCAAGGCTGCAGCTGCGCCTTTTGACACTGGCTTGGCAAAGTAACTCTAGGGGTGAGCAGACCCTTTAGCTCTTTCAGAAGTCCGGGTTGCCTAAGGCTTAGATTCAGAGCGGAGGGTCTTTTTGAGCCCACCCCTCTTCCTAGGCCTTTGTAGCATCACTTCTGGCTTCGGCGCAGCACTTGGAAGGGTAGACTGAAGAATGCTCCTTTAAACCAGTGAAGTGGTCTCCAGAAGTGGTCTCTCTTTCTGCGGGTGCTGCTTGCCAAACAACTCAGGAGCAGACTAGCAACCCACTTTCCTTGTCATACACCCGGATCCCAAGCCCCGGATCCAGGAGTGATCGATTCCAGCTGTGAGACCCCTGTCTCTGCACAGGGCACACCGGAGGCGGCTCCAGAGTTTGGGGGTTTGGGAATGCACTCCAGGCGGTGGGCGCGCGTCGCACTTCTAGGTCTGCCCCCAAAGTGCGCAGCTTCTAGCAGCTCTCAGCTCGGGTGGTGTTCCAGTCCTCCAGCAGAAGGGGCCCACCTGGAACACTGGAGGCGCCCTCCTACAAGTCCCCTTCTCCTAGGTGTCCCCATCCTTCACTCTTCGGCCAGTGCACTTTGCGTCTGCCAGCGTGGCAGCCCTCACTCCCTTCCTCTTCCACGGGTGTACCGCTCTAGCCCCCCCACCCAAAGAGAGGGGCGACCCGTAGGAGCGCGGCTGCGCTCACACCCTGGGCAGAATAACTTCTTCACGGGTTTGGAGACCCCGGGATCCGCTTGCTCGGAGATCTGCAGACAAGCAGACCCAGGCGGGGGTGGGAGAGGCGCGGCCAACGCCCCGCCTGGGAGGGACCGACCCAGGGCAAAGGGTGTCGGGGCGCGCCAGGGTTGTACAGCTTTGAACGTACTTGACTCACCTGCTCCGGCGTTGTCGCCTCCTTCTTCTGCTGACAGCTGGGGGCTTTGTTTTCTCCACCCCCTCAGCCGGCCACGCTCCGCCTCCACAGACTCACGTGACTCGCTGTCTGCCACCGTCAGAGTCCACTCGGGAGAGTCCCCTTGGCGCCGCCTCTTCCCCGGGTGCAGGGTGTAGGTGGAGACCCCAGTTGGGGTGGGGACCCATAGGTACGAGGTGGTTCGCTGATGAACTCCGGGTCAGACCAGCTAAACTAGTGACCAAGAGAAAAGTGCCTGAGGAGAAAGGGAGATGGCTGATGGCTGTATTCAGCCAGGAGCAGGAAGGAGGGGGAGGCTTGCAGAGAGCATTCAAAGGTGATGATGCCCCACCCTGAAGTACCCGCGCCTGGGGTCTGCACTGCACCCCGAAACTATTTGCACTCATTCCTAGGACCTGCTGGTTAATGAGGGGCAAACTAGTTTTGTTTTGTTTTTCACGAATACTAATTAAAAGAAGCGCCTCTTAGCGCGATTAATCACTTAGTAACTACATATTCCAAATCTACCTTTTGATTCTGTTCATGTTCGGGTTCTAGCTGGAAAATAGGTTCCGGACTGGGGACGCTCATTCTGGAAGCTGATTGGTTCGGGCACTTGTCCATCTGGAACTGCAGCAGCTGTTTTTAATGAAAGGAACTAAGAAAATGTTCTGGACTCAATACCAGGCTCAGTATCTGCAGCTCTTAGACGTGGTCCCGACCCCTGCTGTTCACAATACTCTCCAGTGTCTGACATGGAAACAAATTGTGGGGCTCTTTCCTTTAGTTCCCAGAGAGCAGGGTCAGTCTTATCCTGCGGCCCCCACCCTTCCCTGCTAAGCTAGGGGAAGAATGCATCTCCCCCAGTGTTCTTCAAATGGAGTCTTTGTAGGGTTGATTTAGCACAGCACTCATCCAACTTCTCACTCAGAAGGATTCTCTGGGGATCTTGTTAGGAACCAATTTTGTTTTCAGTGGCTCCAGCGTTGAGCTGAGATTCTGAGCATCTAGTGAACTCCTGTTTGATGTAAACGCTTGTTTAAGGATAACACTTTAAGTACAAGGTTTATAGCCCACTCTGACACTGGCGAACCCTTGTTGCATCTTCGCTGTCCAACTCTCAAGCTATAAGACGGGACTGGTATTAATTATTCTCCATGTTGCTCTGAGAAAATGCCAGCAAATGCAACTCAAGGGAGGAGGGGTTTATTTTCCATAGTGACAAAGAAAGAACGGCTGGAGTTTGAAAGGCTGGAGTTTGAAACTGCTGGTGAGGCGGCAGAGAGCAACGAATGCTGTTCAGCTCCCTGCTCGCTCCTTTTCCTCCTGGAATCACAGCCATGGGATGGAGCTACCCACATGCAGGGTGGATCTTCCTACCTGGGTTAATTCAGTCTCACAGATGTTCTCAGAGATTTGTCTCCTGGGTGACTCCAGATCTTGTCAAGTTGGCAATATTCACCACCACAGCATGCATACCCAGCAAGCTCATTGCAGGTCCAGGATCTATCCTAGTGCCCAGCATACCAAAGTTTAGAAAGTATGAGCTAATTAACTGCTGGGGTCATCATAGCAGATGCGAAGCCCAGTATGCTCGCAGGAGGAGTGTAGTATCAAAAGGGGTGCAAGAATAAGGTAGCCGCCCCACAAACAATGACCATTCCCACAGCACACCAGACTTGTAGATGAGTAGATGTTGGTGAAATGGAAAAAAAAAATGGCCACAGGGCAGAGGAAATCATACTTGTTCCACAAGTTCATTTTCTGCTTTAAATCGTGATATATTGGTTCTCAGACATTGAATTAAAAAATCATTTTGCTTTTCATTACAGATAATGCCCAGCTGCCTGTTGGATGGGTCATCTATTTTAATATTGGAGAAAGTAAATGGATTGTTAAGAAGATGAACATTTTCCCTCCTCATTAAAAATCTTGAAATTTAAATGTAAATGGCTTTATTAATGAAGATCCGATATTCTCAGCTCTCAGGATGAATGGAGATGTCATCAGACTTCTCATTCCTTGCCTGTCTTCCTCTCTCTGTGCACCAAATGTAGGTGTTTCTAAGATTAGTTCCTCTTCTCCAAATTCCACTGAATTTCCCAGGAGTCTTTAGTGTTCTCTAAATCTATCTCCTTCCTCTCATAAAATTGATACCTTCCCTAATCAAGATGGCTGCCTGTGTTGGGCGACCCTCCACTACTGATCGACAGATCTGGCAAACGTGCGGAATAGACAGCATGATTTACCTCAGTTATCTTCCAGCTGTCCCTTGGTATTTCCTCTAGACTTTGTCTTCAACAGTGACATCAACAGCTTGCATGTGAATATGTGACTTACCGGTGGAATAGCCCCTGAGCAGCTGTGTGAGCTGGGGATGATCAGGGTGAACAGGACTGGTAGGGGACTGCGTCCTTCAGGATAGGACAGGCTGTGCTGCTGTAACACAATCTTCCTAGCCTGCTTCATTCCTTTGCCGGTTCCATGAGCACACCACCGGAAAGGGAACAGGAAGCAAAGTCTCCAGTGCTTTCCTTTACAAACGACACAAGTCTTTCCTCACGTTTCATTGCTTAAAGGAAGTTCTCTTAAGTTCAAACTTTAAGGAACTAGGTATGCAAAAGGAATAGGAACATAGAATCTGACCGTGGGTAATAATATCACCCACAGCAGTCTATTTAGAGAAAGCTGGGGATAAAATTAAACTGAAAACAGTTTAACTAGGATGGCAGAGGTTAAAAGAAATTCCCAGTTGGGTGCATGTAGTACTGTGTGGCATATTTTATTTTATTTTATTTTATTCAGGGGTGGGGGGTGGGGAGGAGGCTGTTAGTGAAGTGGTATTGCAACACAGTATTAGCAAGAAAAACCCTTGTCAGTCTATTTGAGGTCCGTCAGATCCCCTCTACCTCAGACACTGGTCATGTGGTCGTCTGTGACATACTGTCACAGTGGCTCCCCAGGTACCATATCTACCTCAAACGTGTAAAGGTGACAGCAACGCAAGACTGTTCCCTAATTTTGATGATGTTCATGATCTTTTTTTTAACTTGGCTGAATGCATGTGTGTAAAGAATGAAGTCTTAAAACAAAAAGTGGGGTGGTAATCAGGCTACAGGTATCCCATGTCATCCACGTGATTGTTTGAACTAGTCCTTCGACCAAAATTTTCTGGTTTCGTTCATGGGAACATTATACCAGAGCCTTTCACAAATGAGGACAATTTACTGGTAACAATGAAATGAAACGGTTTACAGAAAACTCTGGAGTTTTGCTAAAGGGCTGAGATTGAATCAGCTAAATTTGCCACATATATCTTTCCATACTTCGTATATCATAAGTGATAACCACTAATGTCAGCTATAAAATCCACAATACAGTGCAGGTAGAAGATAATATACGTTGCTGACTCCTGAGTCACGGTTTTTATTTCAATCTTGTGATGTCTCCAAACACATATGCCAGTGACTGCACTCTATAAAACTATTCCCCATAAATGTTTTTGCAAAAATATGATCATCCCTGATATAGACAGCTTCTACTGCACATTTCCACAAATATCTAACACGAGGGACTTTGAAGGAGACAAATTATTAATTAAGTCATGAACTTTTTGCCTTGCCCTTGTCTGACTGATCCCTACCCCCTGAGTCTATGCTAAGTTGCAGTGTTGCCTTAGATATGATTTGTAACCTCAGGAGATCATGCCACAGAGAACCACTTATAAATACACGGCTAACAGTGTGCAAGCCTGAGATGGAAGGACTCATTACTGAGCTCTGTTGGTGTTTATTAAGACAGATGGTAACAGCGCCAAGATGGATGACAGCTTGCAGGGATCACAGTCTGGTCATGTGTGAAGCACCTAGTCCCTTCAACTTACACCAAAAATCCACCAACTCCAAAACACATGTGGATCCCTGGTAGCAATATCTGTGAGCTGCCCAGAGCATGTTGTGAAGTCCAGTTTAAATGTCTCCCCAGTTTCTAGCTTTCCTCATTAGCCAAGCCTGCAGCCTCCATAAAGAAGCAGTGGAGGAGGAATATGCTCATTACATAATGTGTTTATGAAACATGGGCTTTGTTTAAGGTATACCGACAGATCAAAAGTCATTCTGTGACAGAAGTGTTTATCATTTTGTGACAGGCTGGAAATAATTCACATACAAAGAATTAAGATGGTGCATAATTTGTAGTGCTGTGTAGAACAGATATTGCCAAAGACAATTCATTTATCCTGTTGGACTATCTTTTTTAAACCTTTCCTGCCCCCACTTAGTTTCCAGTTCTAGGATAACACTCAGAACTTGGCACATGCCAGACAAGCATTCTACCACCCAATGCCAGCTCTGGTCCTTGTCCTGTTTTGAGACAGGTCTTGCTAAGTCGCTCGATTTGGCTCTAAGTCCCCTGTGTAGCTCAAGCAGGCCTCGAACCCAACATCCTCCTGCCATAGCCTGGGGAGCAGCAGGCATCCCAGACCTGGATTACCAGAACTGTCTCATCACAGTGCACATTGAAGGCAGTGGTTCAGTTAACTCTGTAATTTGTTGAGAGGACCTAAGCTTTACCAGTAAGTAGCATAGACTGACACTGGGCCTGGCTTGGTTGGTGTGCAGATCCATAGAGGAACTTAGCAAGCTCAAGGAATTCCAATGGGAGTGTTGGAATCTACAGCATCAAGGGAGGGTCCCCAATTCTCTGCTAATTCTTAAAGGATACTCCCATTCATCAGCTATGTAAATGTACTTAAATAGATCTATGTGTTACATTATCTAACTTGACCAACTCAACCTGTAAAGAATAGATAATTTAAACTGACCTAAGATGTGGGAAACAGTATAAACATTAAGAATTTCCCACAGAAGACCTTTGAGCCCGGGGAGTGCCTTTGAAAACTGAAAAAAAAAAAAAGTTATAATTTCATCCAATCATATCCTCCCTCCCATGGCATACGTGGCTCCGTGGAAAGCACACCGAGAGGTTCCTGGAGCCATCATGCTAAGCGCTGACTTTATCACAGTACAGTTTCCCCAAATTAGCCAAGCACGGTGAAGCCTGCCTGTCACCCCTCAGGAGCCGGAGACTGGAGAATCTCAAGTTGGAGGCAACATGATGAATTTGATGTCAGCTCTGACTGCTTAGGAAGACACTGTCTCAAATAAGGAAATAAAAACTTCCAAGACTTTGAAACCTTTTTACCTACATTATTCTCATCAAACAATGGTTAGGTGATAGCAACAGATTTTTATCCCCTCACCAAGAAATAGCATACAAAATAGGGCTTACTCCATTTTCCTGTCATGCTTCCAATTTTACATTTTGTGATTTTTTTTGTATATAACATGTGACTATACTGTCCTACATGTTTGTATTATTTACAAATGAACATATATGTGTGAGATAAAAGTTTTACTTAGGAAGTATGTAGGTAAAAAAAGACAGTATTAGAAGAAAGACATCTTGGATCCGACCTGCTTTCAGGAAGAGGGCCTCAGCAGTATGGAGTGAAGTCTGGAAGAGCAGAGTCCTAAGGATGAATGGCTTCAAACTGTGGCATCATGAAGAGCAGAGGTATGCAGTGTGTGTGTGTGTGTGTGTGTGTGTGTGTGTGTATGTGTGTGTGTGTATGTGTATGTATGTGTGTGCATGTGTATATGTATGTATGCATGTTTGTCTCTGTGTATCTGTGTGTGAGCATGAGTGCATGTGTGTGTGTGCATATGTCTATGCATGTGTATCTGTGTGTGTGTGTGTGTGTGTGTGTGTGTGTGTGTGCCTGTGTGTGCCTGTGTGGTTTTTCGCAGGTTTGCATCTTGCCAGTCTGAATGGACAGTGGAATTGGAAATGATGAAATGGGATATTAACTAAGATATAGAGTTCAGTTTAGGACATGTTAAGTCATAGGTGCCCAAGGAATTCCAGGAAGAAATCTAGAGGGTAGTATAAATAAAAATCAGAAAATCAGGAGAGTTCAAATGTGTGTATTTTGTAGTAATTTAACCCATAGTCCTTTTAAAAACAGCTTGGTCTTGCAAACTATATATGCCCCAGTACAGAGGAAAGCCAGGTCCAAGAAGTGGGAGTGGGTGGGTAGAGGAGCAGGGCAGGGAAAGGGTATAGGAGACTTTCAGTATAGCATTTGAAATGTAAATAAAGAAAATATCTAATAAAAAAACAACAACAACAAAACAATAGCTGTTCTTAAAAGCATCTTGCCTAAACCCCTGGGAACCCCACCTTTTGATGTAGAACAGGGTCCCCAGCCCTAGCCCTATTATTTCTGTCTCTCCAGATTTATTCTTTGCACTACAGCAGTGTGCTCTCAGGAGCTCCCCCCCACCCCCCGCCACTCCTCTGGGACTCTACCACTTGGGCCAAACCAGCTCTGACTTTTCTGTTGATGCTCTCAGCCTTCTCTTATAGCCCAAGGTCATTCCTTTCTCCCAGGTACCTCCAGGGGTCACACTGGGCAGGAGCTCAGGTAGGGGATTTTCACAATCATCCCTCTTCCCCATTACACTCTATGGATTCATGCTCAGTCCAGTGGCAGCCTGCTTGCAGGAGGCCCTCCACCTACTGCACCGCCATTTTTGGGTGGCTCCTCTTTTTGGTGTGGACTCAGGGTTCCCCAGCACTTTCATCCCTGTCTCTCCAGCTGTATTCTTTGTCCTGCATCCATTCCCTGGGGACTCTTCCTCTTAGTGCAGACCCTAGCCCACTAGCACTCTCCTGCAGACCCACACAGTCTTTCCTACTAACCCATCCCTGTTTCTTTCTGTAACTGACTGACCTATAGAAGCCCCCTCTATCAGAGACTAAGAACCAGAGAGAGCAGCAGCATCAAAGAATGAAAAACCCACTCAACAAAGAGTAGATATTGAAACCAAGAAACATCTCAAACATCATAACTCTATGGCTAGATCCCAGTGTAATAACACGAACATGAACAGCTAAGACAAAATGCCTCTACCAGAAGCCAGAAACCTTATTGCAACCATCCCAAGAAATGAAATACATCTGGAGTACAATGCAGGTCTTTAAAATAGCAATTATGAGTATGTGCAAGGACCTTAAAGAGGATATAAATAAATTCCCCAACAAAGTTCATGAAAACATAATCAGTTAAGCGAAAAATGAAAATGGGGCCTTTATGCTGTTTTAAGGTCAGAATGGTGCCTTCGACCTGCTGTCAGTTGTGTCTGTGAACCTGTGACACAATCACAAGTGACAGAGGAAGAAACACATTCCATAATAAAAACAAATTTAAGTCATTTGTATTTACCAATCCAGTGCCACAGAAGGCACCTTTAGAAAGAGAACTTTAGTCTGAAGAGATTAATTACACTCCAGAAAACAAAATGAATAGATAATTCTAGCCCAGTAAATTGAAAGATAGGGAAAAATCCACACTATAACTGTAGTAATAATAATAACAATAATAATAATAAAATGATAATAAATAGGAATTAATAAATACTGTTTACTGATAACTCTCAGTATCAATGATCTCAATTCCCCAATAAAAAGACACAGGCTAACAGGATCAGAAAATGATTCATCTTTCTGCTGCATCTAAGAAACACATGTCACTATCAAGAAAAGACATTACCTCAGGATAAAGGATGGAAAAACATATTTTAAACAAATGGATCAAAGAAGTAAGCAAGTGTAGTCATCTTTTTTTTTTTTTGCAATTTTTTTTATTAGATATTTTCTTCATTTACATTTCAAATACTATCCCAAAATTCCCCTATACCCTCCCCCTGCCACGTCCCCAACCCACCCACTCCCGCTTCCCGGCCCTGGCATTCCCCTGTTCTGGGGCATATGATCTTCGCAAGACCTAGAGCCTCTCCTCCCAATGATGGTTGACTAGGCCATCTTCTGCTACCTATGCAGCTAGAGACACGAGCTCAGGGGGTACTGGTTAGTTCATATTGCTGTTCCTCCTATAGGGTTATAGACAAGTGTAGTCACCTTAATATATATCAAAATATACTTCAAATCAAAACTAATCAGAAGAGATATGGAAAGACACTATACACTCATTAAAGAAAAAGATACACTAAGGGAATACTGAAGTTCTAAAAAATGTGTACTAAATACAAGGGAACCCAAGTTCATAAAAAAAAAAAAAACACTACTGTATCACAACTCACATATTAACTGACCTTCACATACTAATAATGGGTACCTTCAATTCCCCACTCTCCCCAACAGACAGGTCATTCAGACAAAAGCTAAACAGAGCAATGTTGGGGTTAAATAACATCACTAATCAAACAGACCTAGTAGACATCTATAGAACATTTCACCCAAACACAGAAAAAGTATACATTCTTCTCAGCAGCTGGTGGAAATTTCTCCAAAATTGACCACATATAAGGATTCAAAGCAGTTCTTAAGAGGTAGAAGACAGTTGAAATAACACCCTACATCCTATCTGACAGCCATAGATTAAAGCCAGCTATCAGCAACCACAGAAAGGATACAAATTCATGGAAACTGAACAATTCACCACTGAATGAAAAATGAGTCAGTCAGAAAATTAAAACCATTTTAGAGGTGAACGAAAATAAAAGCACACCATCCCCAAACCTACGAGGTACAATTAAGGTAGTTCTAACAGCCTACATATAAAATTGGAGAGACCTCATCTTAATAAGTGAGTGACCCTTCTGAAAGCTCTAGGACACAAGGAGAAATAACGCCACTAAAAGAGTAGATAGTAAGAAATAATCAAATTCAACTGAAAGTAATGAAATAGAAACAAACAAAAAACAATAGAAAGAATAAATGAAATGAGTGGTTTTTGGGAAATNAATAAGATTGACAAATGCTTAGACAAACTAATAAAGATAGAGGTGAAACTTGACATTACAGTAGACATAAAGGAAGTCCAGAGAATCACATGGACTTTTAAAAATCTCTACTAAACTGGAAAACCTAAAAGAACCCTCATGCCTATAAACATCTTGTAAAAACCTTCATCAGTTCCACTTGTCACAACTTTCATGAAAAAAATTAATAATGGAGAGAAATGATTTGTGTGTAAAACATGTGAGAAACTGATCATTCTGTCTAGTGATCTTACCAGGCATGAAAGTGTTCACTCAGAAGGGGACCCTCATGCATGCAAGCCTGTGGTAAAGCCTTCGGCCACTCCACTGGATGCAGGGGTCACACCAGTCAGTAGCCTAATGCTTTTAAGTATTGTGGGAAAACTCACAAAGTTCCACTTAGCACAAGATTAATAAATCATTCTTGGAAATTCAAGATGGCAGTGGCCACCAGCACCCTTGGGATTGTGGGGCCACTTCAAGGAGTCTTAGAGGCACATGACACTTCTCAGGGAGACTCAACAGCAGAGGATGGTCCTGCAGATGGTATCTCTGGAACAACTTAAAAAAAAAAAAAAAAAGGTCTCCTTGAAAGACTTCTGTGTTTCATGCTGCTGCTGGGGGCTGTGTTGATGTCTGTGAGCCGCGCTGCCTCCAGAAACCGTGTCCATGTCCGTGATCCAAACTGCCATCAGAAACCATGTTGAAGTCCACAGTCCATGCTGCTGTCTAAAACCACATGGAAGTCCATGATCTGTGCAGCCACAGGTTGCTCTGGGCAGGGAAACTTCTTTTGAAATGGTATTGATGGCTTCAGACTCAAATTGAGAATGAGAGATAGTGAAGGCTTCTGTGATGCCCTGCCTCGACCTCCACCCCACCCCCAAAAGAATCAGGACAGGAAGCTATTGAAGAGCATTCTTAAAAACCGAGATAAAGATGCTGAAGTGTAGCTCTTCATAGTTGGTGGCTTCTGGTGGGGTGGGGGGGGAAGGATTCAATTTTTCCTTAAGGGCTGGTCTGATCATGCTCCAGTAAGTATATAGGCCACACAAATCATACTTGGTGGTTTTGGTTTTTCTGTTTGTTTGTTGTTTTTGTTTTTTGAGGGGAGTACACAAGAGTGGGAAGGTGGACGTGGGAGGAATGGGAAGTGAATGTGATCAGGGTGAATTGTATGAGATTCTCAAATTATTAATAAAAGTACATTGAGAGAAAAACATTTACACTGCAGAGACCCCCCCCTTTGTAAAACATTGGTAAACTTTCTTTGTTTTTGTAATTTTATCAAGCATAAAAGATCTCACACTGGTGTGGAATCTTGTCAGTGTTAGCATTGGGCAGCACTTACAGCTGCCAGGATGTTCAGGAAAGAGCTCACCCTGGAGATAAGCTTTATGTGTGTAATCACATGCAAAAGCCTCAAACAGTCACAGTTCCTGTCAAACTCATTGAAGAATTTCACATGAAATACATGTAGAAAATAAAAAAGCAAGATTATCCACCATAATCAAGTAGGCTTCATCCCAGAGATGGAGGGATGGTTCAACACACGCAAGTTAATAAATAAGCATATAAACAGGCTGAAGGATTGTCCACATGATTATGTCTTAGATGAAGGAAAGGCCTTTGACAAAACCCAACACCTCTTTGTGATAGAAATTCTGGAAAGACCAGAGATACAGGGGACATACCTCAACATAATAAAGGCAATTTGCAACAACTTTACAGTAAGTATCACCCTAACAGGAGAGAAATTCAAAGGACTTCCACTAAAATCAGAAACAAGACAAGGATGTCCACACCTGATTAATATAGTATTTGAAGTTTTAGCTAGGGAAATAAGACAACTCAAGAAGATCAAGGGGGAAGATCAAGGAAAGGAAGAAGTCAAAGTGTCTTTATTTGTAGATGGGTTGATTTTATACAGAAAATATCTAAAAGCTCCACTAGAAAACTTCTACAGTTGATGAAAGCATTCAGCCAAGTAGTAGGATACAACGTTAACTCACAAAAGTCAGCAACTGTCCTATATACAAGGGACAAGTGAACTGAGGAAGAAACCAGGCTATTTCACAGTAGCCTCAAAATTTAAAATATCTTAGGGTAAGTTTAACCAAGAAAGTAAAAGACTCACAAAGTTTTAAGACATTGAAAAAAGAAATTGAAGATATCAAAAGATGAAGAGATCTCCTATGCTCATATATTGATAGTTTTAATATAGTGAAAATGGCCATTCTACCAAAAGCAATGTTCAGATTCAATGTAATCCCCATCAAAATTCCAACACAATACTTCACAGAAACTTAAAGGATAACTTTCAGCTTCATATGGAAACACAAAAATCCCAGGATTCCTAAAACAATCCTGAATAATAAAAGAACTGCTGGGCGTATCACCATTCCCAATCTCAAACTATACTAAAGAGTAATAAAAATAGCATGATATTTGCATAAAAACAGACATGTTGACCAATGGAGTTGAACTGGACACGCAGATGTAAGTCCACACATGATTTTTGACAAAGAATCCAAAAATAAAGAAAAGACAGCATCTTCAACAATTGGTGCTGGTCAAACTGTATGGCTGCATGTTGAAGAATGAAGATGTATTCATATTTATCACCCTGTATAAAACTCAGCTCCAAGTGGATCAAGGATCTCAACATAAGACCAGATACTCTGAATCCGATCGGCTTTAAATCATTGACTCAGAAAAAGACTTTCAGAATAGGACACTGGTAACACAGGCACTGAGACCAGACATGGGATCCAAAGAAAGGTTTCTGTACAGTGAAGGACACCACCATCATTCAGACAAAGCTGCAGCCCTCAGAATTGGATATATAAATGATATATATATATATTTTCATGTTCCACCTTCCAATTAGAATTTCCAACTATTATGAATAGAGCAGCCATGAACATAGATGAGCAAGAGTCTGTAGTAGGGTGTGGAGTTCTTTTGTTATATTCCCAAGAGTAATATAGTATAGCTCTATGTAGTGATACACACACACACACACACACACACACACACACACACACACACACCCCTCAACATAAGAAAGCAAATAAACCAATTAAAAATGGGATAAGAACTTAATAGAGTCTCAAACGATTAGACACAAATGGCCAAAAAATACTTAAAGAAAACTTCGACTTCCTTAGTTATTAGGGCTATTCAAAGACTACTTTGAGATTTGCCTTACACCTATCAGAATGGATAAGATCTAAAACAAACAAACAAACAAACAAACAAACAAAAACAAATGACATCTCATGCTGGCAAGGATGTTGGGGAAAGGGAACATCAATCTGTTGCTGGTGGGTGAAGTTCAAACTTGCAAACTTGTACAGCGTGCAGCCACAAACTTGTACAGTCACTATGCACATCAGCAAGGCGGTTTCTTGGGAAGCTGAGACTAGATCTACCTCAAGAACTAGCTACACTAGCTTATACTAGGTATAGCTTATACTAGGCATAGATTATACTAGGTATAGCTTATACTAGGTATAGCTTATACTAGGCATAGCTTATACTAGGTATAGCTTATACTAGGTATAAGTCTTCAACTTCTACCCTCTGGCAAAAGGAAAGTCAGCTTTTCCAATGAAGTCTCAGTGAGTAGATTAAGCACTCTTCCAGGAAGGCCCTATTTCCAGGAATAGGTGAACAACAAAACATCCTGAAGTGTATTTTTTGTAGACTTTTTGTTTCACTTGACTTTGGGCAGATTTTGAATTTTTGGTCTTTTGGGCTTTTGCTTGTTTATTTTAATTTTTGTTTTGTTTTGTTTTGGTGTGTGTGTGTGTGTGTATGTTTCTCTCTGTCTCTGTCTCTCTGTCTCTGTCTCTCTCACTCTTTGAAAATGAAAGTGAAAAGACATAAAGTTGGGTGGCTAGGGAGGTGGGGAAAGATGTGAGAGGAATTGGGGGAGGGAAACACGGTTAGAATATATAAAAAAAATTTTGCTAAAGCAGTCTGTTCCTTTAAAGATAAATTAACACAACAGCGCAACACTGACTGCCATCTGTAGTGAGACAATGATATTGAGGAACCCTATTGTCCACACTGCCCCAATAGCCACAGCCCACTGCCAGCAAGCAGTCCTAGTGTTTAACCTGACACTTGGGTGAAGTTGACCCATCTCTGAAATGCTGCATGTCCACGTGACTATTGTTCCTCTGGTGTTTTTTTTTTTTTTTTTTTTTTCTGTTTCTGCAAGATAGCCTCTCATACTTTGTTCTATTCCCCCCCATTATAATCTTCTTATTAAAGTAATCTTTTAAACAAATATAAAGTAGAAATTATAGAGACAGCAGACATTTCCTATACTGCTTGAAAACCAAAGCACCATGATGTCTGTGTTAACCTACCGTCTTCTCCACGTTGCTTATGAGAACTTGTTCTTGAGAAGTTGTGACTATGAGTCTATATCATGTGTTGTTGTTTGCATAGGAATGGCGCCCATAGACTCCTGTCTTTGAATGCTTGGCCCACAAGAAGTGGCATTAGGCTGTGTGGCCTTGTTGGAGGAAGTATGACACTGTGGAAGTGGACTTTGAGGTCTCATGTATGTATGGTCAAGCCGTGTTTAGTGTGGAAGCCAGTTTCCTCCTGGCTGCCTTTGGATGAAGATGTGGATCTCTCTCTCCTCCAGCCTCATGTCTGTCTGGAAGCTGCTATGCTTCCCACCATGATGATAATGGACTAAACCTCTGAAACTGTAAGTCAGCCCCAAATTAAATTAAATGTCCTTCATAAGAGTTGCCTTGGTCATGGCATATCTCCATAGCAATGGAAACCCTAAGACACCATGCTATGCCACTTTCCCCAGTTCCTTACGTAGTATGATCACAAATGTCTCTCTGGCCTCTGCCTGTGCCTCCCAGCAGAGAGCCCCTAAGACCCCCCTAATTCCCGAGTGATAGGAGTGAGCAAGGCCACCAATGGCACTTGTTCTAATAGTCACTCCTCAACACACAGTGATTAACAGAGCTTCTATCTCTTGGAAGACAGGAGCGTCTCTTATAGTGAGGTGACTCTTGGTGGGCTCCTGGATGACACAGGTAAAAAGAAAGAACAAGCCATGAACATAAATTGAGACTTTCAGTGACATCCCTATCTTCAGGAACGAGAGAAGGGTTAGGGATTTGTGTAGGCATGAGTTGATCTTCTTAGAGAATGGCTTGAGGAACTGAACAGAAAGACTGAGCCATGAGTATAAATCAGGACTTTCAATGACACATCCCCAGGAACCAGAGAAGGGGCTGTTAGGGCTTTGTGGGAGAAATTCCTCCCACTCTTGGACTTTGCTGAGTAGAAATGTGAGGGTGTTGACTGTGTAAGGGAGGAGAGGGGTTGTCCTACATCACCTCCTGCTAACTAGGTACCTGAAGGCAGGAAATGCGCAGGTGAGGGTTTCAACTTTCATACCGTCCCTTTCTTAACCACTTATACAGTTCTGTGATAAAATAATGAGAAATGCAGTTATTTAAAATTTGGGATTTCAAGCTGGAGAGATGGTCCAGCAGTTAAGAGCACTGGTTACTCTTCCAAGAGAACCTGGGTTCAATTCCCAGGATCCACATGGCAGCCCACAACCGTCTGTAACTCCAGTTCCAGGGGATCTGGTATCCTCACACAGTCATACATGCAAGCAAAACAACAATGCGCATGAAGTAAATCTTTTAAGAAAAGGTATTTCTTAAGTTGTGAATGGGGTCTACTGTCATTACTACCTTGAGCAGTTGTGTTTTGCTCCCTTTTTGGAGTTTATTTCATTCAGCCGTGACTCCACTGGAGCGCCAGGCTGCTAGGGACAAGGATTTCTGTAATTGTGCTCCCTGCTCTATCAGAGAGTGCAGAGCTCTGTCTGAGTATGACAGACGCCAAATAAGTACTGTTGAATAAACAGATGAATGCATAAAAGGGGGACATAAAAGTCTTGATTTGAATTATTTTCCTTTCTGTGCTTTTCCCCCCAACATAATATTTTTTATTAATTCTTTTGGGGATTCCACATCATTTATCTCTATCACATTCGATTCCCAGTCCTTCCCTGTCCCCACCCCGGACACTTAACTCTCCCAATTGGTTTTATCTGTACACTCACTGAGGTGCCCTGTCCCCTAAATAGAGCTGAGTCTCTCCCCCTGTCTCCCTCCCTGAAGTAATCATCCACTGCAGAGGGCAACACCCCAGTATCCCATCACAGTTTTTAAGATTTCTCTTTGATGACTTCTGGTCTGGGCTGTTACTATTTTGGGGACGGGGTGGTGGTGGAGGTAGGGGTTGTTACAGACATCTTCCCCTTTCTCAACTGTGTGTCTGCAGTTATTGATATCACCATGTAAGTAGCTTATTTTGTCCTCGTGCATCTCAGGAACAGGGATTATGGACTTCCATATGGTTTCTGGCCTTAGCAAGATCACCAGCAGGACTCCTGGTTGCAGTAGAGCCAAGGACTGGGTCAAGGGCCCCCGGATGCAGCTGGGATCACAGACATCAATGTGGCTTCCGGCAGCAGCATAAACCGCAGACATCCAACTGGCATTCAGTGGCAACATAGGCCACAGACATCAACACAGACCCAGCTAGAATAAGACCACAGACCCAGACATGGTCCTCAGAGGCAGCACAGGTAGGCCAGGACATCACCATGGACCAAAGTAGCAATGCAGGCNACCCACACCGATGAGGTGCCCAGCAACAACATTGCCTTTGGACATCAGCATGGATTCAGGTTGCAGCACAGACCACAGACATCTGTGTGGCCCTCAGTGGTAGCTCAGGCCGTGACCTTCAGCACAGACCCAGACTTTAAGGCCACAGACCCAGGCATGGCCCTCCGCAGCAGCCCCTATCTGGTTACCACTACAGTCTCAGGTGGCAGCGCAGGGCACTCACAATAGTATTGGTCCCCAGGGGCAGCCTGGCCCTNAGACATGAACATGGACTTAGACCACAGCATAGGCCATGAACATATGCATGTCATCAGGCTACAACATGGCTCTCAGACANAAACCCAGGGAGAGAGGACATCCTATGCCTTTTCTATACAAATCTTCTTTGATGCATGTTATTATTTTGTAACTTAACAGTTGCATTTACTTATTAAAATGACCTTAGTATAAGTTTATTATGAGTTTTTTTTTTTGGTAGGCATATCAGATACACACAGACACACGGCATTTGTANGTCACCAAGTTTTCAAGCTACCATTGTTTACATATTTTAAAAGTAAGTTTTGGTTGGCATGTAGAGAAATGGTTTCATCGTGACATTTCTTCTATACATAGCATTAGACTTGCTCTTTTACGCCGTTGGATCTGAAGTGGGACATAGTCTTCTGAGACTGGGCCTTTGACCTGTGGGACCTGACGCTTAAGCTGTAGGACACACAATTGTAGTCTTCTTGACGCACAGAGACCCCACCCACCACCAAATTTAACCACCGGAAGTGTGAGGGGCTGATGGTGTAAAAGACCTGTTTACTGGCTCCCTTCCTCTTGCCCAACAGTTCCTGCCCCGCCCAGTCTGCTTTCATCATGTATAGATTTCACCATCCTCTCTTCTTTCTCCCTTTATACTGCTTTGTCGTCTATCATTAGTACTTTTGAAATGGTAATTTTTCTTAATTTTTTTTTTAAATTATCACTGTTGTGTGTGTGCTGTGTGGGTATGGATTTGTGTGTGCTATGGTGCTCCTGTTGAAGTTAGAGGCCAACTTTATGGACTCGGTTCTCTCCTTCCGTCTTTACGTGGCTTCAGAAACGGAACTCAGGTTCCAGGATTACATGACAAGCACTTTCCCACCTGAACCACCTTGCCAACTTCTAGGATAGAGCTTTTAAAGTACAAACTTCCTTTATTTGTTTCAGCTAAGGAACACATTGGAGACCATAGATGCAGCACTGTGTGTCTACTGCAGCATTAAGGCAGGAAGAGTAAGATTAATCTCCAAATTATAATTCAGAATAAATAAATAGCAGTTTTATTTAGAATATGGAATGTAAGTGGTAAAATAAAAAAGAAATGTATCACACTTGAGCATACCCGAACTGACAGCCCTGAGAGGAGCTTCCTGAGACCGTGGCTATCCCCGGGAAGTACTACTCACGCGCCACTTAAAGCACCGCTTTAATAGCACACCGAGCTCCACCCTCAGACGAATTCTTGCCTTTACCATTTAGAAAATGTTTACCTCCCTCTAATTCTGCATCAAGCAATTAGAAACGATGCCCCCCTGACCTTCTGGGACATCCAGCTGCTACATGTGGCTCTGGGGATTTGGCTGAGCTCCCTGAAAGAAGAACAAAGGATGGGGAACAAGCCCTGTGTGTGTGTGTGGGGGGGAGTCTTACCTACACCAACCTGATTGCCACCCTGCCATGTGTTTCCTGACCTTCAAACCTTCTATTCTGTTCACTGCTTATGAGCACACATGCAATTTTGTCTCCTAATTAGGACGGGAAACAAGTGACTACAGAATGCACGGAATATGTTTCTATTGAGATTCCCCCAAGTCTAATTTGGAACTCCTTATTGTGTATGCTAATTTTCTTTCTTCTAAGGTTAGAGATTTTGGGCATGCCACAACATGGATTTGTTTCCTGAAGAGAGAAGCATGCTTACAGCAGCCACTCAGAGGGGCGTCACTATCAGAACGACATTCCTGCTGGGTGGGGATCTTCATGGTTTAGTGTTAGTTTTGAAGCCAAGTCAGACTTATTCTGGGTAAAAGCCAAGTTGGCAACATGTTGTTTAATACTAATGAGCTCCAGCCTGCACAGGTGGGACCAAGTACAACACATGTGACCCTGACCTCTAGAGACTTCAGATTACAGATATAGTGCCTCCTTGGCTTCTCAAACCCCAAGAGAGGGCAGTGGATTTAAAAACTATAGAGAGGTCATCAAAACTCCCAGACACAGTCAACAGTTAGGCAGATTTTAGTTCAGTGGTACCATCCATTATGTGATAGCTCCTAAATGCATACACAAGATTGAGAAATTTTGAACTTTGTGTATCTGGAATGATACAATTTGGGTAAAATAACTTCCTCTATATGCTAGGCATAAAGAAATAAGTAAATAGATAAATGGGAGTGAAGAAAGTATTTTAGAATGGTAGCATTCCTGGATTTCTGGGATTTCTATGCAGTCTTTCATGCTTCCCAGATTTTAACTTGATTTTTTTTTTTTTTTTGGATTTTNTTTGTNTGTAACACACACACACACACACACACACACACACACACACACACACACACACACACACAGAATGAGGGAGAGGGGAAAAGAGACAGAAGAGAACATGGAGTCCCCCTGTGTAGAGAAGCCGGTCAGTTTGAAGGTCTTCCTGAAGGTATTGAATTGTTTACTTACTGAGCTTAAGTGAGCTTTCCTGAAGGATGGAATGTTTTGTTTTTTGTTTTTGTTTTTGTTTTTCGAGACAGGGTTTCTCTGTATAGCCCTGGCTGTCCTGGAACTTACTCTGTAGACCAGGTTTTACCTCCCTTTACAATAGGTCACAGCACATGCTGCGTACTGTGCCTTTGTACATGCTGTCACTGTCTCTGGGAGCTCATATGTGTATCATGTTGTGTTTGGAAAATGCTGTTTTTTGGAGTCACCCACCATCTCAGGCCTCCTCCCCCAACATCTGATTGATCCCCCCATACCCCTCTTTACCTGCTCTGCTACCCAGTTCCTTCTCTCCATCCACCTCTGATGAGTATTTTCCCCTTCTGAGTGAGATTCACACATCCTCACTTGGGCCCTCCTTATTACCCAGTTTCTTTGGGTCTGCGGATTGCATCATGGTTATGCTGCCACTTTATGACTAATGTCCACTTACAAGTGAGTACATACCATATGTGTTTTTCTGGGTCTGTGCTGTCTCACTCAGGATGATACTCTCAAGTTCCATCCATTTGCTTGCAAATTTCATGATGCCTTCATTTTGAATAACTGAATAGTATTCCATTATATAGATGCACCACATTTTGTATATCCATTCTTCAGTTGAGGAACATCTAGGTTGTTTCCAGTTTCTGGCTATTTCGAATAAAGTTGCTATGAAAATATCTGAGCAAGTGTTCTGTGGTAGAGTGGGGCATCTTTTGTGTATATGCCCAGGAATGGTATAGCTGAGTCTTGAGGTAGAATTATTCCAGATTTTCTGAGAAACTGCCAAATTGATTTCCTACATGATTGTACAAGTTTGCATTCCCACAAGCAATGGAGGAGTGTTCCTCTTGTTCCAAATGCTGGCCAGCATGTGCCATTCTGACAGATGTAAGCTGGAATCTCAGAATCATTTTGATTTGCATTTCCCTGATGCTTAAGGATTCTGAACATTTCTTTAAGTGTTTCTTGGCCATTCGAAATTCCTCTGTTGAGACTTCTTTGTTTAGCTCTTTACCCCATTTTTAAATTGGGGTATTTGGTTTATTGGTGTCTAACTTCTTGAGTTCTTTATATATTTTGGATATTAATCCTCTGTTGGATGTAGGGTTGGGGGAAGGTCTTTTGCCATTCTGTAGGTTGCCATTTTGTCCTACTGATGGTATCCTTAGCCTTGCAAAAGCTTTTCAGTTTCATGAGGTCCCATTTTATAATTGTGCCTGAGCTAATAGTGTTTTATACAGTAAGTTGTCTCCAATACATTCAAGGCAGTTCCCCACTTTTTCTTATACTTGTCTTAGTGTCTGGTTTTATCTTGAGGTCGTTGATCTACTTGGACTTGAATTTTGTGCAGAGTGATAGATATGATTTTATTTGCATTCTTCTACATTCAGATATTCAGTTAGAAAAGCACCATTTGTTGACGATTTCATTTTTTCCACTGGATGGTTTTGTATTCTTTTGTAAATACCAAGTGTCCATAAGTATGTGGATTTATTTCAACCTTTGATTCTATTCCATTGATCAACCCATCTGTTTTTATGGAAACATTATGCAGTTTTTATTACTATTATTCTGTAGTACAGCTTGAAGTCAGGGATGGTGATACCTCCAGGAGCTCTTTTATTGTACAGGATGTTTTAGCTATCTTGAGGTTTTTTTGTGTGTGTGTTTTTCTATATGAAGTTGAGAATTGCTTTTCCAAGGACTGTACAGAATTGTGTTGAAATTTTTATGAGAATTGCATTGAATCTGTAGACTGCTTTTGGTAAGACAGCCATTTTTACTATGTTCATCCTACATATCCACGAGCATGGGAAATCCCTCTGTCTTCTTATATCTTCCCCTCATTTTTTTTTTTTTAGATATTTGAAGTTTTTGTCATATAGATCTTTTATTTGCTTGGTTAAAGTTACACTAAGATATTTTATATTATTTGTGGCTATTGTAAAGGGTGTCGTTTCCATAATTTATTTATCAGCCCATATTTAATTTATATAAAGGAGGGCTACTGATTTTTTTTTTTAGTTGTTTTTGTATTCAGTTACTTTTTTGAAGGTGTTTATCAGTTGTAGGATTTCTCTGGTAGTATTTTTGGGGTCATTCCTGTATACCATCACATCATCTGCAAATAGTGATACTTTGTCTTCTTCCTTTCCAATTTGTCTCCCCCTGATCTCCTTTAGTTGTCTTATTGCTGTAGCTAGAACTTCAAGTACTATGCTGAATAGATAGGGAGAGAGTGGGCTGCCTTGTGTTTTCCCTGGCTCTAGTGGAATTGTTTTAAGTTTCTCTTCATTCAGTTTAGTGTTGACTATTGGCTTGCTGTATATTGATTTTATTACATTTAGGCATGCACCATAACTTCTTAAGATATCTGTTAGGTCCATTGATTCATAACCTTGGTTAGTTTCATTATTTCTGTTTAGTTTCTGTCTAGATGACCTGTCCATTGGTGAGAACAAGGTGTTGAAGTCTCTCACTATTAATGTGTGTGGTTCCATGTGCAGTTTAAGGTTTAGTTATGTTTGTTTCTTTTAAATCCCTGATCTCTCCAAGACTTTTAGCATGAAGGGGGTTGGATTTTGTCAAAGGCATTTTCAGCATCTCGTGAGATGACCATGTGATTTTTTTTCTTTCAGTTTGTTTATATGGTGGATTATGTTGATGGATTTTCATATATCGGACCACTCCTGTATCTTTGGGATAAAGCCTACTTGATCATGATGAGTGATGTTTTTCATGTGTTCTTGGATTTGCTTAGCGAGTATTTTTATTGAGTATTCTTGTACCAATGCCCACAAGGGAAATTGGTCTGCAGTTCTCTTTCTTTGTTGAGTCTGTGTGGTTTTTGTATTAGAGTTACTGTAGCCTCACAGAATGAGTTTGGCAATGTTTCTTCTGTTTCTATCTTGTGAAGTAGTTTGAGAAAATTTGGTATTGGCTCTTCTCTTAAGGCTGATAGAATTCTGTGCTAAAACCATCCGGCCTTGGGCTTTTTTTGGTTGAGAGACTTTTAATGACTGATTGTATTTCCTTAGGAGTTATATGACTGTTTGAATAGCTTACTTGGTCTTGATTTAACTTTGGTAAAAGTGGTACCTATCTAGAAAATCATCCATTTCAATTAGATTTTCCAATTTTGTGGCTATATGCATTTGAGGTAAGACCTAATTTTTCTTTGAATTTCCTCAGTGCCTAATTGTTATGTCTCCTTTTTCATTTCTGATTTTGTTAATTTGGGTACTGTCTTTCTGACTTTTAGTTAGTTTGGCTAAGGGTTTGTCTATCTTGTTGATTTTCTCAAAGAACCAGCTCTTGGTTTTGTTGATTCTTTGTATTGTTCTCTTTGTTTCTTTTCTTTTCTTTTTTTTTTTTTTCTTTTTTTTTGGTTTTTCGAGACAGGGTTTCTCTTTGTAGCCTTGGTTGTCCTGGAACTTACTCTGTAGACCAGGCTGGCCTTGAACTCAGAAATCCGCCTGCCTCTGCCTCCCGAGTGCTGGGATTAAAGGCATGTGCCACCACACCAGGCTGTTCTCTTTGTTTCTAATTGATTGATTTCAGCCCTGAGTTTATTTCCTGCCATCTACTCCTCTTGGGAATTTTGCTTCTTTTTTTCCCTAGAGCCTTCAATATACTTTTAAACTGCTAATGTGAGAACTCTCTAATTTCTTTATGAAGGCACCGAGTGCTATGAACTTTTCCTCTTAGCACTGATTTTTTTGTGTCCCATGTGGTTGGGTGTGCTGTACCTTTGTTTTCATTGAATTCTAGAAAGTCTTTAGTTTCTTTCTTTATTTCTTCTCTGACCCCGTGATCATCGAGTAGAGAGTTGTTTTGCTTCCATTAGATTGTAGGCTTTCTGTTGTTTCTGTTATTGAAGCCCAACTTTAATCCATGGTGGTCTGATAAGATACAAGGAGTTATTTAATTCTTTTGTATCTGTTGAGGCTTGCTTTGTGACCAATTCTATGGTCAAAATTGGAAAAGAGTTCCTGAGGTGCTGAGAAGGTATATTCTTTTGTGTTTGATGAAAGGCTCTATAGCTATCTGTTAGTTTCATTATTTCTGTTTAGTTTCTGTCTAGATGACCTGTCCATTGGTGAGAACAGGGTGTTGAAATCTCTCACTATTAATGTGTTGGGTTCGATGTGCAGTTTAAGGTTTAGTCATGTTTGTTTCTTTTACAAATGTGGATGCCCTTGCCCTTGGGGCATATATTTTCAGAATTGTGATGTCATCTTGGTAGATTTTTCCTTTCATAAGTATGAAGTATTCTTTCCCGTCTTTTTTTTTTTTAAATTAATTTTGGTTGAAAGTCTATTTTATTAGATATTATAATGGTTACTCCAGCTTTTTTCTTGGGTTTGTTTGCTTGCAAAACTTTTTTTTTCCAGCCCCTTACTGTGAGGTAATGTTTACCTTTATTGCTGAGGTGTGTTTCTTGTATGCCACAGAATGCAGAATGACGCATCCTGTTTTTATATCCATTCTGTTAGCTTATGTCTTTTTATTGGAGACATGAGTGCATTGATGTTGAGAGATAATAACCAGCGATTGTTAATTCCTGTTATTTTAATGTTGGTGGTAATTGTGTGTGTGTGTGTGTGTTTCACTGGTATAGAATTACTCATTTCCTGTGTTTTCTTGCGTGTAGTTAACCTCCTTGTGTTAGAGTTTTCCTTCAAGTATTTTCTGTAGGGCTGGAATTATGAATAGATATTGTTTAAACTTGGTTTCATATGGGAATAACTTATTTTCTCTATCTATGGTAATTGAGAGTTTTGCTGGGTATAGTAGTCTAGGCTGGCATCTGTGTTTTCTAGAGGCTGTAAGACATCTGTCCAGAGCCTTCTAGCTCTTAGAGTCTCTGTTGAGAAGTTGGTATAATTAGGATAGGACTATCTTTTATGTTACCTGGTCCTTTGCCCTTGCAACTTTTAATATTCTTTGTTTTGTTGTAACTTTATTTTTTTCAAACTTTATTTTTAATGGTGGTTCTTAAACACTTTAAACTTCCTTGTAACCCACCACTCACCAGAGGTAGTGGAAAAGAAAGGATACAGGGGAAGTGAACTTGTTTAGAAAGGTTCTTTGGAGCAACTCCCTTCTGTGTTGTCTGGAAATCAGCAGTTCAGTATGCAGGTTAGCAGGCTTGTGGGGCTCTTGTCTTCACTGATCTTCACTTCCCTGAGAGAGGCACAGACAAGAACTTCTCCTGGTGTTCCTCTTGGTCCCTCCTGCTGACTCAAGCTGAGGCTGAGGTCTGGCTATCTCTGCTAGGTCCTGTCACCGTTTGCTAACCTAACCCACAAGTGTTGCACAACTAGCTGTACCAACAAGGCAAGCTCTGTCTCCATCACTCTGCAGAGTTCTATTTATACCCTTCAAACATCATGTGTCCTCCACATGCTTTGCCTCAGCAATGCCTCCAATTAGCCTTGGAAGCAGCAAGAAACTGCAGCACACCACCAGAAGTTTTTTGGTGTGTCTATGGTATCCAAAAAATGCAGCTCAACTACGCAATGTAAGGTGTGTTGTTAACAAAGAACCCTTCATCATGTGTCCTTTCATGTGCTTGCTTTAGCAGAACATCCTCTTTCCTGAGTCTGCTTCAGCGAAATGTCTCTTCACGTTTGCCCCAACAAAACACCATCTGACCGATTATCCAAAGAACACTTAAGCTTCCCATTCATTCTGTAGATTTTGTGTTTTGATTATTATGTAGAAAAAGGATTTTATTTTCTGGTCTAATCGAATTGATGTTCTGTAAGCTTCTTATATGTTTATAGGCATTTCTTTCTTTAGAGTGGCAGAATTTTTTTTCTATGATTTTGTGGAAAATATTTTCTGGTCCTTGGAGCTGGGATTCTTCACCTTGTTATATTCCTATTATTCTTAAGTTAGGTCTCTTTATGGAATCCCAGATTTCCTGAATGTTTTGTGTCAGGAAGATTTTTAGATTTACGTTTTCTTTGACTGATATATTAGTTTCTTCTATCTTATCTTCTACTCCTGAGGGTTTTCTCTTTCATCCCTTGCATTTTGTTGGTGATCCTTGTGTGTTGTTCCTGCTCCCTACCCTACGTTTTCCTTCTCCAGGATTCCCTCAGCGTGTGTATGTGTGTGTGTGTATGTGTTTGTGTTTTAAAATTGCTTCTATCTCCATTTTCAGTTCTTGAATAGTTTTATTCATTTTATTCATTTATTCTTTTACCTGTTTAATTATATTTTCCTGTATTTATTTAAGAGATTTATTAGCTTATTCTTTAAAGACATCTACTTGTTTAATTGTATTTTCTTGTATTTCATTGAGGGATTTATTCATTCCTTATTTAAAGGCATCTATTATCCGTGTAAGATTGGATTTAAGGCCACTTTATTTATTTATTTAAGTTTCTTCTGCTTCAGTTGTGTTGGGTATCCAAGGCTTGCTGCAGTGGGACAGCTTTGCTCTGAAGACGCGAAGTTGCCCTGGATCTTGCTGTTTTTGTCCTTATTGGGGCCATTAGCCATCTGGTTGTCCCTGGGTGTTCCTAGGGTGGTAGATTTCAGGAAGGTAGGACTGACAGAGATGTTTCCTGTGCAGCAAGTCTCTGGTGGGCAGTCTTGGACTGAATATTCTTGGGGTAGCAGGCCTGGATGCTCCTTGTTTGGAGGGCCTAATGGAGGCTGACAGAGCAGTGGCCAGATAATGGGGCTCCAGGGAGAGACCCCAGCTATCTTAGGGCAGCTGGGCATGTCCCAGGGGATGGGCAGGGGTTTGGGGAAATGAACCTGCCAGTTCCTGGTTCTGCGGGCCTGGATGCTCCTTGTTTGGCAGGCCTGATGGAGGCCAGCAGAGCAGTGGTCAGATAATGGAGCTCTGGGGAGAGTCCACAGCTAGCTTTCCCTTTTCCCTTTTCCCTTTCCCTCTCCCTTTCCCCTTTTCCCTTCCCCCCCTTTTTCCCTTTTCTCCCCCTTTCTCCCCTCTTTCTCTCCCCTTCCCCCTTCTTCCCCTTTCTCCCTTTTTCTCCCTTTCCCTCCCCCTTTCCCCCTTTCTCCCTCCTTTCCCCCTTTCCTCTTCCTCTTTTTTTTTTTTTTTTTAAATATTTATTTATTTATTATATGTAAGTACACTGTAGCTGTCTTCAGACACTCCAGAAGAGGGCGTCAGATCTTGTTATGGATGGTTATGAGCCACCATG
>NC_034604.1:19375042-19379838 GCF_900095145.1 Mus pahari | reverse complement strand
CTGCCTCTGCCTCCTGAGTGCTGGGATTAAAGATGTGCGCCACCATGCCCGGCTTCCATGTGCTTTTTTAATATTATTCATTTTCTTTTTCTTATTAATAGTTACAATTCAGGTGAGAGTAGACCACAGGAGTCTCTGTGACACACACGGTCAGTAAGGTGACTGGCAGAGGGAGCCAAGAAGGCAGTTTGTGATGCAGTAGCCAGTGTGGAGTTAATCTTCTAGGAGTTTGACATGGAGTTGTTTATTTTAAACATATTTAGACACGCTATAATCTGGCAAAAACTATTCTTGTGATGATTAATACAACCACACATGCATAGCAAAGCATACCTAAATCTCTTTGAGGAACAGAATAGCTAAATACAGATTAGCTGTAACTGCATTGAAATTCTTTGTAAAATATATATATATATATATATATATATATATATATATATATATGTGTGTGTGTGTGTGTGTGTGTGTGTGCGTGTGTGTGTGTGAGACCTTTCATAAATGTAGAATGACTAAGAGAAACAATTTTTTGAGATGGGTCTGAGGAGGATTCAGTGATAGAGGCCATACAGCTTGTGCAAAGGTCACCAGGCTAAGAAGCATATACTCTCCAGCCTTCTTTTGCATTCCTTCCCTTGAGGGAACAACCCTGTGTGTTTAACATTCCAGATTCCCCTAGAGCATGTCCGTGAGCACGCAGACCTCTGTGTCACCTACGTGAGGCAACTTTGTCATACTTGGTTGGGAGATGAGTTTTGAATTCTTGCTTGGAATGCTACCTGAAAAGTCCCCTGCAGAGTAGAAATGTAACTGGGGTGGGGTTAGGTGGTAGTGAGGTGCAGGCAGAGCAGGCAATGCACCTAGAAATCAACTCTAACATCTAGATGTTCAGTGATGCAAATTCCTTTTCCTTTCTTCTCTACTTCTTGATACTTTCATACACACTTTTTATTCTGCTCATGAATGTTGTATTTAAGATGGCATCGCCTCTATTACCTTCTTGTAGCCCCTTCCTGTTGACCCTGGACCCCTTTATCTTCCCACCAAATTGCCCTCCTCCTTTCTTGTATTTTGTGTGTGTGTGTGTGTGTGTGTGTGTATTTGTGTGTGTGTGTACCACTGCATTTAATTAGAGTTGCCTGCGTGAGCATAGGTGTGGAATAAATAACACTCACCAGTGGCTACACCATGTAAGAAAAATACCCTCCGGCTCTACCAGCCATTAGGTACCCAAGCTCCTCGATGTCTAAGATCCCTCTGCTAGAATGTTGAGGCTCTCAGAGCTTGTACAGGTAGCCATAGATACTGTGAATCCATGGGCACACTGTCTATGTTCTATTCAGAGAACAGTGTTTCACAGCCCTCTTCTCCATCTCCCAGCTCTTGTCTTTTCCCCACAAACTTTTCATGCATCCTGAGCCTCAAACTTGCTTTTAGTGTAACCTCTTTTTTGTTATTTGCTGCTAAACTTCTGCAAATGCCAAGTATTTTCTAGCTTTTTAAAAAGACACTTTATTAGTATAATTTGAAAATAATTACCATTTTCATTGATCCTATAACAAGAACTTTTTACATCTAAAAATCCTTGCAATTGATATATCATACAATGTCAATTGTCTTGACATGTTAATGACAATGTCAATGTCATAATTTCATGGACGTTTCTTTCTTAGTGTCCTTATAAAAACAATGCTTGAGCTAGCCTAGATGTAGCAGTTTTTTAAATATCTATTTTCTTTTTTCTGGGTCTCTATGATTTTGTATTACTTTGAACTTAAATGATTCCAAAATTAGCTCTCCTACTAGTATCATTTCAAGTTCTTCTATACATAAAAATTTAATAATGACAATAAAAAAGTATTTAAAGGGGGGAGGGCTGGAGAGAGGGCTCAGCATTTAAGAACACGAATTGCTCTCCCAGAGGTCTGGAGTTCGATTTCCAGCAACCACATGGTGGCTCACAACCATCTGTAATGGGATCCAATGCCCTCTTCTGGTGTGTCCGAAGGCAGTGACAGTGTACTCATAAAAATGAAAATCAATAAAAAAGTATTAACAATGACAATACATACTTTGAATAGATACATACCTAATATTAAAGACCTCTGCTATAACATGCTGATTCTCAGGATATTCTGTGAGTTAGACGAGCTACCATGCTCCTTCTGTGTTCAGGAGACTTGTCTACTGTCAAGGATAGTAGTGGAGGTGGGGCTAGAACGGAACTGCTCACAAATGAAGTTTTGTGGTGTGAATGTAGGCTAAATGTCATTAGCAAAGATTCAATACAGCTTTTGAGTCTTTGAACCTGGTTCAAGGTTACGTCTATTATTGACTCACAACAGCCTTTTTGCTCACACATATGTTCCTTCCACTAAAAATGAGCATTGGTGAACTGATGTTCCTATGATTCCCTAATTTTTAAAGGCCCTATTTATTTTCTGTAAGCACACACTATATTATAGATAACTCAATGGTGTACTAGCTCAAGAACCAAAGTCCCGGTCTCTGTCTCTCTCGTTTGCACTATGGGGACTGATTGAACCTAGGGGCTTGGTAGACAAATGCTCTACCCTTGAGCTGGATCTTCAGTCCGTGCTATTATACATTTTTTAGACTAAGTTAGGTTTTAAAGTGGTTAAGATTATGTTACATTGACGGAAATTGATTAACTATGTTTATTGTATTATTTTGTCACATCAAAATTATAAAAATGATAATGTATAAAATTTGTTTCAAAGATTTATATGTATTTTTGTGCCAATAAACTCAACCAGCATCCATAATAAAATTTGTTGTTTCCAATACAGTTATTGTCAACTTCAGTTCTCAAGTCAGTGAGTTAGAAAGAACTGTTATGTTCATAGACACTTTATTTTGAGATAAGTTGCCTAATGTGTTAACTGAATTAAGTCGTTAATGTGAAATATTTTTCCTAATCTTTACATTTTATTTTTATGTTTCTGCACATATGTCTGTGCACCATGTGAGTGAAGGTACTTCAGAGGTCAGAGGAGAGCCTCAGATCTCCTGGACCTGAAGTTACATGCAATTGTGAGCTACTATGTGGATGCTGGGAACCAAACTTGAGTCCGTTACAAGAGCAGGAAATGCTCCCAGCCACTGAGCTATCTTCCCCTTTCCTTACTTTATTTTTTTTTTTTTCAGTGATCCATTTAACAAATATTTACTAAGAGATAGGTAAAAATTAAGTAAATGTATCTTGACTATTTTAAAAGTAACAAGCCATAACATTTCAAATGAATACTGAAACTTAGTGCAGGGTTGTCTATATTACAACTGGAACAATATAAAGGGATGGAGAAAAGAAAACACAGGTAGCTTTTCCACTCATACCCACACCACCTGCGGCTACAATGAAACTGAGAATTTCTTTCTGGCTCAAAGGATGGAAAATATTCACAACTCGAGAACACAAAGTGACAACTTGGAGCTCCTGATGAAAAGAAGTATAGATTTCCCTGTTAATAACNACTCAGAGAAACATCTCTGAATTGGGTCATTATAAAAGAAAAAGGCTGGTGGATGATACATGTATAAAGATAAATTTAAAAAAAAGAAAGACAGGATGATTTTGTTAGAACAAAAAATATCCCCCCATAAACTCTGAGATTTAAATGCTTTGCTCCTATAGAGCTCTTTCCTTACTTTATTTAATTTGATAATATTATTATTTTTCTGAAAAAGACTTGAAATCAAATAATCATCCATTCATGAATTCAAGAAGCATTCTTTACATATGACACATTCATTTTATAGTGTCTGTTATTTATGTTATACATTATATATCATTCTTCAAAGTATTTGTTACTATTTAAAATTATAGCTTATGTTTCTCCTGGTCATAGCAAACTCACAAAACAGAAAGATTTTTCTATTTTGGTTATTGTGGTATAATAATATTGTGGTATAATGAATATTTCAATCAATGTCTAGAATAGGAAAGCAATTGGTAAACATTTTGTTATATCTGTAATATGTTGGGGAGTCACTTTCTCTAATTTCCATATAGAACTCCATCTCGCAAGCACCCCCTAAATACTAGACATAAAAATATATACATTGAATGTTCTAATCCAGCTAAGTCTACAAAGGGGGAACCCCAGCATCCTTTGTAGCAGAAAAACCAACTGGCTGGTGTTTTGATTTACATAAGAGTGTCAATGAACTAGATAGATGGAATATATTTATTTTTAAGTTTCATACTGGTGATTGGCTGTCAACAGTATAACGATTTTTAAACATTTGGACATTCTATTTATTTTCTTTAGAAGCCTATTTATGTGAATTAAGTATATCCAGTATGACTAGGGAACAGGATAGCTGTTGTGCAATGCTCCATTAGCTTGGTAAGGCACTGCATTCAGCCAGAAGATTCACAGAAACAAAGACCTATCTAATGAGGTAACAAAATGTTTTAGGTAAGTAAAGTAAGAAAAAAAAGAAAGAAAGAAAGAAAGAAAGAAAGAAAGAAAGAAAGAAAGAAAGAAAGAAAGTCCTACCCAGAGCAATCTGACAACAAAAGGAGATCAAGGGGATACAAATTGGTAAGGAAAAAGTCAAAATATCATTATTTGCAGATGATATGATGGTATACATAAGTGACCCTAAAAAGTCCACCAGAGAACTCCTAAACCTGATAAACAGCTTTAGTGCAATAGCTGGATATAAAATTAACTCAAACAAATAAGTGGCCTTCCTCTCCATGAAGAACAGACGGGACAAGAAAGAAATTAGGGAAACAACACCCTTCACAATAGTCACAAATAATATAAAAT
>NC_034604.1:19330123-19373487 GCF_900095145.1 Mus pahari | reverse complement strand
AAAAAAAAAAAGAAAAGGCAAGGAGGTGATGGGTAATGGCAGACACAGGGGAAGGATCAAGCTGCAATGCTGGTTGGCTTCCTCATCCCTTAGAGGAAGTCCCATCTTGGCCCAAGCATATTGGATGCTGCCACTTTTTCAGGGACATCCTTCCCTATCCCCTCCCTCATGATGTTTATCTCTGGAAATGCTTTTGCAGACATAGTCAGAAGTGTGTCTCACTAACATAATCTCAACTTAATCATTGAAGTTTAGTAACACTATATTTTGTTGCTGTAGAGCAGATAGTAGCAAAATCCATCTGGGTTCTGTAGATTCTGTGCTGTTAAGGTCCTGTTCCCCAATTGGTTCTTAATTAGTCAATAAAGAAAGCCATGAGCTAATTGCTGGGCTGACGTTACAGATGGGACTTTTTCCCTGGAGGAAAAGGGAGATGCAAGGAAGGAGAGACAGCAGGCAGTTCCCCATGCTTTGTAGGGAGGAGAAGCAGGCAACCATGTGAGGCCTCAGGAGGAGAAGTGTTGGCCGCTCTTATAGGCAGGTAGGTGGTCAGGGATGTTTGCCAGGGACTAGATTCAACTGACCAACTAAGGGCAGGTGGCAGGAGCAGAGTTAAGAGTTACGATAAGGGCACTTTTCCCAGGCAGGAGATAGTAACGCCCAGCAATTGTGCTAAGAAGGCAGTTGAAAATGAACAACTGTGTGTGCGTCTTTTATCTGTGGATTCAAGGGAAGCTGGGTGGAGGCTGACAGCATGGCACCTTCCCAGAGCAACGGCGAGTAACATAAAACTACATGCAGCAGGGTTCATCTCAGTATCGCTGAGGGGAATTACCCTTACAGGACAAACAGGAAAATGATTCCCCAATGAGTCAGACAAGGCCTACAGACAATGACCCAGATACATCTTGGAGGGATTCGAAATACACACCCATGAGAACTGGCAATCCAAGACAATTGTGGGTGATAAGATTGGCCTCCATAACATATTACAGCGAAAGTGGGTACAAGTATGGACTCTCTGTATCCCAGACTACTTAAGGATGAGTCTTTTAGTTGCCCTTGAAACCCAAATTTTCCAAAAGACTACTTACCATTGTTCTCAATTTTTTAAAAAAGTAATTGCTGTATTAATGCAGCAAACCCAAGCTCTAATTTTTCCATAGGCTTAGTATTCAAACATAAACACCTAATTGTTTACATACCTAAAATATTTAAAAATTAACATGAGGACCAATGTAAATGTACTACATCAGAAATTTTAAAGTAATTACCTTATTTGAGCAAATAGCACCTTCACAATCATTTACATTATTCTTGGAATCTGTTGTGTTTATAAGCACTAAGAATATATAAATACAAGTTTTTCTTAAGGTTATGTTATTTATAAATTCAAAATTGTTTAAATTGTTTATGCATTTTCTTTTAAAATAGCCTGAAGGAATTGCTCAATTTCATATTTAATATTGAGTCACAAGATTCATCAAGCAGATCCATTAGTCCCTTAATTATTACTCTCAGTCCCAACTAGGATATATTTTCTATCATGCAATTCAGAAGGAACATGTATTTTTATTTTCATATTATTTCTCAAATTGAAATTTCTTTGGGTAAAGGAAAAGGGGGTTGCATTAGTAACTCTTTTCCATTTTCTGATAAAATAATTGACAATGGTTTGCAAGGGCCTTCTCAGAGATATACGTAACGAGGGAGGGGATAGGTAACGATGTCCCTGAACCTAGTGGCAGTATCCAATATGCTTGGACCAAGATGGGACAAAATCTAAGGGATGAGGAAGCCAACCAGGATTGCAGCTTGATTCTTTCTGTGTCTGCCATTATCCGTAGGCACCAGTCTCTTTTTCTCCTCACCACTTCAATATGGATTCATCTGTGGTCCACCAGGACCTCAGATGGTGGCAGAGAAGACTAGTTATACTGTGTCTACAGTTGGGACGAGGACAGGACATAAAATCTCAAGGCCTGTCACCACTGGCTCATTTCTCACAGGGAGACCCCACTTTGGACACATCCCCCAACCTTCCAAACAGCACCACCAGCTAAGAATCAAGTCATCACACCCACGAGCCCATAGGCGTTATTTCATATTCATACCTCAGCGAGGGGAGATTTTATACCCAGCAAGTGTGCCCTGTTAAGACTGAATAGAGAAGCTGTATATCTGAGTAGCATGTTTTTAAGCACTGTTGAGTGCCTGTAGTAGTGTGAGCCTTTTGTAGCATCAATGGACCCTTTTCTATTTACGAATCGTCTTACAGGCAACTCAAGTCCTAAACATTCTTTTAATACAAAATTCATTTCTTCCTCATAGTAGTTCTACCAAGAGACAAAATGAAAATTATTTCTTTACTCTAACTTTCTTAATTCCTAGGTTATCTATTTTAAATCAATTTCATAGTTTTCTTACCCAATAGGGTCCAAATCTTATGAATGTTTAAACAACATCTGATTGGATTCTGCACATCTCTATGGCAACCACACTGAAGTTCTGTTAACTAAGACAATCTGATTATTTACATGTTCCACAGTAGAAGGCCCTAAGATGGAGGCTGGCGTTTAGTGGGGAAATAGACATTGAAATGAGACAGGAGAAGCTGGACAGTAATTGTTTTACGAGATCATTATAGGGAATTGTAGATTCGTGCCAATACGGAGATTCTTGAAGCCAGGGCAGAACACAGGTTTCAGTCTCACCCAAGGGTTGAGGGTTATTTATGCAGAAGTTCCTGAATTCCCAGTGCTTTCAACCTACTGCAAGGAGGGGCCAAGTGGACTCAACAGCTGGGGGCAAAGGAAGGAAGGGGCTGTGCCTCTATAAGCACCAGACTCCTGGTTGTTTGCTTCTTTCAAAAGCAATTGCACTTTTAGGTCTAGAGTCAGGCTTTTCAGAGCTTGTTATCTCCCCCCCCCCCCCCAGTATCACCCTTAGGGAAAAGATGTGAGGATGGAGAAAGAATTTGGGAGATGAAACAAACATCAAGAGGGGAACTGGGGTTTTCATCAATTAGCACTGTGAGCTGCTGGGATCTAGACACAGTAAGAGTGAGGGCAGGATCCTTGGGAGCTTATATATACATACACATCGCATTGTGGAGCTTATATATACAGACACATCTCATTGTTTATCTTCGGCCTCTAAGATAGAGCGATGTTCACTTATTAACATCCTTCCACTTTGGTGGGTCGGAAGGATGCTACTTAGATTCACTCTGAACCTGCAATGAAGTAGCTAGAAAGAGCTCTCAGGGAGGAGGCATTCAGGTGCTAGGAGCGGGAAGCCAAGCACGGGTAGATCGAAATGTTAGGGGTGGGAGGATATTAACAAGCACACGGGCTTACTTTACTGCTCTAGAGGTTTTTACTCGAAATGAACAGTGGCGTCCATAAAATGAAAATGCTTAAAATGGAATTTAGTAAATTAGAATTTCCAAAATTGTCAAGGCCCTTTAAACAAAATCATCTTCAAAATGCTGATACCTACGATGACTTTGCGAAGAAAAACGGATTTGTTCGGCTGATCTCTTTAAGCGAAGTTATTAAGTTTTGTTTCTGCTAATAAGACTGCCAGAGAGAGGTAGATGTGATGGAGAATAAACATGTTTCTTGGCTCACTAGAACAAGGAAAGAATATGAGTCACGCTTATGTAGACAGGCAGAGATTTGTTTAGAGAGGCATTAATACAGCTGAGTAGAACTGGATCTATTTTAGAACAAGTAAATAAACCAGCCCTGGGGCTTAGGACCCTTTGGTAGCATAAGACAACATCAGAAATTAGAAATGTTTTAGTTTAATATTTAGCATAATGGAAATATCTTGGTTTTTTTTTTTTTTTTAAGGGAGGGAAGGTTTACTTTGGCTCCTGGGTTAGGAGAAACAGTCCACCGTATTCGGACAGCACGGTGCAAGGACCAGCTCCTGTCTGTGGTGGCTGGAGGCTGTTTAACATTTTATTAGATCAGGAGGCAGAGACAGGGACATACTGATGTTTTGATTGCTTGTCCCCTTGTCTTGTTTATTCAGTCTGAGATCCAGCATGTTGGATGGTACCTTTCACATCCATCTTCCATTAGTTAGTTCTCTCTGGACAAGTCTTTCCTTTTCTGCCCAAATATGTGCTTCCCTAATGTCATGGACATCTCTTTTTTCTTTAAAAAATATTCATTTATTTATTCTTCTCTCATATAGTACATCCTAGACGGAAATAGTTTAAAGGAGAAGATTTGGTAGAGATCTGGGGTGCGGGGGGGGGGGGATGTTGTTGATACTACATGAACAACTGTTGGGCTTACATTAGTGTGATGGCCATATTAAAACAGCCCACATAAAATAAACTGTAAGAGGCCTGAGAGCTGGCTCCCTGGGTAAAGCAGTTAAGCTTGCTGCCTAGTCTGACAGGGTTCAGTGACCAGAACACACATCGTAGATACACGGAGTGCAACTCATGACAATAAAGTGCTCTAATTGTAGACTAAATTGTGGTGACAAATCATTTGTGTTGTGTGTATGTATGGTATAATGTTTTCTGATTTCCCATTCACTGGGCAGCTTATGCCTTCACACATGAAACATTTGGTTTCTATTTACTGCAGCCAATACTACCGTTCAGCATGTATTCTATGCCAGGCATTCTGCACTTGGAATATAAGATCAAGTCCAGTGGTTAAAGCTTGTAGGCTCATTAGTGACCAAGATGAGAGAAAATCCCAACTCAGTTATTGAAAGCACAGGAGACTCAGACTTCTATATTTTGTGCCATTACCTGAGGATATAGAAATACATTTCTGCTCACCCAGCTAGGGTCCTAACTACACACCAAAGAGACAATTCTATCTATGCCTACCTTAGTGAGCCAGAGAGTTTACTGGGGTTACACAAGTGGGTAAGGGGAAGGGTGACTTACAGCAGCATGTGTGACTCAAAGGCAGCTACATCACCACCATGGGTGATGTCCTGGGAGAGCTCCATCTCTGGAGCTCCCTACGGGACTTTCGGGCAGTCTGGCTAATCAGAAGCCTTTCAGCCTAGCACTTACCCACTGCCCAGATAACGTTGTGGAGCTGTCTTGTGAGTCTCAAGACTCCTTAGTTTGGTTCACTGCCGAGACTTTAGAAGCCTCCTTCCATGAGAGAATGGTTGAGTGTGGGGGAAACAACAACTACACAACATTTGGCTTGGCAGGACAGCTCGGGACTCTGCCATAAAGTTAGAAGTGAAACAAACTCCAGCAGCTGTGAAAAAAAAAGTGCTTGGCCATGCAGAGTTAGGGTTTCTGAATGATCTCTTAAAGTAAGGCGGATCCACCCGCTAAGGGAGACTCTCTTAGGCAGACAGTGCGGTGCTTCCCATCAGGAAAGCAGCTCATTTCCCTTTGCAGCCTCTCTGAGTGGCTGCAGATGTGTGGAGTGGATGCTGAAGCAGCGCTCAGGGATGCTGATGAGTTCTAGTAGCACTGAGCCCTTAGTGGGTGAGTCTCTGCTGGGTCCTTGGCTTATGAGCAGCCAGTGTACTAGACATGACTGCAGTCAATTCTTGAGGCCCACTTGGTTGATGGCCAGTGAACAGATCTGCTTATTGGTCACTGTCCCCTATCAGTACAGTCATGGAGGAGTCAAGCCCTGCTTAGCTGTGTGTTGGTGTGAAGCCGGTGGGAAGCGGGCCTGCAGGGAGTTCTTCCCCAGCCTGTCCCTGAACAGAGCCAGTTCCTGGGACTGCTCTCTCTTTTACTGCCTGTAGGAAAGTTCAAGATGCAGGGATCAAGTAAATTATGCTGATTTTTAACAGTTTCACAAAGCTAAACCTAATTCTAAGGGAAAAGCTCATTTCGTTTAGTTTCCTCTGACTGAATTTTTAAAAGACACAAAATCAAAGCACAGAATTCCCCACCCCCCTTATTCTACACAGCTCCATTGGGCCATCTCCATGCAAATATGTAATATATTTTGAACATAATTCCTACTATCCCCCACTCCCATGGCTGAGCATTGGAACCACTTGGGAAAAGACAGGGTAGGAGGGATCTCTGGAGCTGCCAGGCCTGCACTGGGCAATAGTGGATATTAAACTAGGACTAGGACTCATCAATTTGGCTGCATCTCTTGTTTTCCAGTCTCAGTCTGGTTACTGACAAAGCTTTTCCAGAGCATGGATTACGCAAATAGATTCAGGTGTGTGTGTGTGTGTGTGTGTGTGTGTGAGAGAGAGAAAGAGAGAGAGAGAGAGANTTTTTTTTTTTTTTTTTTTTTAAAAAAAGGTAAAATATAGTCAATGAATTTAAAAATTTCTCTACAATCTCCACTTCCTGGTTGATCATAAATTTTAAGAATTTCAGAAGAATAGCATCACTCTGTACAGAAAAAAAATCTTTGAATATGCCTCCTTGGAATGCTGGAAATCACACCCCATAATATTTGCATTGTTTTATTTCATTTTGGACTCAACAGATGCCTGGGTAGCTAGGATCGCTTTGAAGAAGGAGCCGGGCACTGAGTGGTTAAATTGACAGCACATGGATGTCATGGGATGGACTAGCTGTTAGAATAATAGATGGTCTCTGCCTAAATACTGACCTCACTGTGGATGTGCCCAAAGTCACGACCAGAACAAGAATCGACAGCAAAAACTGACTTTCCTCAAACGAAAGGTAAAGTAATATCTTTTCATTCAAATTAAAATTGGAAATACATGACCCCTGCATTTTTCAAGATTCACATGGGGCTTCCAAGATTGGCCTGGAGAGATTTCAAGAGGAATGCTACCTACCATCTTTGTTCCAAACACAGAAGCCCTGGGTAATACATTTTAAACATTGTTAATTTATTTTAATGTAATTCAGCAACAGCAAATTTAATAACTACAAACATTTTGTACTTTTTTTCCAACATAAGATTTTTATTGCTTACTTGGGAATTTCATATCATGCACTTCACCACTCCTTGGAATACCTCACTGTTTATTCCCTGACCCCTCCTTCTTCCAAATAACGAGAGAGAGAGAGAGAGAGAGAGAGAGAGAGAGAGAGAGAGAGAGAGAGAGAGAGAGGCTGGAGGTGTCATGGGGTGGCTCTTACTCTCCACCTTACTTTACTGATTGGGCTTTAGACTATCTGGCTAGTTGTAGGAGGCCACGGCCCCTCCCCTGGGCTACCCGAAGCCGCACCTTAAAAGATGGCACCTGTTGGCTATGGAGCTTGTGGTAAACAGGTCCATATTTGGTGGTGATATGTTCCCGCTCTTCTGGTTGACGCCTGGTGAGGTGATGTGGCCTGCCGCAATTGGAGTGGATACGAGAGTGTAAAAGGGCTTGTGTCCCGGGGCTTGGGGGAGATGAAGAGGGAGATGTTGAAGATTGAAGCTTGCTGAATAAACTGCTGTTAGAAGAACTGGTGGTTGTGTCTTCCTTGCTGGTCAAGAGAGGACGCAACAAGTGGTGGCCCGTAAGGGGAACTGACTCCCACCACCGAAGATTTCAGAACTTTCAGCAGTCAGTGTTTGCCAGCAGGATAAGTCCGTGGTAAGTAGGACTTACAACCCCAGGAGTTTGGGGAAAGACCTTGGGGAAGCATAGAGGCTAGAGCAAGGTTGCCAGGAAGCAGGCGCTAAGCAAAAGTGAAATAAAGTAAGGCCTTTAAGGATCCCGGAGCAGGGACGAATTTAACAAGGTTCTTGGTAAGGAGACGTAACAGAAAGCTCCCGGTTTTTGGGACAAGTAAAGCTCCTAGTTTTTGGGACAAGTAAAGTTCCTGGTATAAGGACAAGTTAAGTGTCCAGTACAGGGACGAAGTAAAGTGAGGTTCTAAGTTGGGTTCTCAGCACAGAGACGAAGTTAAAAGTGAAGAGAGCTGGAGGAGATTGCTTTAAAAATGAAAGTAAGAACGTTGGTGCAGCTGCTAGCAATTTGGACTTTAATTAAATCTTGCCTGACAGACAGGAGTGGAGGGTATGCTGCCAAGTTAGAAAAGTTTTCCTGTGGCCAGGCTGGGTATTTTAAAAGAGATTGCTTTCCCAATCGCCCACAGTCAACTACTGCAGCTCCTGTGAGACGTCTAAAATTATGTCCACGGTGTCGTAAAGGCTCATGCAGCAGAAGCAGAAAAAGGCAAACGAGTAGCTAGCAGAAAAGAAAAAAGGCTAAAGAACAAGAGAGTGAGGAGGGAAGTTCGGATGAATCATCTGACAGTGGGGATGAAGTGACTATCATGATATCTAAGTTGAGTTTTAGGCGAGGAAGGCCGCCTGAACCCTTGGCACCTCCCTTGCCCTCCCCTCCTCTCTATAATAGGGAAAGAGGAAGTGAAGGAAAGAGCAGCCACCATGCTTCAGTATGTCAAAATCTGCCTGGCAAAGTTGGTGCTTTCCCAGTGTTTCAAGATCAGCAAGGGCAACGAAGAGTCAGTAACTACCTATGGCCCCCAAGCTGCCTTCACTGTGACATCTATCTATTTATCTATCTATCTATCAATCACCTTTGCTGCATGTCACTTCCTCTGCTTTCAAGGAGAATATTCCAGACAGTGCTACTTTCCAGTGTAACCATAAGCCTGCTTAGCTTGGGGTAAGAATTAGTAGAAAATGGTGCTTCAATAAACCGTTGTTGTGGGACCCTGACCCATGTTTGGGCCAGCTGCCTTCATTACCACTTAAATCAAAGCAGCTGGCTCAACTCCCTTGTTAACTCTCAGCTGAAAACTGGATTCTTACTGTAGATATTCTGGAGCAATCAATCAGTCTTTGTGTCAGGTGTAAATGGTGCTTCCAAAATACTGCCTTCCATATATTCAAATCATAATGCTAAGTGTAACCTCTGTGCAGTTTCAGAATTTTTCTTGTGCAGCTAATTTGTCCCTTGAAACAGGAACATCCATGTGGAGATTGCCACTGCTCAGCAGTGGTTGAAGATGATCCAGAGGACCTTCAGCTTCCTCAAGGATTGGGGAGGGATGGCCTTCTGGGAAATTTTTGCTATGTGTGTTGTGTGCATGGTGTATGTGTCGGTTGCAGCATGCGCAGGCCCACACTTCTGCCATGGTGGTGTAGGCCTTTGCCGCCGTGGAGGCGGGACATTCACCTCAGATTTGGCTTGCTGCCATAAAGAAATAGCCTTGCCATTTTTCCATCTTGCCATGGGATGCCAGGCTAAGCACTGCACAGGGGACAGCTAGTGACCTGTTTGGCGTCCTCTGGAAGGCATGTCTAATTGCTTGAGGTTTAAGTGTCCAAGTATCCTTCCCCCAGAAAAATGACAAGGCCTCCCTGGGTGGTGAGCCCGGAAGAAGGCTTTGTGTAAGGCCCCTATGTTTGCATATGGGGAATTAGACCTCTACCTTCACCCATGTAGCTTGCTTGCAGCAAAAGAAAAAAGGGGGATATGTGGGAGGCCACGGCCCCTCCCCTGGACTACCCGAAGCCGCACCTTAAAAGATGGCACCTGTTGGTTATGGAGCTTGTGGTAAACAGGTCCATATTTGGTGGTGATATGTTCCTGCTCTTCTGGTTGGCTGAGGCCATGTGCCTGGTGAGGTGACGTGGCCTGCCGCGATTGGAGTGGATAAGAGTATAAAAGGGCTTGTATCTTGGGGCTCGGGGGAGATGAAGAGGGAGATGATGAAGATTGAAGCTTGCTGAATAAACTGCTGTTAGAAGAACTGGTGGTTGCGTCTTCCTTGCTGGTCGAGAGAGGATGCAACAGCTAGTGAGTTTCGGGAATCCTCAAGTTTCCTCTCCCCTAGCCTAGGATTATAGGTAAGGGATACCATGTTCAGGTGTTACGTGGGTGCTGGAGATATGAACTCAGGTCCTCAGGGTTGACACAGAAAGCAATTTACCCACTGAGACATTTCTCCTGCCCCAATTCTATCAATGCTGGTCCCTCTATTTGTTTGTGTAGTTATGTATACCAGGGGCTTTTGGGCCACTGAGGACCCCTAAGACCTTTCAGGATCTATGAAATCAATATCATTTTCACAATAATATGAGACATTATTTGCTAATAATACTGTGTGGACATTTCTGCTGATGGTATAAAAACATTTGTCATAAAAACAGAGTCTATCCTTAATGAGCCCAGGCTATAGCTCAGTCACAGTATACATGTTCAGCCTCCATCAGGCCCTCTGTTCCCTCCCCAGTATCCCAAAGTCAAAGTTTACTAGTTTTGTGATATTAACTGTTGATCCATGAGAACATATTTGCATGGTGAAAAGAGGAATCCTCCTAAGGACCATTAAAAGCTAAGAAGTGAAAAACTTTATCCCCACGACCTTCTCCCCAGAACTGATGGATTTTTCATAACACGCGCTAAAGGTTAGTTTAGATTTTTTACACTCACAACTTTTCTTCCTCTTCCACCTTATAAATGTTCAGTGACAATTTCTAATGAGTAGAGAATCCCTAACCAGTGGGTCTTAAGCTTCCCAATGCTGCAATCCTCTAATATAGTTCCTTATGCTGTGGTACCCCCAACCATAAAAGTATTTTTGTTGCTACTTCATAAGTGTAATTTTGCTACTGTTATGAATAGAATTGTAAATATCTGATATATAGGATATTTATACAAGTTGAGAACAGTTGCTTTAGAAGTATTGGTGTCCATCTGAAGGTTACAGAAATTACTAGAAGATGTGAAAAAAGAGGGATAGAGGAGGAGGAGGAGGAGGAGGAGGAGGAGGAGAAGGAGGAAGAGGAGGAAAAACAAGGGAGACAGGGAAGGGATATTTGTCTGGTTGGGGGGTGGGGAGAGGGATGGGGACACACAGGACCTCATGAGAAGAGGGAGGGTGAGGTAAGGATGAGGGACACACAGGATCTCATGGGAAGGGGGAGGGTGGGGTAGGGATAGGGGACACACAGGATCTCATGGGAAGGGGGAGGGTGGGTAGGGGGACAGGGCACATAAAATGACTGCAACAAAGGACTCCTGGATAGAGAATCAGTAGGCAAGAAGCATAGCAAATGGTCATTCCCCCTTGACAAATGACAGTTTATAAAGGTGAAGGGGAACTGAGTGTTAGGATGAGGTATTTAATTTTGATTGGGCATGTTAATTAGGGCAGCCACAAGGGGATTTTTTAAACATTAATTCTTTTGTTTGTTTACATCCCAAATGTTGCCTCTCCTGGTCCCCCTTGAAGAGTTCTTCTGTCCCCTCCCCTTCACCTCTGAGAGGGTAGCCCCCTCCATGTTGCTCCCCTCCCCCAGGACCTCAAGTTTCTATAGGATTAGGTGCATCTTCTCCCACTGAGGCCAGACAAGGCAACCTCTGCTACAAATGTGCTGGGGGGTGGGGGTTACGTTGGTGGGTGCAACTCATGTATGCTCTTTGGTTGGTGGCTCAGTCTCTGGGAGCTCCCAGGAGTCCAGGAGAGTAGACACTGTTGGTCTTCCTATAGGTTTCCATCCCCTTCAGTTCTTTCAATCCTTCCTCTAACTCTTCCACAGAAGTCCCCCACCTCTGCCCAATGCTTGACTGTGAATATCTGATCTGTCTCAGACGCTGATACAGCTCTCAGAGGGCAGCCATGCTAGGCTCCTGTTATGCATGTCCTTTTGGGTCTGGGTTACCTCCCTCAGGATGATATTTTCTAATCCCATTTATTTGCCTGCAAAATTCACGATGTCCTTGTTTTTAATAGCAGAATAGTATTCCATTGTGTAATGAAAGTGATGAGGCAGGCTGACTCCATGACAGACTTCACATTGGCAGCTCAGGAGATTAGACCTAAAGCCCCAGGCTTCCCCTTGCTAGTCAGAGACACTGCCCCACCATCTGGACTGAAGCAAGGTCAGTGGGTCAGCAGTTTCCAGCCAGTCCAGACACCCCAGAGTAAAACAAAGCCCACCTACCTCGGGGTTCCCCTAATGTGCTCCTTTCCTATTTTAAAAATAAGCCATCAACTTAAAATTTGTGCTGCTCATATACTACGTTAGAACTTGGAGACTCTTTCGCCTAGCTCTTTATCTGAGTAATGCTGCACAATCATATACACATGCTCACACACATATACACAGATACATGCACACTCATGTAACACACACAGACACATCACACAAATATGCATAGACACATAATTTACACATGTACACACACACACACACACACACACACATACATATATGTTTTTAGTGGTGCTGGGATAAAACCCAGGGCCTTGCACATGCTAGGCAAGTTTTCAACCTTAGATCTACATTCCATGTCCCAATAACACAATGTTGTCGCTGGAAAGTGATTGGTTTGCAAGATAATCTGATGATAGACACATTTAGCCGTTCTTTAATACATTGTACTTGCTTGCCAGATACCAGTGGTGGGCCCTCCAGTTACTAATGCCTCTCAAGACTATGAAAATGGTGAAGTCGCTTTCATAAAGAAATTGAGACCCATTATCCAAACTCCTTGTTTCTGTTCCTCAGAAGATGATGGCCTGTTTGCATGGCCAGCTCCCCGACCCCCACCCCCCCTGCCCCCGGCTGCTGTGCTACTGTAGCTTGCCTTGGGAGCTGAGATCATTGGCAGACTTCTTGGAAGTGATGAAAGGTCTTTTTATAAAGCCAGACCATGTTTAGTAACAGCTGGCTATTTTTGCTTCAGAGTAGCTATCAGGCAAAGTATAACACGACAACACAATGTCATCTTTTCATGCTCTGTGTATTTTAATGCAACTGTCATGTGGAATGTGTTGTCTTCTCAGAGAGGGGAGAAAGAAAGACTTAAATATTATATAGTGACCTGGTACCTATATACTCATGGCTATTAGTGTCAACTGAATAAACAACTATAGTTTATAAATATAAGACATACATCAGACATCCTTGTGTGTAAAACATTATATTAATTAAAAGTTGGAAGCTCACATCATGCACCTCCTGACTTTAGATGATTTCTCCCTTGTCTCTGGTCTGCTTGCTTTTTCATGTAGCCCCGTGATAAATGTTTAAGAGTATGTGCTCTCTGCCCTCTGATGAAGATGCCTGCCAAGCGTAAAAGCATTCCATACTTCCTATAAATCCCATTAGCCAGTTCTAGAGGAGAAAAACATGAATCATTTATTGGTGAGAAGATTGGATTAATTCTCTGTCAATTTAAATCATAAAGATTTCTCAGAGCACAGTGGGGTGGCAGGCATGCTGCTAGTTGCAAACAGTGGAAGAATGGGAATGTGAGTTGACTCAATGATTCTATTCACTCCTTTGTCATCAAGCCTTGATACTCTGTCTCATACATGCCTTTCTGTTGGTGAGACTTTTTATTTTCTTTGAGTTATTGGGGTTTATTCAATATCTCTACCTCTTTATTGAATCCAAATGTCGTGTCCCATACAGCTTCATTCCTTCATTCAACCATCCGTTTCTGCTTTTCGTGACTCCACTCCATTTATCCCTTTCCTCTTCAATTTCATTCAGGCATTTATTTATTACTCTTTGAATTCCTTGGGTGCTATTCTGGTTTGAACATTCTACAAGGTATAAAGGTACAGAAAGACCACATGATACCCTAGGATAATGTTCATATAAACATCAGTAACTCCAACATATTAAGTTTGAATTTATGGAAACTTAGAATTATTTTAAAAACCAAAAACAGTAAGACAATTGAAGCTTTTGCAAATGTGAGACTCAAAAAGATTGCAATGAACACTAAATATAGAAAAGCAATATGTATGGGGTTAAATGGTAAAAAAGTAAAATTGGATTGTATATTTGGTGAGAATAGTCTTGAAATCCATAATGATTATGTTAAACACAGACAACCCAGAGTAATTCATCACAGATGTTTGTCTACATGAAAGGATCTAGGAAGTCTTTGATGAAGCAAGGAGTTATGCAAGATGGAATCGTGAGCATTATTTCCTTTTAACACTTGCTTTAGGCAGCTGGAGAGGTGGCTCAGCAGTTAAGGGCACTGGCTGCTCTTTTGGAGGACTTCAGCTTGGTTGCCAGCACCCACATGGTGGCTCACAACCATCCTTAACTCCAGGTCCAGAGGATCTGACCTCTATTTCTGGATTCTGTGTGTGCCTTATGCACGTGGTGTCCAGACATGCATGCAGGCTAAACACCCATGCACATAAAAAAAAAAAACAACAACAAAAGGTGAAAAATGTTTCAGGTATCATTTCATATTTAGCAAAATGTTCTATGCAGTTTTTGACACGTGGGAATGAGATACAAACTAACAAGGCTAGGGAAATTGAAACATAATTGTCAAGTTCTTATAAATGAGGGTATATAATAACACTTGAAGCTAGTGAAGTACACCATGGTGGTGTACACATGTAACCCTAGCACCTGGGAGGCTGAGGCTGGAGGATCACAAGTCCCAGACCAGCATAAGCTAAGCTAAGATGTAATTTATAAGATTTAAAATTCAGGTGACAGCAGAGGCTGGCAAGGTTGTGGAGAAAGAGGAACACTCCTCCATTGCTGCTGGGATTGCAAGCTTGTACAACCACTCTGGAAATCAGTCTGGTGGTTCCTCAGAAAATTGGACATAGTACTACCGGAGGACCCAGCAATACCTCTTCTGGGCATATACCCACTGCTTGTGGACGTTGTACATCGTGGTGCGCACTAGGCTCCGCACCACGATGTACAACGTCCACAAGCAGGTAACAGAGAGAAAATTTAGAGATAAGATGAAAGGATGGACTATCCAGAGACTACCCCATCTGGGGATCCATCCCATCATCAGCCATCAAACCCAGATACTAATGCACATGCCAGCAAGATTCTGTTGAAGGGACCCTGATATAGCGGCCTCTTGTGAGGCTATGCCAGTGCCTGGCAAACACCGAAGTGGATGTTCATAGTCAGCTATTGGATGGGACACAGGGCCCCCAATGGAGGAGCTAGAGAAAGTACCCAAGGAGCTGAAGGGGGCTGCAACCCTGTAGGTAGAACAACAATATGAACTAACCAGTACCCCCTGAGCTCGTGTCTCTAGCTGCATATGTAGCAGAAGATGGCCTAATCGGCCATCATTGGGAAGAGAGGCTCCTTGGTCTTGCAAACTTTATACGACCCAGCATAGGGGAAGCCAGGGCCAAGAAGTGGGAGTGGGTGGGTAGGGGAGCAGGGGTGGGGGCGTATAGGAAACTTTTGGGTAGCATTTGAAATGTAAATAAAGAAAATAATAATAAACTGAAAAAAAGATTTATAAATTTCCTTTTTTTAATGTCACCAAGAAGTTTATTTCAGTTCTTTGTGAGCATATTAGATTAAATGACACAACATAGTTATAGAAATGATGGGATCCTTTTTATATCTAAATTTCAAAATAAAGTATAATAGTTTACTTATTCAAATAAATTAACTTCTCTGGTGAAAGTTAATGACTCTTATGATAAGGTTTATTTTGCCATATATTCTAACATTAATTCTAAGTTTTCTGAAAAAATTAAAACTTTAAGAAGCAAGTAAAGAAATTTAAAAGACAAAATTAATAGAAAATTCATTGGTTACAAACATTAAAGTTAATTTCAATGTGTGATTCTAATAGAATATTCTTACAAACTTTAAGCATAGTTTAGTGAATAAAGAAATATAAAAACATTGAAGCAAATATTGTTCATTTAACTATAAAGTTATGAGAAGTTATTTAAATATAAAATAGTTGGAGGGGAAACTAGGAAAAGAGATAGCATTTGAAATGTAAATTAAAAAAATCTAGTAAAAATTGTGAGCAAAAAAAAGTTGAAAAGTCACAAACACAGCACATTGTGTGTGGGGTGTGTGTAGTTCTAAAAAAAAGTCTCTGTTCTATATTCTGTATCATTTCTTGTTGGTATTTCCTGCAGATGACATATAGACTATTTTATAATATAAATTCGAAATCAATGAAGAAAATTTTCAACTGATAGAACAAAACAAAAATAAACAATAGAAAAGAAAGAGAGTAACCCCTCCTCGTTTGGAAAGGGGGCACACAATTATGTGGCCCACTTCCTCACAGTCTGATGCACTTGGGCTAACACTTCTTTCATACACCATAACTGGTGTTTTAGATTATAGAGGTTTTGGATGTATTTTGTCACGAATATATAATCAAGTCATTTAATCTATTTAAAATTGTTCATTTTTGTATATTATTACTTAGGACAGGGCAGCTCTATATCAGCACATTTGCAAATGCAAAAATATTTGAATTCAGGAGAAGAAAATAAAATTAGAAAGAACAAATTACACAGGGAGGGCCCTATCCAGAGAATCCGTAGGTGGGAACAGAAATAAGATGGAATGGAAGAGGGATTTTGAAAGTAGGAAGTCACAGTATAGAACACACATGAACTGATCTGGAGCTATTTCCAGTAGGTGAATCACAATAATTTCATGTGATGATACACTATCATGAAAATACCTCTAATATTCAAAGAAAATGTAGCTTTTGCTGAATTTCACAGCCAGGGTTCATAAGACATCTCAAGGTCATTTAAGACTTCAGGCTGATCTCCCAGTGTACATTGCTTGTTTAACCTGCTTTTATGAGAACAATGTAACAATAAGCCATATAGGTGTTGGTCTTCCCTTGTAGTTAACTGTTACAACCTAAGCTAAGGTATAACTGTAATCTTCAATTATGTACTCTCCTGTGCCAAGAGTAATCCATGTGTGTTCTTCTGAGTGGTGAAATAATCATTTTCTGGAAACAAAATCAGCTAAAAGTGACTTATAGAATGCATGTCCACCATGAACACTGGAAACAACACATGGGTATTTCTTGATAAACTATGCTACTTGCAATACTGTTGTTACCTGGGTTAGCTGCAGTCTGTGAATTGATCTCTCTTAAAACTCTGTTAAAGATTTCTGCAGGGGCTAGCGAGATGGCTCAGTGCTTAAGAGCACTGGCTGCTCTTCTAGAGGTCCTGAGTTCAATTCCTAGCAACTACACGGTGGCTCACAGTCATCTGTAATGGGATCCGATGCCCTCTTCTGGTGTGTCTGAAGACAACTACAGTATCCTCACATACATATAATAAAATAAATCTTTAAAAATATTTAAAAAAGGATTTCTGCAAAGTATCCCTCATCCCTTCCCCATGTGATACTTTCTGTGCTGTTCAATAAAAGACACTCAGACACAGACAGACACATTCAGACATGCAAACACAGGTTAGCATTCAAGCAGGCATGACTGAGACTCATACAAGGGACAGAGGGAGAAAAATAGATGACACAGGGGGAACAAATGAAGAAGTCAGATCTGGGCTGAACAAGTGACACCAAGGGGAAACACATGGGGGAGTTTCCTTAATGCCACACTGACACATTATTGGTGACTCTGAGTGTGGATTTGAGTCTCTCTCTCTCTCTCTCTCTCTCTCTCTCTCTCTCTCTCTCTCCTATTCTGGTTTGTGGAATGTCGCAGTAAAATGAAATGAAATAAAATGAAAATGGATAAGACCCTCCTATGCATTTACTTTCTGTTGAAGAGAATGAATATTTAGAGTCTTGTTACTGAATACTATTGAGTCAGGTCAGAGCCCTGGTGTCCCAACCTCCCTAGAGATGAGTAGATACAACTTGACTATCCAAAATTGCACAAGGGCAGTAAAGCTAAGCATGATCTACCATAGATGTTTGGGTAGGCGATACATGGGAATGATGGGACTATTCTCCCTGGTCTCTTCATGGCTATGCTATTCTTTGGCATGTGTGACAGGAAATGTAATTGATCTTTATGGTGACTTTGAAGAGTTTGAAGATGTGTTAAGGTCAAAAGAGGAAGTAAGTGAAGTCTTTGTCCAGCAAGTTAAACTTGCCCTCCACAGCCAACTCACAAAGTTCATAGATATTCTAGGTTTAGCTTGCTTACAGGCCTGTGACATCCTCCTTTAGGCATCTTGACCCTGTCAGCCACCTAATTAGGCTCTGAAGACCTAGCACTACCTTATAAATATTAAGTTCTAAAGACAGAGATACATAACTGAGTGGGTAGAAACTCTTGCTGCATAGACATGAGGACACAAGTTCAAGTCCCTAGAGCTCATGTAAAAAATGGAGAACAGACACCCGTGTAGGAACCCTTGCCCTGGTGGGGAGGTTGGGAGGGAAGCAGGCATAGAATAGTTGGGACTTGCTGGCCGTAAGCCTCAGTCAGGTTCAATGAGAGACCCTGACTTAGACAGTAAGGCAGAAAATGATAGAGGGCTCTCAACATCCTCATCTTGTCTCCATGCATGTTCAGGTGCATGTGCCTTCACACATACGTATACTCCACACACACGTGTATATGCCACCCACACATGTGTATAACACACGCACACACACACACAAATGAACATTCTGTGTTGAATTTTATTAGGAAGCAAAAGCACAAGACACAATTTTAAATATGAACTGCATAACTCATGACAAAAAGCATTCAGAAAAATGACTAAAGCACATAAAATTCTAAGTAAGTTTCCATATATATATATATTTCTTTCTGAACCAGATTTTTCTAGATATCACTAGTCTGTGATGCAAGTGAACTTACATGGTGAATAGTTCAATACCCGCTGTTGGCATGACTTTTATCTGCTTATACAAGACCGTTGGCTCCAGTGTCAACCTAACATCTTTCCCAATACACAGAATTCTTGAGCTTCATTGATCTAGGTAGAAACTCCAAATATCCAATATGCAGATGAACTTTTTTTTTATTATTATAAACATGTGTTTCAGCTAGTCATCAACATCTGTAATAAGAAAGATTTACTTTTGCTTTATATGTATGCGTGTGCCTAAGTATATGTATACTACCTGCATGCAGAGGAGCCTGCAGAGTGGAGGGCACTGTATCCCCTGAAACTGGGCTTCGAGGCAGTTGTGAACTGGCACGTGGGTGCTGGCAACTGAACCTGAGTCCTCTGCAAAGCAGCGAGTGCTCTAACCACTGAGCCATGTCTCCATTCTTATCATTTTTTAATATTGATAAAATGATGTGTGCTTTTAAAACTTTATTCTTAATCTTCAAATGGATAATTTGTATGTATGTGTGTGTGTGTGTGTGTGTGTGTGTGTGTGTGTGTGTATTTTCACCATGTTTGTGGACATGTGCTGAGTGATAGAAAATCTGTTACCTAGCATGATGTCCCCAGATGAACAACCAAAGCAAAGCTCGGTCTTCTTTCTTTAGCAGCGATATTATAGGTAAGTGTCTGTCCTCGTTTCATGGCCATTTTTATGATAAAATACCCCAACAAAAATGTTCTTACAGAATTTATTTTGACTTACAATTACAGGTTACAGCCTCTGGTTGGGAGAAAGTCAAGGCAGAAATTTCAGCCAACTAGTCCCATCATACCACAGTAAAGAGCAGAGATAGATGAGCTCATGCCTGTGTATTTGCTTGTGCTTAGCTTGGTTCTCTTCTGTTATACAGCATAGAGCATCCTAACTAGGGAATGGTGTTGCCCATAATGGGCTGGTTCCTCTCACATAAATTAACCCAATTAAGACAACTCCCACAGACATAGCCACAGGACAACCCCATGTATACAATCCTTCATTAAAAGTCTCTTTCCCAGATAATTCCAGGTTATGTCAAGTTGAAAATTAAGTTAGTCACCACAGTGTCCTTTTTAGAAGACCCAACTAAGAGTACTGCAAGAGAACTCAAGACTCAAGAAAGCATTAATGTGTCTTATTCAGAAAGCATATATCTTAGACAGGCTTAGTTCAGGTTTGAGTCACTGATACTGGCCTTGAGCTCCTTGAAAATAACTTAGCAAAATACATTAAAGGAGGTGTTTAAACAGAGATGCACACAGAACTGGGCAGTGTATTGATCAGTTCATGGAAATGTGATTGGGAGCTTCCAGTATCTGAGCCCTGCATTTTCACAAAGAAATGGTCCTATGTTGGTTAAGACAGTATTCTCTCATGAATTCATAATTCAGATGGAAAAAAGTTCTAATGAAAATATAACTAAGAGCACACATAAGCCGTTAAGAGTAACCCCAGTCATATTAACTGATGGAGAGGGGCTGGAAACAAAAAAGCAGTCCAAAGTACAGGAGATGGGATGTATATGGTCTGAATGTGGAATTCACCTGATAGACTTGGATACATGGCCTCTGGCTGATGACATTATTTGAAAGATTGTAAGACTTTAGGACGTGGAGCCTTGCTGGAGGAAGTGGATCACTGGAGTGGACTTTGAGGTTTTATAGGTCGGCCCCAGTTCCTGGCTTCCCTTTGCTTTCTGTCCTACCAAGATGTGATGAGGTAAGGAACCCAATCATGCATGCTTGTTCCTCCATGCAGCCCCCTGCCAATATGCCTCTCCCCTTCCAGGACACCCTCGAACTGTAAGTGAAAGCATCCTTTTCTCCTTTAAGTTGCTTCTTGTTGGATATTTGGTTACTTGCACAACACAAACAACCAATGCAGTCATATTTTTGCCTTAGATTGTGGAGAAAGAAATAAAGGAGTAACATGGTAAGAAAAGCTGAAGGCAAAGCTGAGTAAAGCCACTTTCGAGAAGCCGAGGTCATCTCCTAAGGGCAATGAGATGGCTAGAAGTTGGAGTCACAAAGCAGCTTAGCCATCCAGAAAAACTCAGGTCGAAAACATAACGGCGTCTACCGTGGAAGAGTCAGAAACACAAGCTTCCCTTCTGGTTGTGCTTCTTCATGCTAATGCAATAAAGCCAAGTTTATCAGCACCATTTGTGGGAACCTTTGTGGAATGTGTAAGAGGTCAGAAATGGCATTTCCCCCAAACCTTTTAGCCTGCTTCTAAATTGTATGGGTAGTGACAGAACTATACTTTTCAGGTCAAAAGTATATGTTCTTGATATTAAAGTAAGTTATGTGTTTTCAGGTGCCAGTCCCCATGTTGTTATAGGAATTTATTGATTTTTGGCATCTCCCATTGAATAGTAATTGACAATTATATTTAACTACCTAGTAGAGGCTAGAATCAAGAATACAGAGTAAATGAGATACAACTTCAGCCATCAAGAGCCTTCCTGCTGATGAAGTATACTACCAAGGAGACGGTTGAGTTTCAGAGTAGAGTGTGCTGCATTGGGATGGACACAGGGTACACAGGGCAGTTAAGTGACCCACACTCAGGCTAGAGGTTCAGAGAGATGAGTTCTAAGCTAAGATACTGTGGCTAGAAATAGCTGGTTGAGAAAGAAGAGTGTTCTGGCTGAAACAATGATCCAAAGACACAAGCCATGTAGAATTGTCCAAATCAATGTCAAAAGGCCTACTTTATCCTATGTTATACTGCTTTTTCAATTTGGTTTACTGAATTTTCAATTTTCAACATTTGGCTCTTTTCAGAAATTCTGTCTCTGTCTTCAGGTTTCACATCTGGGTGGATTTCCCTATTTCATTCATCTCCTTGTTTTTGTCTTCTTGGAATTGTTTGAACATACTTCAGAACATTCTTTTGAGTTCTTTGTCTGGTTCTTTTTCCAGGTAATTTTCATTAGGTGCCATTATGATAGGATTAGTAATTTGTGGCGGACATATGTTGTCCTGGTTTTCCCTGTTGTTTCTGTTTCTATGCTAGACTGTCCTTTGTTAATTGAGCTCGCTTCCTCTTTCCTCCCACTCTCAACCCTCTTTTCTTTCTTGTTCAAGTTGTCTTTCTTCTTTCAATGGAAGTGTTAACCTCGTTCAGGAAAGAACTAAGTCTTAGTAAAATAGAGATGTGCATTTTCTCCTGTGAGGCACACAGAGGCAAAACCACAATTCTAACCTCAAAGGTGATAAGAAATAGTTTATTCTGGAGCCAAATATATGTGGCTCTGATCCAGGAATTTCTGTTACCCCTCCCCCCATTTTTTTTTTTTAATAGTAACAGAACTAAGTCCTAAATCAAGGTACTAGTGAATTGCTGACACTATCGGATGAAATTCTTAGCCTCTGTGTGGGTAAGCAAAATGCTCTGGACATTCCAGATGATTTATCTGGCGACCACAGTGTCATCAGGTCAGGTATAGAGGAGGGCAAAAAATGGCTATTAGGGTTAAAGGTGACACAAGATAATTTGTCCCTGGACTTGCAACAATCCAAGTTCTCTACATACCTCTCCTGGGCATATATCCAGAAGATCTTCCAACTGGTAATAAGAACACATGTTCCACGATATTCATAGCAGCCTTATTTATAATAGCTAGAAGCTGGAAAGAACCCAGATGTCTCTCAACAGAGAAATGGATACAGAAAATGTGGTACATTTACACAATGGAGTACTACTCAGCTATTAAAAACAGTGAATTTATGAAATTCTTAGGCAAATGGATGGATCTGGAGGATATCATCCTGAGTGAGGTAACCCAATCACAAAAGAAGTCACTAGATATGCACTCACTGATAAGTGGATATTAGCCAAGAAATTTAGAATACCCAAGATACAATTTTCAAAACACATGACACTCAAGAAGAACGAAGACCAAAGTGTGGACCTTCGCCCCTTCTTAGAATTGGGAACAAAACACCCATGGAAGGAGTTACAGAGACAAAGTTTGGAGCTGAGATGATAGGATGGATCATCCAGAAACTGCCCCACCCGGGGGTCCATCCCATAATCAGCCACCAAACACAGACACTATTGCATATGCCAGAAAGATTTTGCTGAAAGGACCCTGATATAGCTGTCTCTTGTGAGGCTATGCCAGTGCCTGACAAACACAGAAGTGGATGCTCACAGTCAGTTATTGGATGGAACACAGGGCCCCCAATAGAGGAGCTAGAGAAAGTACCCAAGGAGCTGAAAGGGTCTGCAACCCTATAGGTGGAACAACAATATGAACTAACCAGCACCCCCAGAGCTTGTGTCTCTAGCTGCATATGTAGCAGAAAATGGCCTAGTCAGCAGTCATTGGGAAGAGAGGCCCCTTGGTTTTGCAAACTTTATATGAGCCTGCACAGGGGAACACCAGGGCCAAGAAGTGGGAGTGGGTAGGTAGGGGAGCGGTGGGGCAGGGGAGGGTATAGGGGACATTCTGGATAACATTTGAAATGTAAATGAAGTAAATACCTAATAAAAATTGGGAAAAAAAAGAGTATAAAAACAAAGTTGAGTTTGATGGTACCTTCTGGGAACTCCTTTTAGAGGCTGATGTAGGAAGTTTGGGGCGGTATTGCCTGGGTCCCTGGATGGTTGCAGGGGAGGGTGAGGGGTAGGCTGCCGGGAACAGAATTCTTGGGAGCTGCATAGGTGGGCTGGCTGATGTGCCTGGGCTGTGGTTCTGGCCTACGCAGGGGACCTCAGCAGGTGTGCTACTGAAACTGACTTCTCAGGGTCTGAAAGTGCCTGGTGTGGGAGGTCAGGGCAACCGCACCTGATAAATGGTTTTGGAATTTATAGGAGCTTGAACAGGAGATGAAGGATGGAGGCACTGAGAGCCAGCGACTGGAAAGTGGTTCCTGGGTGTGTAGGTGAGCCTAAGCAAGAAAACCCACTATCCCCTGCTTGATGCAGGGCTTGTCTTGTGCCGCGTTTTTAAGAGTAGTGCTTGATATGACTGCTTTATGCTCAGCACATGCAATCCCTATGTCAAAATTAACACACGTGTCATTAAATCATTAATATATTAAGAATTACATTGTTATTCATTTTAAACTATGATGCGTTCTCCCATTTTGTTATTTTAACTTATAAGTGTATGCATCCATTCTCTGTGTGTGCACTGTGCTTGTGCGTTTTATGTGCATGCCGTTCAGTGTGCTATTCTGTCACTCTCCACCTTATTCCTTCGAGACAGGATCTCTCATCAAACCTAGACTTACTCTGTTAGCCAGCCAGTCCCAGCAGCTTCTTTGTCTTTGCCCTGAATAGCACTGGGGTTCCAGGAGCACATGTGGTTACATGACTATGCATGGCTTTTATGTGTGTGCTGGAGATCTGAACTCAGGCCCTCCTATCTGTGCAGCAAGTGCTCATACCCACTAAATTATCTCCCTACCCCTTATTGTAATTATTTTAAAATTGGTTATAAATCATAATAGATCATGACAAATGTATAGATGCTATACAGAAAGGAAAAGAGCATTTATTACGAATGCTTTTTCATTATCATTCATTCATCTATCACCAAACTATTTTAGACGCCCTCACAAAGATGGTTTGAGAATCTGTCTGCCATATGGAAAGGATTTGAGGTGACTCCCTCACTTGGCCTCCTTACCAACCAGCTTTTCTAAAGTGGTCTTTAGTATCCTTGAGCACTCTTTATAAGCCAATATTTCTCTCCCAAGGAAGGTTGTGACAAACCATCAAGTGACAAGCCTCAATGCTAAGGAACCCGGCAAAGTTTGATGTTACAGGAACAGACATTTTTTGAGGAGTTGTGCGTTTCTATAAATACTCTCTCATGAATGCTCTTTTTGGAAACGTATATTTCAAGTCAAGTAAATTTTACATTGGTCTTTTGATTGTGGTGTGGGAGGTATAAGTGCTTTCAGATGTGTTGGGATTTTTTTCTTTTTCTTTTTCTTGTGTTAAAACACTGCCTATAGAACATGCCTTTGCTACCCGACTTCTGTCTCAGGCAGCTTACAATTGCCTAAATGCCTTAAAAATTTCCCACACCTGGTCTCATTGCTTAAAAGCAATTTGGGGATCTCGAGAGAAATGCCTTTGAGCTCTGTGGATGTATGTTGTAAAACAAAATCGTCATTTTCTAATATTTTTAATTAATAATTCTAATATTTGTAATATTTTCTAATATTCTAATCCTATAGTCATACTTACAGAATGGAAATATGTTGCTGGGAAAACAGTATATAAAATATGTGGTCTAACTAGGATTTCATCGGAACTGTTGAAGAGTCATGTGTAACATGTACTGTCTTTGAAAGTTTGTTCCTCTCTTGGCTAAAGGAGCACCTGTGTGCATGTGTTAAAGACATGAGCGGGTGCTGGATTTCCTAAGAAATGTATTTATGTCAGAATGTTCCTTGCTGCTGTTGTGGTTCCAAGCCTAAACTGATATCTCATGTTATTATAAATGGGTATTTGGGACAATATTTCTTAAATTCATTCGATTAATAATTTGAACTGAATCCCTGTCCATTTTTTTTTCCCATTTGCTATTTGGTGTGAATTGATTGAAAGCATTGGGCTGCATAGATTTAAGAAGTGAATGGAATGTAAGACTAGTGAAAGAAATCATTTGAAGTAGGCTTTAGGAGCAGGGAAGAAGACAAACTGCTACTTTATTAATTAGGCATTATAGATGTAAATTAAGTGTCTGGGCTGCAGAAGGAGACCCTGTCTTTAAAAGAATCAAATGGAAACAAACCAAGCAAACTTAATAACAACAAAGCCATAGAAATGCAGAAAAGAAAATATTTTAAATGGAAAAATGTTTTTTTTCTAAAGAATCATTGCTTCTTTTAGTATGAATCAAACATTTCCAGAAGTAGAAATTAACAAAACAGGATAATATATGGTAAAAACTGGAGGAAAGTTGGAAAACACATTTGCCTTAGCCCGAAAGTGCTAGAAAGTGGGTCTCAGTAATCAATAAGACTTCCCTGGAATGATTCCTAACGTTTATATTCACATACATGATAGGCTTGCATTGAAAAATTCAAGTTGGAAAATCTCTCAGTAATTTTCATACATTGTAGTGGATGTGTCAAACTGTGACCTGCATTCGGGACAAGCTGTGTTTCTATAAAGGGCTCTCATAGCCAAAGCTAGTTCATTCAGATTGTACTGGGACATGTTGTTTGAAGTCATTTTCTATCGTAAAAAAAAAAAAAAGTAAACAGTTTAAAAAATATATCCCTGGTACTTTACTGTCTGCAACACTGCAGCAAGTCATACCTAATTACTAAGTATAGATCTATTCTGGTAATGCACTTACTGACTGCTGGTCTAGAGGACCCTGGCTGTGCTAAACACCAAGTATAACGAGTTATCAGGAATCTGCTGTTAGCGGTAAAAAGGGGCATCCCAGGACCTTCCTTAATTGCAACATGCAGACTTTATTGGATTGAGCTGTTCACTCAGCAGCACGATTGATTATGTTTCTGAGATAAGTGTTCTTGATGGAATTTTGAAATCAATACATCCTTTTGCATTAGGACTTTAAATCATTCCTTTTTTTTTTTTTTAGTGGAGGTGCTAGTGACTCATCTGGGACCATAATTTGATAAATAATGGATTAGAATAATGACTATATTTCAACCAGGGTTTTCTGGGAGCTTGGGTTGAATACTGTTTCTAGAGCTCTAGAATTAAGACCTGTACATCACTGAATGGATAAGCTAGTAAAGGCCATGCTTTGATGGTGTAAAGCTATCCTTAGGATGACAGAAGTGACATCTGCAGAGGGGAACAGGGATGAGGAAAGTAGCAGGTTTTGTTTGTCTCCAGTGAAGAAATGAGAAATTAACAATAAAGAACATGGCAGAGGTTGGAGAGATGGCATAGTGGTTAAAATTACTGCCTGTACCTTCAGAGGTCCTGGGTTTGATTCCCTGAGCTCACACAGTGGCTCTCAGACAGCTATAATTCTAGTTGGAGGTATCTGATATCTTCTTCTTAACAGACACCACAAACATACATACATACATACATACATACATACATACATACATACACACACATACATGCATACATGCTGGGAAGATTCTCATATACATAAATAAACATAAAAATACCCCAAACCCTCAAACCTAAAAGGCCATGGCAGTTTGGCATGGTGGCTCATATCTCTAGTGAGATTTAAACTGAAAGGCTGTGAGCTTGAGGCCAGCCTGGGCTACACAGTATGTCACAGGGCAATCTAGGTATGACAAGATCCTAATTTCTAAAAATCCCCAAACCAAAGCAAAACCTAACTCGAAGGAAAAACATTAAAAGTCCCACAAAACACTAAAGATGTTCTAAATATAATTCATTTTAATGAAGTTTACATTTTTTCAGAAGGGGAAAGGGCAATAGAAGAATTAATTGAGGAAGGGATGCGGGAGAGTAAAGAGGAGAACTGAGGATGACTAACCCTTAAGGCCATGAAAATCTATGGAAGCCTACTACTCTAGATGTTTCCCAAAACATGTAAAAGGAATTTAAATGGAATTGCCACATAATACGGGAGAGTATATCTATCTCAGTTACAGTTTTTATTGCTATGAACAGACACCATGACTACTGCAACTCTTATAAAGGTAAACATCTAACTGGGGCTGGCTTATGTTTCATAGGTTTAGTCCTTTGTCATCATGGCAGGAAGCATGGCATACAGACTGACATGGTGCTGGGGGTGGAGCTGAGAGTTCTACATTTGATCTGCAGGCAGCAGGAAGAGCTGAGACACATTTCCTCCAACAAAGTTGCACCTTCTCCAGCAAGGCCACACCTCCTCCTGATAGTGCCACTCCCTATGGACCTATGGAGGCCATTTTTATTCAGACTACAACAGTGCCCCAACTAGATATTTATTACCATCAAGTAAGAATCTTAGTATGAGGAATGGATTGTATCTTGTTGAATTGTTGGCCAAATGATTTCCCTGGACTCCCGCAAATATCACAGGCCATTGCAAATGCCATAGGTTATCCTCCACAACCTGATGGTGAGGCCCACTTGGTGCTGGTGGCCAACAGAAGTTTCATTGAGTACTGACTAGTGTTCACAGTAATGGAAGGTACTCTGCGTGCTACTGGAAGAGAAAGGAATCACCAGCCTCACTCTGCTGGTCATGCTGAGACCTGTAACAATGACGAGCCTGCAAGATATGCTGGGACAATGAGGGCACAGATGTTATGAACACAAGCAACTACTTTTTGATTGGATTTAAGACCTACTCCATGACATGGAACCTATGCTGGCTACTTAATGAAACCAAGAACCTGACACTAGACAGGTCGAGGTACCTAAGGGTGAACCTACTGAATGAGCATACCCTGCTAACTGAAGAATTTAAGTTAGACAACAATCCCAGCACAGAAAACAGGAAGTGGACACAGAGTCCCATTCCTAATCGATCTGTTTGCAATTAATAAGTACTGGAAGAGGAAAAAATGAGTTTTCCTCAATGGAGTGACACCATGTTTATTAACCCCATGCTCAGGAACAAATTACCAACACAAAATGTACTCCATTTTTGTGTCCTTGTTGCTGCTGTTATGGTTTGATGTTGTTATTGTTTGGTTGCTTGTCTTATTTTGTTGTTGCTTTTGAGAAACAGAGAAAGAGCATGACGTCAGATGGGTAGGGATGTGGGGAGAATCTAGGAGGATTTGAAGAAGGGTAAAAATATGATTAAAAAATATTGTTTGAAAATTTTAAAAATAAAAAATTTAATTAAAAAGAAAATAAATTACCTTGAGAATTTAAGACATCACAGTGCTAAATATACTATTTAATAAGAGAAACAAATAATGAAAGAGAAGATTTTCTTTGATATTTAAAGCATAAATGATTTGAACCCAGTGATAATTTCCCAACATTTGCAATAAGGGCCACTTAGGTTCATGTAAAGACTTCCTGCTACTAAGGACATCCAAGGAACAATTAGAACATTCTATTATGCCTTTGGGACCATAAAATCTAAAGGGAAAATAAACACAAATTTTTATGGGTAGTGATATTAATGGTAGCAGGCATTTATTGAGTTTCAGTCCTGTTCCAGGTACATTTTACCCAAACAATCTTTCCTGGATCCTTTAAGGGGTATTCTTTACCTCTGTTTGACAGCTGAAGAAAATAAGGCACAGAAAGCAAATTATGTGTCATAATGTCACATAGTTAATATGTGACCATAAAACCCAGTCTGTGGGAGCTGCCGAGATGACTCAATGGGCAGGCATGCTTGTTTTGACAACATAGGACTTGAATTTAGGCACCAGTAGGACACTGGTCACGGTCATGCATTCCTGTAACCCCAACCCTGGGATGGGAGGGGAAAGGAGGGTTCTTCTTTTCCTTTTTTCCCCACTAATTAATTAATTTATCTATTCATTTTATATTCTGATTGCTGCTCCCACTCACCCCTCACACAGTCCCTCCTTCATCCCTCTCCTCTTCTCCTCTGAAAGGGTGCATCCCCCCCACCCCACCCCCCGAACTACCCCCTGACCCTGGTACATCAAGTCTTACTCTCCCAGTGAGTCCGGAAAGACAGCCCAGTTAGGGAAATGGATTCCACAGACAAACAACAGATTTTGGGATAGCCAAACACCAGTTGTTGGCTGACCCACATGAAGACTGAGCCACACACTGGCTCCATATGTTTGGAGAGGTCTTGGTCCAGGCTGTGTATGCTCTTTAGTTGGTGGTTCAGTCTCTGAAAGCTCCCAGTGGTTCAGGTTAGTTGACTCTGTTGGTCTTCCTGTGGAGTTCCTATCCTCTTCAGGGCTGAAAGGAGGTTTTTTTTTAGGTCTACGGGCTACCAGCTCAGTCTCACCAAAAAATAAAAAAATAAAAGAATAAAATAAAAATAAATAAAAAAAAAAAAAGAAAAGTGACGTCCTGGTTTAATGATATACCTACCTTGTCTCAACAGAATAAGGCAGCCAGTGATAGAGCAGGGCAGCTGATGTCTTCTTCTGGTTTCTGCATGTGTGCTGTCACTTAAATGTGTACAAAACACACACACACACACACACACACACACAGTGACATACACACACAGTGACACATAGACACATACCACATAGACACATAGACACACACAGGGACATACATATACAGATATACACACACAGACACACACAAACACAGGCATGCACAGAGACACACATATACATACATACATACATACATACATACAAACATATACATACATACACACATAGACACATACATAGAAACACACACAGACGCACACACACACAGATACACACATAGATACATTTATAGAAACACACACATTCACACAGACACACACACAGACACACACACATGCAAACACACACACCAGTACCGAATTTATATATTGTACTTTCTTCATGCTGGGAAAGGGATCTGTCCTCCTTCCCAACACCAGCTCTCTCTGTTTTTCTGTTTCTCTCTCTTTTGCTGATTCTTCCTTTTTTTCAGATTTATCAGGCTATAACTGGCAGGTGGAAATCATACATTTCATTTAAGGTATATGAGTTGATGTCTTCCTATGTCTAGTCATTGTGAAACAATTACCACAATTAAGCCAATTAGCATGCCATCAGTTCATACGGCGATGTGTCCCCGTGAACACGCTAGATTTCCCTCACAGCAAGTTCCTATCATGTGATTTGGTCTTACTGAATTACCTGCCACTGTGTGTTTTATACAGTGTGTGTGTAAACAAGACACAGAACTTGTTCACTGGACACAACCAGAACTTTGCCCCCTTGACTGGCATCTCACCCCCCTAACCTGACACCTGCGTTCTGCCATGTGCTTCTGTGAGTTCCACTATTTCATATTTTACGTATAATGAGACTTTTGTCTTTCTTTTTCTGGTTTACTTAAATTTTGCATGATGGCATTTAGATTGACCATGGTGTTACGAATGACAATGATTTTCTTCTTTCTAAAGGCTGAGTAATGTTTACCTCCCCTCTCACCCTGTGGTGTGTGTGTGTTAGAGAGAGAGAGAGATTGAGAGGAAGAAAATGCGTCCCACCCAAACAGTTTTTTTTTTTTTCTTTTTGGTCCACTGTGGATGGGTAAACACCTTTTTTTCCCTGAGACTTTCTTATAACTCATAAGTCAGGTTTGGTGTGTGACCCACAGTGTAGCGATGAGACCTGCACAGACTGTTGTGTTTCTCTGCTCGTCAAAGGGGCAAAGGGAGCTGCCTCGTCTGGATAGTTCATGTATCAATTTGTTTTCATGATTCCATCTTAGGGAAATATTTGAAGAAGCCACATATTCTGAGCCATTAAATAAAATAATTAAAAAAAAAAAAAAAAAAAAAAAAGGAGGTAGATCGGAGCCAGAACCTGACTTTCTGCTTAGTTTAATGACTTTCTGGAGCCTTTTTTTTTTAAAGGTTTGTTTTATTTTATTCATCTTTTATCATAGATTATTGTGCTTCTTTGTCTGTGTCTCTCTGTCTCTGCCTCTCTATTTTTGTCTCTCTGTCTCTCTCTCTCTCTCTCCTATGTTTTTATTTGAGAAGGCTTTCTCCATGCAGCTGTGACTGTCCTGAAACTCACTCTGTATATCAGGCTTAACTTGAACTCACAGAGATCCACCTGCCTCTGCCTCCCGAGGCCTGGGGTTAAGGGAGTGAGCCACTAGGTTGTTGTACTTTACCAATAACTCTTTGGTACAAACAACAGATTAGATTTTCTAAGAATGAATCTGTTGGACCAGAGAACAGAATTAAGGGAAAGAAATTGTATAGTGTAGTTTTGTGGTGTTAGCAATAAGGTATTATCTAGTTACTGAGTTTTGATATTTGTCAATCTCTAAAGTAGCTTTACTAGAGTGTTATGTAAGTGCGTTTACGGTAATAGTTGATGAAGTTTAGACTGGGTGTCCTTATTAATTCTTACTCTGTAGACCAGTGCTCTGTGGCCAGCCTCACGTGAAGGCCTCTGAGGAGGAAGAGGGGAATCCTAAGATACACTCTCACAAAATCCTGATCTTTTGTCAGATCTGGACGCTTTCAATGTAGAGCAGAGCTGCCATTATGGCTGTGGTGGGCCTGCAGGTGAGTTCAATTGAAGAATGATTTAATCCCTAAATGGAAATGAGGACATGACCGTTCTAAAGTATGTTTGAGGGGAAGGTTTTTTATCGTAGATATGTGGGGGGAGAACAGCCTTTGGCATCTGGAGGAGTCCAGAGCAGGGAGAGACAATAGTAGACTAGACATGACCAGCAGACTGGAGAGGACTGGAGAGCTGAGGGGAGATGGAGACAGGGAGAATGAGAGAGGAAGAGAGGAGAGAGGGGAAAATGGATCAAGAGAGAGCCAAGGGAACCAAGAGACAACCTGACCAACATGGTCGGGTTACATTGGAAAGAGAAGCTGGAGGGTGGGAGTCGGGGAGGACAGTGAGGCCTCAGACTGGAGAGATTTAAGGTAGGGGGCAGGAAGGGTGAGAGAGCTGAGGGGAGTCACAGGCACTGAGTAGGCCTAGAGGTCAAGCAGACACTTTGGTCTGCTAATAGGCACCACAGTTAACCATTCTTCCTGGGTTTCTTTGGGAGCTGACACTTTGTATGTATGATGGGTAAGCTGCCTGCTAGAAGCTGAAGTAAGTTCCTCTGGGAGAGTGCCAGTGCTCTTAGCTGCTGTATCTCTCGCCCCTGGGGATGAGTTCTTTCCTCATTCTGTGACTGAGGATTTCTCCCCTTCCTCTTCTCTCTCCTCTCCCTCCCCCTTCATGCTTTCCTTCCCTTCCCTCTCTTTCCTTTTTATTTATCAATTTTTCTTGTCTCACTCAACACCCTGGGCCTTTTGGCTCTAACGCTTCCTGGAGGGTGGGCGGCCAAGGCAATGGGATTATATAGAGAGTGTCATCAAGAAGTTGGTTGACTATGAGAGGATGGATATTAACTTCTCTCTCTCTTTCCCACTCCCTCTCTCCCTCCTTCTCTTTCTTCCCACCCTTCCTTCCCTTCCCTACCCCATCTTCACTTTCTGGAATTTCGTTAGCTGGAACTCCTTCTGACTCATTTCATAAATATTTACAATGCTTTAATCCACTTATCTGGAAGATTTTCTTTTCCAAATGCCAACCTGGCCCTTGGACTCTCACAGTAAATGCCAGAAGCGCAGAACTGCAGCTTTAGGTGGCTTGGTCTCTGTTTTGTCCTGGGTGGCTTCTTAGCTGCACCAATCAGTATTATACTTGAGGTCATAATTTGCACTGTGAAGTGTTTAAGGCATGCAAGATATTGGGAATGAACAGAAAAGGAAAAAAGGCAATAAATCAGTCAATAATAGCCTAGTAAAAGGATTACAGGGCCAGAAACTATGAGGCATCTCATGATTCTGCTTCTCTTATAGCCTGACAGGCAGAGGGTGGAGCACCACCAAAGCCCAGGGGATGGAGCAGCGAGTAGCAGTATGTCTGGAGTATTCTAGGTGTTAAGAAAGTGCTTGAATTGCATCCTCACAAATGCAGTCTGGGGGTTGGCAAGGGTTTTCTGGAGTAATAAAATCATCTGATTTCATACTTTATATTTTCAAATGTTTTACATTACTTTTTATTTGGGAATAATTTCAGCTTTATAGAAATGTTGCAAGAACAATAGCACACAAGATGCTCATGTCTATGTTCCATAAATTGCCTGTAGTCTGTTGCTACCTGCCTCTTCCACTTGTGTCCTTTCTATTCTGTTTCTGTTTCTCTTTCCACACACAGGTAAATAATATTTTGAGTCATTTTAGAGTGAGTTTCTGCTATCATAGTGTTATACCTCTAAAAACTTTCTTGTTTGATTTTTGAGACAGGATCTTGTAGCTCAGGCTAGCTTGGGTCTTACTATGTAACCCATTGGCATGAGAGCCTTCATAAGAACATTCCTGTACAGAAGCTGAGTGTAGCAGCACATGACTGTAATCCAGTCTTGAAGAGCAGAGGCAGGACTCTCTGGGCTACATAATAAGACCTCACCTAAAAAGGTATTTTTACAAATCCCAGTTCAGTTAATATTAACACAATATCATGAGAGAATGTCCTCTGTTACTTCAGTTTTGTTAGTTGACCCAAAATGTCCTTTAGAGATTCTCCTTTTGTATAGGCAAGTGTGAGATTGTATGTAGCCCTGAACTGTCATCTCTCCAGCTGTGTTTAATCTGGTACATTTGAACAACCCTTCTTTGTATACTGTGATTCGGTGTTGGTGTTTGTGAGGAATATATCACTGTGCATTTTGTAAAAGCTGTATGAGCCTCATTTTGGGGCCGTCTGAGGATTCTCCAGGGTCAGAATGTGATGTGTGTGTCAGGCTGGAAGATAACAGAGAGCTGATGTCTCTTTGTTGCTGTCACATTGTGTCATCCATCTGCTTCATGGTGATGCTGCTTTCTGGTCACAGTGTGATCCCATCTCTCCTTTTCCTTCCCTTTCTCTTTTCTTCCTCCCTGCTCTCCTCCTTTCCTTCTTCCTATCATCTCCATTCTCCTGTTCTTTTCTTCTTTTTCATTTATCTTGAAACTAACAAATTTCCCAATTGAGAAGTCACCTCAAGTCGTGCAAATGTCCTGCTTTTCATCAGAAATTTCCATGGATTTGCTTGAAGCAGTGCTGATTGACCGGGTAAAAGTTTTTATCATGACTGTGGCAAGATGGTGGTGAATGCCTGTGAGCCTGTTGAACATCAGCAGCCAGCTTCAGTTCAAATGGCTGATGCTTCCTCTTCATTACTGACATGGAGACAAGTTATCTTATTTTCCCCAGCATTACAGCTGGTGATCATGTCTAGTTGTTTTGGTACATTTCCACTTCTGAGCATAACAGCATATTCTTCTGTATCTCGGAATCAGCCCTGGGATGAGCTATTTGTCCGAGCTTGACTGGCACCTGCATGAATGGTGTTAGAGACCTATGTCTCTGTGTTAAAGTGTACACATCATGAGTTTCCTGGCTCTGGAGAAAGAACTAGGGAACCTAAATACATATCTAAACATAGATCCAGATGTGCACAATACACCCATGCATATCTATCCCCTAACATCTTTGCTTGTATATATGTTAGCACCTATGTTTTCCAGTTATGTTTTACATCATATATTTCATGCTGCTAATTATGACTACCCACTACAGGCATGTTCCTTCTCAGCCCCTTGACACTTGGAGCTTGGCTCCCAGAATCTCTATCTGCTCATGTACACAAGCCTGCACTACATCTAAAATATCTTTGAAATTGCTTCTCCCTATTCTAAACACACCTAATATACTAGATGCTACATACATCTGAAGATATCTAATAGACAGTGTGTTACAAGTGACCTGGACTGGTTTCTTACCCTCTCTCCTCACATGTGACATATTCTTCTTTGGAACAGCGCAGGGCCTCATTTGTTTGCCTTTAGTTTCAGGATTCTCTTTCCCCCATCCTTTTGGACTTAATTTGAGTTTTATATGTGTAAGCATTAACATCTCTCTGAAACAAACATAGCACGAAAGGGTTGGGAGATGGCTCAGTGCCAGGAGCTCTTGCTGTGCAGGGGTAAGGAGTTCAAATCCTCAGTACCCAGGTGAAAAGCAGGCATGGCCCCTCACACCTGTAGCCCTAGCACTTTGAGTATGAGACAGATGATCACAGGGGTTTGCTGGCCCCCAGATTCCCTGGGAAAACCTACCTTGAATTAAGCAGAGAGTGGCAGAGCAGGACGCCCAGTATTCTCCTCTGACATCTGCATGTGTGTAACACACACATCTGCACAGACACCTTCCTATACACTACACCCATGCCTACCCCACACAATACACGCAAAGTTAATTGTTTTACGTTGTACTGAGAATTACACTTAGAAAAGCCTTGTTCTCGCTTGTGTCCTTCCTCTCCTGTTTCTTGTGCCGCTGACTCTTACCTTCTACTTTTTTCATGTCTGATTTTTTTTTTCTGTCAGGGAGAAAAAGCTGGTAAAGTAGTGCTTGCTCCCCGTCTCCATCCTCCCCTTTCCAGAAATGGTCTGGATTATATGTGGATACATATATGTTTGCTTTCCCCCAAGATAACATGTATTAGAAATGTTATATTCCAGCTAACAAATACCATTCTTATTCTTGTCATAGTTCCACAATAAGTCAGTTGTGTGTATGCAGCACGGTTTCTGTCAATTTCTTATATTTAACCATGTCGCTGGTTTTTAGGGTCTTACATTTCCAAATAATTCTATGATGAACTTCTGCACACATATTCACGTGGCTGCAGAGTTGCCTTTAGACACATTTCTATATGTAGATTTGCTAGATAAAGGGTTCCAGTGAACCTATAGTTTTATTCTGTATAAAAGGACACTTTTCTCTAGAGAGTAGGCTATTTGCACCAGCAGTGCTTTATCCGAATAGCCCACATGTCTCCATAGTTCACAGCAGATGAGGCTGTTATTTGTTAGTTGTCTGCTGTCGCTTTTAGTTGAGACAAGGTCATCTTTCTTGTGGATTGTCCAGGAAGGGATGATGAACACATTGGGGAATTATTCCCTGAAATAGGGCAGCTTACACACACACACACACACACACACACACACACACACACACACACACACAGAGTCTCACTGTGTAACCGTGGCCAGCTGGAATATGCTAAAGTAGATCACCTTCTTGTTGAGATTGTGGTGTACACCACAAAGCCTGGCTGTGTGTGTGCATCTTATGCAAAAACTGTTCGGGTTCTGTGTGGTTTTCAAATGCTAAGTGCTTTCATTTCTCCTTTCTCTTGGACCATCTTTATTTAGTTTTATTTTTGGATGGTGATCTTGCTACATACAGGACTCTTGCTTGACGGTTTATTTTAGCACCTTGGTTATTCCATCCTAGGGACTCTGTGTGGTAAGAAGTCGGCTACTAATTTTATAGAGATCCTACTTAAAGGCAAGTTCTCTATGCTTTAATTTTTTCCCCTTTGTGTTTGTGTTTCAGGGTTGATATGTTGAGGGTTAGTTTTCCTTGTTTGATGCTATCTGGAGAATTTGTTTGCTTGTTCACCTATCATATAGTTTTATTGAGATTTCACTTTTATTTTTTCAAATTGTGTTTTAGTCCGTGTTCTGTCAATCTGAAGACACCATGACCATGGCACTCTTAAAAGGGGAAGCGTTTAATTGTAGCTTACTTACGGTTTTCATTAGCAGGGACCATGGCAGCATGCAGGCAGACATAGCGCTAGAGAAGAGTTGAGAGGTATACAAGAGGATCCGTAGGCAGCACGAAGAGAGACATTGGGCGTGGCTTGAGCTTCAGAAACCCTAAAGTCCATAACCAGTGAGACTCTTCCTCCAACAGGGCCACCTTCTACTCTGTCACAAATAGTACCACTCTCTGATGACCAAGCATTCAAATATATGAGCCTACGGGGGTCTATTCTTACTCAAACCACCACAGATGGCTCTTTTCTTTTGTTAGGTTTTCATTTGAATCTGATCTCAGCCTGTAACGCCATCTTTTCTGATTATTTTGTCTGTTTCCTGTATTCCTCAGTTTCTGCTCATAGTCTTTTGTGACTCTAGGGCTTTTTCATATTTGTAAAAATGTTCACGTGACATAATTCATTCTGGAGTGTTGAAACACAATTTCTACAGCTTTGTGGTTGTTTCAGGAGCCAGGATTTTAGCTGCTGTTTTTATTCCTATTCATTTGTGGTCGGGGCTCCCACTTTGATGACTCTCTGCTCTGACAGCGTACTGCTCTCTTAGGGTGGTATTTTATGAATGAGTGGATGTGTCAGGAAGGTGACAGTTGGTATATTTTGATCCTCTTTTGTATATTTTATTCAGCTTGATAGAGGCTTGTTTACAGCTTGCTTCTTTCTTCTCTGTCACTCTTGTGTTACGTCTTGATGGCTGAGACAATTTTCTACCCCAACCTCTGGTTCTCTACCCCACCCCTTGTTCTCAGACCCCCACTCTCAGCAATCCTCTTCAGAGACCATAGCTTCAGGATCTAACACCCTCCACCCCTAGCCCATGCCTAGTACTAGAAATCACCAAATTCTAATCCAATGTTAGGTTTCTATGAATTTTCTCTTTTTGGCATTGATTCCAACAGTACATGCCTACGTTCTGGGCATTCCTTTGACATTTTCCTGGAATTCGATAAGGACCCTTCTCTCCTCTTTATACACAAGCTTTCTTCAGTGGTGTGTGGGTGGTGGGAACTCAGCTGGAACTCTATTAATTTTTTTCCATTTACAGTTAATTTTAGTGTCATGATATTTTCAATCGCAATACTGCTAAGAGGGTAGACTATGTGTGACATTGTGATGTTGTCCCCATCATGTATTTTTTTAATAAATAAAACTAAGACATTTATCCTGAATTTTAAAAAAAATCTGCATTTTAATGAAAAATAACACATAAGACATCACAGTGTGCAGGACATCTGACAACAGACAGCTCTTTCTTGCCAATCTCTTACGGGGACCAGCAGATTGATTAAGAGCTGTTTAAATACAACTTCCAGGTCATAGTCCTTTTTCATCCCAGCATTCAGGAGTCTGAGGCAAATTCATTGCTGTGAGATCAAAGGCAGCCTGGTTTACACAGTTTCAGGCTAACTTGGGCTACAGTGTGAGAGCCCGTCACAGAAGAAAAGAAAGAAAAAATGAGAAGGAAAGTAAAATCATCACTGCCGAAAAGTTTAGATTTCTTTAATTAGGAGATGAAAATCCTATTCATGGATAAATATCAAGGAATTATTATTACTTAAAAACAAAAAAGTAATTTCATGTGTAAGGGTCTTTTATCTGCATGCATGTCTGTTTACCATGTGTGACCCTTGGAGGACAGAGATGGCACTGGATCCTCTGGAACTGGAGTTTCAGACTATTGTGAGCTGCTATGTGGTGCTGGGAATCAACCATGGGTCCCCTGGAAGAGCAGCCAGGGCTTTTAGCCACTGAGCTATCTCCTCTAAGAGAGTATTACCATTTGACTTCTGGTATGTACTATTTTAGTTAGTAGTCTGTACTGGGTAGTTTTGTATCAACTTGACACAAGCTGGAGTTATCACTTAGAAAGGAGCTTCAGTTGGGGAAATGCCTCCATGAGATCCAGCTGTAAGGCATTTTCTCAATTAGTGATCAAGGGGGTAGGGCCCTTGTGGGTGGTAGTCTTGGGTTCTATAAGAAAGCAGGCTGAGCAAGCCAGGGGAAGCAAGCCAGTAAAGAACATCCCTCCATGGCCTCTGCATCAGCTCCTGCTCCCTGATCTGCTTGAGTTCCAGTCCTGACTTCTTCCGGTGATGAACAGCAATGTGGAAGTGTAAGCTGAATAAACCCTTTCCTCCCCAACCTGCTTCTTGGTCATGATGTTTATGCAGGAATAGAAACCCTGATTAAGACATAGTCTTTCCGATATTTTGTTTTGAAGCAACTATCAAACCATCAGATAAAAATCATACTGACACCTGTACTGGCTCATCAGTGTTTAAAAAGAAAATGCTTTCCCTGTCTGCACTCTTCATTTCTGCGATCTCTGTCATCCACAATAGCTCTGTGACCTTGGCAAACAAGCTAGACATAACCTGTATAACCGGCAAACCTCCCAGTGAGTTTGCCATGGTACATTTGATGACTTGGCAAGGTCTCCATATCACAGAGGATGGGTGAGCACACGGGTGCTGTGGAGAAGCAAATGCTGTCTTGGGATATAGTTAGCAAGACATATGTTTTTCTTTCCTGCATGGAGACAGGCTGGTGGCTCCTCTTGTGCTCCTCTGGATCTGAAGGGTTTGTTTGTTTACTTTTTTGTTTGTTTAACTTCCTATTTTGTTGTACAAGGGAATACTTTTCTGCTGTCTTCAGAGGGTACGTGTTCAAACCTGAGTTTGGGAGTGAGAACATGGGGTTTAAATGGAGTTTAGGATACAGGAAAGTGTGGGTACAAAAGGCCAAGAAAAATCAAAAGAAAGCTGTGATATTATAATATAGTAAGCTTTATCAACTGGGCATACTGGTGCATGTTTATAATCCCAGGATGTAGAGGCAGAGGCAGGGGTGGGGGTGGGGATGGGGATGGGGGCGGGGGCGGGGGCGGGGGCAGACAAATCTCGAGTCTCGGGCTAAGATGGGCTTCACAGTAAGTCTCTGCCTCAGAGAAACAAAAACAAAAACAAAACAACAAACAAAACAAGAAACAAAAATCCAAAAAAACCCAAAGCATAAAACCAAACAAGTATAAATATGAATATTTGTATACATATTCACTTCTTTGTTTCTGGGACAGCAGCTAACATCCTTGACAATGGGGCATCGACAGAATCCTTGTTCTAGTATTTCTTTGGTCCCCATTTCTGACACAACGCCTCCAAGAACTAATGATTTGTCCAGTGATGAGGATGTCCAACACATAGTTCCTAAGTCTTGGCATTTCCTGGGTTGACAAGAGCATTTTCTTTGGCTTTAATAAACAGATTCTTGGTGTGTGCCTCTGGAACCTTAGGATTTGTCTGGTTGCTAGGGAAACCAAGAGTATGATTAGAAAGCTGGAATTTTTAGCATCGTCTTTTAACCTAGAGGAGGGTGAGGGGTGAAGATTGAGCAGATGGACAATATAATCAAATCAATATGATCAAATTAATCGCCCTTATATAACTTAAGCCTCTACAAGACCCCAGAAGGTCGTGTTTTGATGAACTGCTGGTAATGAACATACAGATTCCTGGAAGGTGGTGACCACTGACAGGAAAGGAGTATGTGAGCTCTTCCCAAACACCTTACCTGGTGCTATTTGGGTATTCATTTGTATCTTTTGTTCACAGTAATTGGGAAGTCTAAAGAGGGGCATGGGAATTCCTAATGTATAATCAGCTGACCAGAATCCTAGATTAGGTGACAAAATCATTGCTTATGATTGACATCTGAATTGGAGGCTCCCTTTAACTAGGCCTCCAACTTTTAGGTCTGATGCTAGCTTTAGGCATGAGATTAAACTATAAGACTCATGATTGATTGGAATGTAAACAGAAAGCCACACACACCTTGGTGACCCCATGTGAAGTATTCTTGTTTCTGGCGGTGGATACTGTGAGCACGGAAAGGGAGGGCAGATTTCGCTTCTGAGAAATGAAGACCAGAAGTGTGAATGAAAGCAGCTGTGTGGAGCAAGTGCTCAGCTGGAAGCCACCGGCAGGAGCAGGCCTGGAGTCACCGCTGAGAACCAAGGTCACAGCTCCAGGCCTTTCCTTACAGAAATCCCAAGAGCTCTTAACTCACCTTCAACGGTTCTCCTCTTGTGTGTGTGTGTGTGTGTGTGTGTGTGTGTGTTATTTGCTTTGTGTGTGTGTGTGTGTATGTCTCTGTGTGTTTTGTGTGTGTATGTGTCTGTATGTCTGTATGTCTGTGTGTGTGTGGGGGGGTATGTCTTTGTGTGTGTGTGTGTGTGTGTGTGTTTCCCAGTGGGAACATTCTTCCTGGATTCGCAAGGCAGAAAGCACCCAGGCTGTGGCAAGCTGAACCCAGATTTGCTCTGCCATCCCCACTCCTCCTCTGGGCAGCATGGTGAGCCTAGGTATCAGAAGAGCAGAGCTGGAACTGTGGCTATGCACATCCGGCTGCTAGCTGAGCCGAAAGTCAAGTTGTGATCAAAGGGATGCTTTCTGCAGCAGGCGAAGCTCTTAGGAAACTGGCAGAAGCAACAGTCTGTGCCAGACAGACTACAGAGAGCTGGGTCAGGGAGCTGGTGAGATTTTGAAGCCTGGATTGCTGCTTTGCTGGGGGCTCTGTCTAGGGACAGAAATGTAATCAAAAGATCACAGTCTTAATCCGATTAACTCTCCTCTCTAATGGCTACAGCAAAGGAAGCTTTCTTTTGTTTGATTTAACTAGAGGGACCCCCTCCCACACACCTTTATTAGCTTCTCCAAATTCTCAGTGTTAACGTTCATAAAGCACAGTATTTGGTAGAATATTGCAGAGCTTGTACACGGGCAAACTTCAAAGATTTGTAGTGACAGGTTGCGCTTCTTGGTGGATCCTCACCAGGGAGGAGGGCCTTCTAAAGACAATTTCCAAGTGAAAAAGCAAGGTAATATGAATGCACTGGAGGGGTAAGGATTAGGTAGACAGAAGCCCAGAACATTAGCAATTTGCTTTAAATTTTTTTTAAAAAAAATGTCATCTTCCCCCTCTTCCTTTGTTTTGAAAACTATTTACAACTATGTTTACTTTAAAAAGTTGGGAGGCTCTGAGAAAAAGTTTTTTTTGGGGGGGGTTATTTCTTTTAAATTATTTTTATTGGATATTTTCTTTATTTACATTTCAAATGCTATCCCAGAAGTCCCCTATACCCTCCCCCCACCCTGCTCCCCTACCCACTCACTCCCACTTCTTGGCCCTGGCATTCCCCTGTATGGGGCATATAAAGTTTGCAAGACCAAGGGGCCTCTCTTCCCAGTGATGGCTGACAAGGCCACCTTCTGCTACATATGCAGCTAGAGACACGAGCTCAGGGGGTACTGGTTAGTTCATATTGTTGTTCCACCTACAGGGTTGAAGACCCCTTCAACTCCTTGGGTACTTTCTCTAGCTCCTCCATTGGGGACCCTGTGTTCCATCCAATAGCTGACTATGAGCATCCACTTCTGTATTTGCCAGGCACTGGCATAGCCTCACAGGGGACAGCTATATCAGGGTCCTTTCAGCAAAATCTTGCTGGCGTATGCAATAGTGTCTGCGTTTGGTGGCTGATTATGGGATGGACCCCCAGGGGGGGGAGAGAAAAAAGGTTTTTATACATGGCTCTAATTTTCCTCTCTGATATTACCATTAGTTAAAAAAAAATTAAAAAAGAAAGCATGAGGTCAGCAAAACCAACTTTGCAAAAGGTACACCACATCTTTCTGAGATGGAGTAGAAAGGAAGAAAGTACGGGAGCATGAGAATGGAAAGCGACTCCCGACTCTGGAGTCTTGCTGAAGCCTCAAGAGCCCTGGCACAGGTAGCAACGTTTTCTGTGAAGGTTGCCGGCATGTAGGCAGCATGCCTTTTAAACGTGCAACGGCAGTGAGCCTCACTTAAATCCTAAGCACATTAACCTCAACCATGGCTTTTCTCCTTTTCAGATGTAAGCCTGTGATTTCTTCGGAGGCTCTTATAGGCGGGGCTCTGTGTTTGGTAGTAAAAGACAGATCTAACTCCCTTGTGCGACTCTTGTGACGCCCTCCCCACCACCAGTGTTGCTTTATTGTGTTCTAATGGACACCAGAAGCCACCTTAGGCTCACTTACCAAAGAAGCCAATTCCTTTGAGATGTCATTTCAAAGGCCTCCAGAACCATTCAAGTGGCTACTTGGATGACACAAGTGTGACTCACTCTCTCTCTCTAGAAGCATGTGTCTACATTTGGATGTTTTCAACCTGACAAAAATCTAGAGTCATCCGGGAGAAAGGCCACTGAGCAAGATATGTGTATCTTGATGACCTTGGTTGATGTGAGATGATTTGCCTACTATGGGCAGAACCATTCCCTGAGCTGGGTCCTGGACTGTGCAAAGGTTGAGAAAGCCTCGAGTAGCGAGCCTCTGTTCATTGCTCTCATATTCTGACTGTAGCTTTGGTGTGGCCATCTGCTTCAAGCCATGGCAGCCTGTGCCTTGAACTGCAAACTAAGATAAACTTTCTCTTCTTTAAGTTGCTTTCCTTAGAGTGTTTTATCACAGCACCAGGAAGAGGAATTAAAATTTGTACTATTTTTTTCCTAAGCACCTCTCTCCCTTAATGCCTGTACTCAAAGTTGTATTAAAACTTATTTTTTACCTTTCTTTTCTGTCTCTCTCTCTGTGTTAT